>NC_080567.1:2737500-3052500 GCF_030253575.1 Rhododendron vialii
TTATGATTTTTATCTTTTTCTACACTTCCCAGAAAATTTTGAAAATTTAACACGATACAATAGACACACATATAAACATCTATTAATTATTACAAGAATTTAGAATCTATCTAGATACCTCGAATAATTCCATGAAGAGCAGCCCAGAGTTTCCTCCTCTTTTCCCCTTCCTCTTCCTCCTCTCCTGGCGTCTCTCTCTCTCTTTCTCTACGTAGAAACAAGATTAGAATGGGGAAAGATAAATATCCCCAGGATATTTTGCAATATAAGGCACAAGAAAAATTATCACATGCAAGCGGAATCACATCCTAACTTATGCTCTGACCAATAGCATTTAGTTAAATACCCATCAATTATGAATAAACCCCATAAACACATATTTAATTAAAATATGAGTTTAAAAATACTAAATATCCGAGATGGGTATTACATTCCCGTTGTTTTCTATAGGTGTGGCTTTTTCAGAAACTAAGGGTATGGGATGCGCCAGAGCGGCTTCCCTATAGTTCAGACCACTGCATGGAGCATCATATGACTAGACAGTTTACAATTGAGGCTGCTTGGATGGCATGGATGAAGACTTGCAAGGGTGACCGGATCTAATGGGTATGTCCCTAGTATGGTGTTGAAAGCATGACTGTAAGCACAATGAACCATTTCAATATTGCAGTGATTGGTATTACTCAGGTCACCTTCTACTTTCCTGTTCGTTTTCAAAGATAGTTTGGGCCTGAACAAGCCAAAGTCTTGGGTTACCATGAGTATGCTACTTCCAAAGTCCATTATGCTAACTTTCGTCGCACTGTGCTTCGTCTATGGCCGAATCAAGTGATGCAAGATGTTGCTGAGAACTTTGCTAACAAGCTATCTAGTTTGTACAAACGTTGGTTGGAGAAAAACCTTTTGGAAGACAAAAGTGCAAAGAGAAGGAAGACCTAAAGATTGACACATTGCTTATGTTTAAAAAGATGTTCTTTTCCATGTTTGATTCTATCTTTCATAGATCAAGAATTGTTTAAGCTTGTTTTGCCTTTTTTCTTTAGAAATAATAAAACACTGGTTAAAAATGCCTTTGCCATGGTTTGATAGTGAGTATGCTTAGGATAGACCAGAAATTCAGAAGTAGTAGTGATAGCAGTGGCCAAATCTCAATCTAGAGATTGCCTACATATCTCATGGAGGGAATTAAGCCATGAACGTAGTTCCAAAAAGAGATTTGTTTTGTTTGTTTTTTTTTAGCTAGGGTTCACTCGAGTATTTTCCTCTCCTTTTATGCTCTTGATTTTGCCTAAAACTGCCCTTGCGGGTTTTCAGTCTAGCGAGCTCTTTATTTATGCCTTGGTTTTTGCCTAAGCCGCCCTTGCGGATTTTCGACCTAGCAAGCTGCTCTAATTTTTGCTTGAATCCGCCCACCTTTGTGGTTTTTGGCCCAACGAGCGTCTCTCAGGGGTAATACTTCCTCAGCTTGTCAATGTTGACCGGTGTTGTGAATTCCAACCTATCCAAATCTGCAATGTATGCTGCTCCTCCAAACAATATACGTTTGACGAAGTAGGGTCCTCCCCAATTTGGTTTAAACTTGCCTCTTGGGTCTGAAATGTGGCGATGGATTGCTTTGAGCACCATATCTCCCACCTTGATGTCACTTGGCTTCACATTTTTGTTGAATGCTCTCGCAATGCGGCATTGATACCCTTGTACGTGGTATAACGCTCTCAATCTTCTTTCATCCAATAATGCCAACTCGTCGTAGCGGTTTTGAACCCAATCGTCTTCGATCATTTCAATCTCAGCCAAAACCCTTAGTGAGGGCAGTTTTGATAGGCAGGACACCTTCCATCCCATAAACCAAGGAATAAGGAGTAGCCCCAGCTGAAGTCCTTTCAGTTGTTCGATAACCCCATAGCGCTAGAGGTAGTATTTCGATCTGGCCAATCCGTGTAGGTGTTGGTAGTCTTTGGTAGAATCCTTTTTATGTTTTTGTTTGCAGCCTCAACTGCCCCATTGGTTTGAGGCTGATAAGTAGATGTTCGATGATTCTGTATGCCAAACTCAATGAAAAGCTTCTTTGTTGCCCCTTTGAAGTGAGATCCGTTGTCACAGATGATCTCATGAGGTACACCACACCGATAGATGATGTTGGTGCGGATGAACTTGGCTACATGAGTAGCTTTAAGGGTAGCATAAGAAGCTAGTTCTACCCATTTGGTGAAGTAGTCGACGGCCACGAGGATAAACTGATGCTTGTACTTTCCCTTTGGTTTTATACTTCCAATGACATCCATCCCCCAGGTGGAAAATGGCCAAGGGGATGTCATGCTATATATTTCTGTAGGGGGAATGTGCATGCGATCAGCGTGAGTTTGGCATTTGTAACATTGGCAGACATAATCAGCGCAATTAGCCTCCATTGTAGTCCAGTAGTATCCCTGGCGTAAGATCTTCTTCGCCATTATTGCCCCACTCATGTGCGGCCCACAGATTCCTTCATGTATTTCCTCCATTATCTTGTGACTTTCTTCTGTTATGATACAAAAGTTGATTGGGGCCCAGATGAACTCTTCGATACAGTGCTCCTCCATAGGCTACAAATCGGACGACAAATTTCCATAGGGCCATCTTGTCCTTCAAGGTGCATTTGGAGGGATACTCTCCCTCTTCCAAGAATTTCCTCACATCTTCATACCATGGTTTTCCATTGTCCTCACCTTCTTCAGTGAAGGTGCATTCGCATGCTGGTTTGACCTTCTGCTCGATCATGAGAGGCCGCATTGTGAATCCCAAGGGTATCTTGACCATGGAGGCCAATGTCACCAGTGCATCTACAAACCTATTACTCACTCGTGGAGTGTGTGTGAAGATAATAGAGTCGAATTGTGGAATTAGAGCTTCTAGCACAGAGTGGTATAGTTTCAGCATGTCTTCTTTGACCTTCCAGTCTCCTTTTGCTTGGGGTACCACTAGGTTTGAATCTCCAATGACTTCTAACCTTTTTGCCCCTAGTTCTAGGGCTGCCCCCATTCCAGCTATGCAGGCTTCGTACTCAGCTTGGTTGTTGGTGACTTCAAACCTCAGTTTATATGACAGAGGGATATGAGAGTTGTTTGGGGAAACTTGCAATAACCCTATGCCATATCCACATTGGTTCAATGCTCCATCAAAGTAAAGCTGCCAGGTGTCGTTTAGGAGACATAAGATGTCTTCGTCGAGAAACATGAAGTCTTCTGCTTCGGCCTCTGTCACAAGATGATCTGTCAAGAATTCTGCTATAGCCCTTCCTTTCACTAATTTCCTTGTCATGTATTTGAGGTCAAACTCTGCTAGCAACAACCATCTAGCCAGCTTACCAATAAGTGTTGTCTTCTCGAAAAGATATTTGACTGGGTCTAAATGAGAAACCGGGACTACCAGATGTGCTAACAGGTAATGCCTTAGTTTCTTTGTGGCCCATACTAGCCCCCAGCAGGTTTTCTCCAAGGGAGTGTACCTTGTTTCATAGTCCATCGTCTTTTTGCTAAGGTAGTATATGGCGCACTACACTTTGGCATCCTTTTCTTGCGCTAGCATACATCCCATGGATGTGTCTGTTACTGAGAGATACAGAATCAATGGTTTTCCAGGGATGGGTGGTGATAACACAGGCGGATTCTGAAGGTACTCTTTGATTGATTCGAATGCTTGTTGGCAGTCTTGGTTCCACTCAAAATCTGTATCCTTCCACTACAAGAGAATATGCTATTTGCGTCGACCTATTTGCGTCGGCAGGAACACTTTTTGCGACGGGACCTGTTTTTTGCGTCGGCAATGCGTCGGCATTTGAGAGGACGAAAATGGTGGGGTCTCAAAAAGTTTTTTGCGTCGGCATGTGCCGTCGCATAGTATATGCGTCAGCAAGCACTGTCGCTAATAATTTTTTTGCGTCAGCATTCTTCCCGACTCAAGAAAATTGAAAAAATATAATCATTCGCATCGGGTGGCCTGGCCGTCGCAAATAACACTTTTTTCGTCGGCTTATGCCGTCGCAAATACTATCTTTTGCATCGGGATACATGCAGTCGCAAAAAAAAAAAAAAAAAAAAAATTCCCTTTTTGGCTTCAGGTACAGCCGGTTGCAAAACCTGTTGCTATTTACCTCCAATGTCATGAAAAACAATATTCATTCAACCTCATTCTCATATAGAACCAATTAACCATTCGCTCATTCATATCAAAATTAACTCAGTCATTCATTCAATCCCAAAAAAAATCATAATTGATTGCCCAAGATAATATAATATGTTTATTAGATATGAAAGAACAACATAGACTACAAATCCTAAATTCAACCTAGCAATTTTAGATCAATCAATACAATGCAACATAAGTGGACTCCATTCCATCATCTCAATGGTTGCACCTCTAAATCTTCTTCGAGCACCTGAAAAGGAATAGAAGAATGAGATATGTGCAACACATAAAACACAAGTTAGCATAAGTAAACTTCAATTTTAGACTTCTCTAACAAAATTCAGCAATTCAAACCTTAACCAGACAATTGTAACATGTTAAGTAAAAAATCAAAGTTTGTATATTCTAACTTCTAAGTGCAAGATCATATAATAAATCTATAACCCCATACACATCACTTACATCAAACGGCATTGGGTCCAGTTTACAAGAAGATGAATATAATTCACGCAAAATCAAAAGAGCCATAGAATGAATAACTTTTCACTTTCTCCCGACCACGTCATCATCAATGCCCAATAGGCCAAAATGAACATGGTTAAATAATCCCAATTTGTGGATGCTAGTTTAAGCAAATACTTTAACCTCTACATTAGAAAAAGGGCTGAAAACTTCTAGGCATGGCTTATCAAAGGGATTTCTCACAACATGCTATAGCTACATTCCATTCAAGCAATAAAAGGGATTTTCCACAATATGCTATATCTACATTCCATCCAAGCTACCCCAAGTCAGTCTCGTAACAGTTTTTTTCACCTTTTTTATCCCCCTCTCTGAATTGAATCTCAAGTTAAAGACTTCAAAAAATTGAATCAATGAACATTGGTTAAACTAATGATAATGTAACTCCAAGCTGAGATACCTCCAGACATGCTATAGCTACATTCCATTCAAGCAATAAAAGGGATTTCCCACAATATGCTATATCTACATTCCATTCAAGCTACCCCAAGTCAGTCTCATAACAGTTTTTCTCACCTTTTTTATCCCCCTCTCTGAATTGAATCTCAAGTTAAAGACTTCAAAAAATTGAATCAATGAACATTGGTTAAACTAACGATAATGTAACTCTAAACTGAGATACCTCCAGACATAATTAAGTCCAGCTACACAAAATTGGTCCTGGTCCTGCAATATTAGAATAAGTAATTTGTAATTGTGTCTTGAATAATGCGCCACGGAATGGCAGAGATCTGTCTAAGGGAAATAATGTGCAGTATGGTACACCATGTGTGTAATAACTAAGGAGCATGGCTCCCATGTATGGCTTTTATTATTCTGTAATGTGTAAGCCTTATATAAGGCACATTTGTACGCCTGTTATGTCGGTGAAGAAAAATCCAAAAACAGTCCCTTCCTTTTAGTCTCTCTCATGCTCTTCTCTCATTCTTTAAAAAATTACTTATCTTGTCTCCCCTTGGCCTCATACACCAGTCGGTGTATCACCCAAAATTCACCTTGTCCTTTACCAAAAATCCACCTAAATATTTTGCACCCAACATATTTTTGGTATCAGAGCCTAACCCCTTTTCCTTATACTCCATTCCTTTGTCATACTCATGGCATCAACTCAAAATAATGCCATGTTTAACTATGCTTCAAATATGATACCCATATTTGATGGCAAAAGCTACAGTTATTGGAGCATTCAAATGAAAACTCTCTTCGTTTCCCAAGACCTATGGTAAATTGTTGAGGATGGTTTTGCAGTCCCAGAAAGTGTGAGGTCTTGCCAACTTGGACACAAGCCAAACAAAAGGAGTACAAGGAGAACGTGAGAAAAGATGCCAGAGCTTTTCTCAACATACAACAGGGGGTAAGCAAATCTATTCTCCCCAGAATCATTAGTGCAAAATTTTCTAAAGAGGCCTGGGATATTTTGAAATCTGAATTCAAAGGTTCTGAAAAAGTGATCTCCATCAACCTCCAAACTTTATGGTGTGATTTTGATAATCTTGCCATGAAAGAAAATGAGACCATTCGACCATTCTCAACAAAAGTTGCGGAATTAACAAATCAAATTAGAGGTTACGGAGATACCATTGCACACACCATGATGCACAGCAAACATGGTACCTGGACAACAGCTGCAGCAACCACATGACTGGAGACTTGAAGTTCTTTCCTCAAATGGATAGTCAATTTGCTTCCCAAGTCAAAATGGGAGATGGGAAGGAGCATCCAGTAAAAGGCAAAGGAAGGCAAAGGAACCGTTGTCGTAAAAACCAAGGGAGGTAACTCTAAGATAATTGATGATGTCTTATATGTTCCTGGTTTAACTCAAAATTTATTGAGTGTTGGGCAACTAATTCAAAAGGAGTATACTGTAAACTTCAATGGGGATGAGTGCAAGATAAGGGACAAAAATAATTTGTTGGTGGCTAATGTAAAAATGCCACACAACAAAATATTTCCCCTCCCTATGCCCTTGGATGAGAACTGATCGTGGAGGAGAATTCTTATCCAAAGAATTCATAAGCCACTGCAACAATGAAGGAATCAAACGTCAGCTCACAATCCGTTACACTCCTCAACAAAATGGTGTAGCCGAAAGGAAGAACCGTATGATTGTCGAGATGGCGCGGAGCATGCTCAAAGCAAAAGGCCTTCCTAACAATTTATGGGCCGAAGCCGTAAACACGGCAGTTTTCATCCTCAATCGGTCCCCAACAAAAGCAGTCATCAACAAAACTCCTTGTGAAGCTTGGCACAATAGCAAGCCGGTGGTAAATTTTTTAAAAGTCTTTGGATGCATTGCCTACTCTCACGTTCCTTCTCAAAAAAGGGACAAATTTGATGAAAAGGGAGAAAAGTACATTTTCATTGGCTATAGTGATGAATCAAAAGGCTATCGACTTTTTGATCCAAAACTCAACAAGTTGGTGACTTCCAGAGATGTGCACTTTGATGAATTGAAAGCTTGGGAATGGGAAAGCAAAAACTCCTACGAAGCTGAAAATTTTATACAACCAAGCTTTGAAGAACCAGATGAAGGCGAGCCAAGTTCTCCTACCAGTCCAGCTTCACCAATGGATTCACCAAATTTCCAGCAAAGTCCATTTTGAAGAAAGTGACTCAGAATCACCAATAAGGAAGGTACGCCCACTAAGAGAAGTTTATGATGCATGTAATTTTGCATTTTTCTCTTTTGAGCCTCAAAACTTTGAAGATGCAGTAAAAAATGAAGTTTGGAAAAAAGCAATGGATGAAGAAATTTTTTCCATTGTCAAAAATAAAAAATGGGACCTTGTTGAATGTCCTCCGCAAAAAGACGTGGTCGGGCTGAAATGGATTTTTAAAACCAAGCTCAATGAAGACAACTCAATTCAAAAATGCAAAGCCCGTCTTGTTGCAAAAGGCTACTCGCAACAACCCGGAGTTGACTTCAACGAGACATTCGCACCAGTTGCTCGGATGGAGACCATCAGAACAGTCTTGGCATTGGCTACCCAATTGGAGTTGCCAATCTACCTATTGGATGTAAAATCAGCATTTCTTAATGGCGAACTAGACGAAGAAGTGTACGTGGATCAACCTGATGGATATGTGGTGAAAGGAAAAGAAAATATGGTCTATCGACTGCGAAAAGCACTCTATGGTTTAAAACAGGCCTCGCGTGCTTGGAACAGTAAAATAGACAAATATTTTCTCCAAAATGGTTTTCACAGGAGTCCTAGTGAGCCATCATTATATGTCAAAAAGGGAGGTACCAAGGATTTTCTCATTGTATGCCTATAAGTTGATGATTTGATTTTCACTAGCACTAACCTTGCAATGCCAGATGAATTCAAGAAACCTATGATGAGAGAATATGAAATGACTGATCGATCTTGGCTTAATGAAATACTTCCCTGGCTTCCAAGTGAGACAAAAAGAAGGAGAAATCTTTATTTCTCAAGAAAAATACACTGAAGACTTGCTGAAAAGGTTCAAGATGTCGACATGCAAGGCGGTCTCAACACCAATGGCGCTATATGAAAAGTTGCAGCTAGAAGATGGAGCACCGAAAGCTGACCCAACATTGTCCATGTTTCTACTTCCTTAATATTTCTGTAGACAAACATGTATAGTATGCATATATTGACACACCAATGCATACTACCTACTCCAAAATATTCACGTATGCTCTCAGTCGCTTTACTAAGGAAAGAAAAATAAAGAGAGATAATGCAACATACGAAACAAGTTAGGGTTTGAAAGAAAAGAAAAGGCCAAATACCAAACACAATATTAAACAAATTCCACAAACGCACTTGAGTTCCACTAGTTCCCCTAACAATATAAACAGGAATAGATAAACAAGTTGTTAAAACACCACATTATAAAATTACCAATTTTTGGATTTAGAAGTCAAAGAGATCAATGAATCAGTATTACAAAACTCTTTAAATTACAAATAAACCAATAAACCATATACTCATATAGGAACGTGCAGATACATAATAGTACTAAAATTCCCCTCTCGTTTGAGTCTAGAGACTTCACCCTAGGTTTTTGTCTCTACGAGGAACATAAACTTTAAGCCTAGCTCTATATTTTGTTTCTTTTGATGAGAAACCTATGGTTTTTTTTTTGTTTTTCTGCATAATAACGGAAAACACAAATGGGTGCAAACAAGATATATACACACACACGTGGTGAGAGAGTAAGGAGAGCAAACGATTCATGTCGGCAAGCAACTGATTCACCCCCAACCCCAGCAGCATCCACAACGGCACCCCTGTCTTGCTTAATTCTCTCTCTCTCTCTAAAATGGTACTACTCCTATAAATAATGGGGAAATGTGAGACAAAAAAGACCGATTGGGTTGGGCTAAAGAAAAAATTGAGCTGGGCTAAAATTGATTCGGCTACAAACATACGTATGAAATTTTTTATTTTTTTGGTTTTTGAAAACTTTACCTGTGCTACAGCCCACTGTAGTCCCTTGTATGTTCCGCCCTTGGTAGCGAAGGCGTGGTGTGGTCGTCGGAAATCCCTGTAGTAGTCTCGTCGGAAATTGCTGTGGCCGTGGTCGTCGTTAATTATGGAGCTCTCCTTGACTGCGATTAGCAGATGAAAAAAGTTAGGGCAAAAGAAAAGGCATAAGAAACGACGTCAAGACGATGAGAGATTCCTGTGGCCGTGGTTGGCGTTGTGGCTCTCGTTGTCTTCGATTAGCAGCTGAAAAAAGTTAGGGCAAAAGAAAAAGGGGTAGGAGACGATGGAGAGACGATGAAAGAGATAGGAGAACGATGACAGAGATTTGCGGCTTTTGGGCAACATCCCCTCCAGAAAATTAGAACTTCTTTTCGTCCCCCCGCCAATTCTATTTCAGTCGTACTCTTTTTTGGCTTAAAAAATTATTATTTACATCGGGGAGTATTTTGCGGATGCAAAAAAAATCTATTTGCCACGACCTTTTTGCGATGGAGACGTGGCGGACGCAGTTTGATAACATTTGAGACGGGATACAATGCGGACGCAATTAAGTAGCTTGTTGCGACAGCATTTCTTGCCGACGCAAATAAGTCGACGAAAAAAGCATATTCTCTTATAGTGTTCTTCAAAAGATTGAAGAGAGGTTCGCGGGTGGCTGTGAGTTTGAAAATGAACCTGCTGATGAATTGCACTTTTCCCAAAAAACTCCTTACTTTCGTCTTTGTCTTTGGTGGTGATATCTCTATGATAGCCTGTATCTTGGAAGGGTCCACTTCGATTCCTCTTTGAGTGATAAGAAATCCTAGCATCTTTCCAGCGGTTACCCCAAAAGTGCATTTTTTAGGATTAAGACGTAGCTTGTATTACCTAATCCTCTCAAAGAACTTTTGGAGTGCTTCATAGTGTCCTTCCCTTTCCTTTGATTTAACTATCATATCGTCAACATATACCTCCACTTCTTTGTGCATCATGTGGTGCAGTAGTGTTGTCGCCATCCTTTGGTAAGTGGCTCCAGCATTCTTCAACCCGAATGGCATCACTCGGTAATAGTAGGTTCCCCATGGCGTGGTGAAGGTGGTTTTCTCTCTATCTTCAGGAGACATCAGAATCTGATTATACCCATAAAACCCATCCATGAAAGATAGCAATGCATGTCCTGCGGTGTTGTCCACTAGTCCGTCTATGTGCAGTAATGGAAAGTCATCCTTCGGACTGGCCTTGTTGAGATCTCGAAAATCTACACAGACCCTGATTCCCCTAGTTTTCTTTGGTATTGGACGATGTTGGCTACCCACTATGAATATTCGGTGACTTTGAGAAAACCGACGTTGATTTGCTTAGTGACTTCTTCTTTTATCTTGACGACCCAATCAGGGCGCATACGTCTTAGCTTTTGTTTAACTGGTTTTACATCAGGATGGAGGGGAATATTATGCTGAACAATTTCAGCGTCTATTCCAGGCATGTCCTCGTAAGACCAGGGAAAAACATCTTTGTATTCTTCTAGCAAAAGGGCTAGTTTTTCACTTACTTGAGAAGATAGCGTTGCACCAATTTTAACTAGTTTGGGCTCATTTTTAGAGCCTATGTTTGCCGTGATTATTTCCTCAGAAAAAGGTTTGGCGTGCCTCTCTTCTTCTCTCTCAATGAATTCTAGAATTTTTTTGAAATTTCTTCCTCAAAAATTGGATTGTCAGAATCCACACAGTTAATCATAGGCAAAGCGAAATACTCTAAGTCTTCCTTCTCATTGCTAAAATTGTCAAAAGACATTTCAGAGTCAAACTTAAAATAAATGTTATGCCTTGGCGCTTTGGCCGAGCTTTCCTCACTAGACTCAGTAGTTTGAAAAGATGAAAAGCTAGACTCAGACTGGGTTGACTCGGAGTCAGAATTAGAATCGGAACTAAGATTGGAGTCAATGTTTTTTACTTTTTATTTTAGAGTGTGTTCCACGGTCCAATTTGGGTAAGCCCTTTTTGCAGTATCCACAATCAGCTCAGAGCAATCTTTTTCCTCACCAAGGTTGATCATCAGCACTTCACTGTCATCTTGATTCACACTTTCATTATTGTCACCATGTAAGTCTTGGAGAGCCATTTGGTTTGCCACTACCGTTGCATCTTCTAGTCAATTTTTGCTTCATCGCTGTTGTCGGATTTTTGTGTGCCAACAAATCCCCACCTGTTGCCAAACCTATCCGTGATGGGGTGGATCACCCTTATTTCATAATTGGTAACCCCCTCATCGAAGAGTAGGTTTAGCAACACTTCATCTAGTGGATTATTATCAACAGACTCTTCTTCCTTAGCTTCTTCAACTTCGAGGTTGTCGACCTCATCTATTGGCCAGTAGTCGTTAGTAGGTGCATAGGGGTCATAGAAGTAGATTTGGACCCTGCATAGCCCTTCTTCTTCGATTATGTCCTCTACCTCTTTATCTTCGATTGTTCTTGTGAACATGATGTGGTTATCCTCAGAGATAATCATTGTAGGCTTTGGTTGATCCACCAGAGTGGCGTACTTGGAAGGGTCAAGAATCTTGGCAGCAGGATGGAATGGGCCAGACAACTTGGTGACAATTTGAAAGTGCGAATTGAATATGAACAGTGATGCAACCATTTTTACCTGAAATTTTTTCCTTTAGTAGCTTACCCCCCCCCCCCCTTCTTTTGTTTTTATTTCAAAGCCCCTAAGGTTTATCCTGCAAAGGAGAATTTTACAACTTACATATGTACAATGGGTGTGAGGAAGAACCTTTTACAAATAAATGCAAGTAGGTTCCTAGCTTGTAGGTTCCTGTCTTATTTTGAAAATTTCTATGGCTCTCTAACACATGTAAGGTTTGGGTGGTCTCGAGGGTGCTAGGTACAAGTGACTGTGGAGTTTGCTGGAACCCCTAACATAGCCCGTGACATGCCGGGGTATTAGGTGAACTCAAGGAGGTTGCCCACTTCGATGCAAACGATATAAGAATTAAATAAAGAAAGTATTAGTCTTATGTTGAATTTTCTGGTTATAGCTCACAACTCCCCAGCAGAGTCACCAAAAACTGTAGACATCTCCCAAACGGGACATCGCCATACAGATTGATCGCGTTTGTTTGCTTTCCATTTCATAAACCAAGATCATGGATATTCCCATTGCTAGGAACATCGCCACACGATAATGGTTATCATCAAAATAGAGTCGCCACCTAGTTTTAAAAACTAAGAAATAGATAGAGATTCCGGGTATGGGAGCCAAGAACACAATAAGGGGAAGGTGTTAGGCACCCCTCTTTGCCCAGTCATGTGACTGGCTCATAATCATTCAACACAAGATGTATACTTGCTTTATTTAATCCTAACACGTAATTGATTATTAATCTTTAATAGTTGATAAAGTGAGCCAAAATAGTAATGAAAACATGCATCAAAACAGAAAACAAACTGTCCCAGAGAATGGATCCCTCGGCCGGTGAATAGATATCACGGCCGAGGAATCCTTTTGGATTGATGTACCGGCCGAAGGATCGAAGATCTAGCCGATGTTCTTCCTCACACCAGACTAAGCGATTAACAGAAAATCAAAATACTACGATTAATGTATAAAAGCATAAAAGAACCAAAGCATAGGCCCCTGGGCCTCACCACCTTGATCCCTCAGTTGCTTGATTGCTTCGGATTGAGGGCGA
Organism: Rhododendron vialii; assembly: GCF_030253575.1. Lineage (NCBI taxonomy): Eukaryota > Viridiplantae > Streptophyta > Magnoliopsida > Ericales > Ericaceae > Rhododendron > Rhododendron vialii. Next base: position 2,750,322 of record NC_080567.1, read on the forward strand.
TTGACGGATTTGCTTCTCGAAAACCCTAGGATTAGGGTTTGTACTTCTAGGGTTTGATCGTCGGATTGCGGTTGCCTTCGGAAGGTTAGGGCTTTTGTAGAGAGAGTATGTGTGCAGAGTTTCGTGGCTAGAGAGGGTGATTGATGATGTGTATTATTGTATTTACGGAACCCTAAGTGCCTCTTTATATAGGCAATTGGTGACTCACTCCAACCAATCAAATGGCGTGAATCAATAAGGAATTATAGGGCAATAAGATCTCTAGACAAATCTATTTTCGTAGCTCGAACGCATCAGAATTTGGCTGTTAGGGTTTTGAGAAAGGATCAAACGTTTAACAGAACATTCCAGAATCTAGAAAAAAGACGATCTGGCGGCCGAGTGATAGATGTGGTAGCCGAGAAATCGATCTGGCTATCGAGAAATCAATCTCTTAGGGAGATTTTCAAACAACATGTTTTACGGGTGAAAGAATGAAGTTGAGGCCGTGAGATCAATGTTACGGCCGATAGATGGATTCTCCTAGGATACTGTATTTCTATCTGAAAGGCTATTTGGCTCTGAATTGGGTTCTCTAAGTGGCTAAAAGTACTCACCAAAAGTCCATGGGTTTACGAGAAGTCAATCAGCAATCATTGTATCCATTCATCATTGGGATGGTCCCCAAGGTGGGACTTGAAATAATCGTTAGGCCAAATTGGGGTGTCTACAGTGGCCTTTGTCAAAACATGTCTAGCGCTGGACATTAAGTCCTTTGCACTGGGGACAAGATTCCTGGGCCAGGTTCAGCTGAACGATTTTCTCTTATTTTCCTCCCTTAATCCCTTGTTCGCGTTAGGGCTCCCATTTCTGCACTTGATTGTGGGGAGTTCTAGTCTCTCTCTCCAGTCGCTCTCTCGACCTATTTCTTTCTCCCGACTGCTCCTCACCGTTCTTCCTTTCCTTTCACAGCCATGGGGCGTCCCATAGTTTGATTGGTTAGGGTAGTGGGAAACCGCAAAGTTTCGGCCTTGTCTTGAAGCTTGATTAGCTCTCCCCTCTTACGGGTACAGATCATGTGACAAGGGGTGCCTAGGGTGATGGTTTGATATGGCATGGTGTCTCTTTTGCACCTTGTGGTCATCCTTTTGAGCCAAATCCTGGGTAGGCTCTCCCTTTTGCTGTCATGTTCTAGTGGTCGGACCACCAGAAGCTTCCGCAGGCTCCCCCTCCCTCCTTCTTCGCGGCGGGTGCCTCGTGCCTAGGGTTCTCCTTTTGAGCACATGTTTGCCCTTGTAGTGTGTAGGAGTACGGATAGCAACCGAGCTTGCGTGCCCAGGTAGCTAACTTGCTTTTCTTTTGACATGTATCTTGGCTCGTGGTTTTCAATGGATATATGAAAATTGCACTTTCTTTTGTTCATTTACTATTATTTGGTTAGAACAACCTTTTGATATCTTGCAATGGCAGTAATCCTAAGACAAATTATTCTGCAACTGTATGCCCTGACTCAGCTAGAAAGAAATGGATAGAAGAATAAAATAATGCCTCTCGAGATTCTGGCGAATTTTATGCCTAAAATCTTGAATTCTTTCATTCTAAAGAAAACAACATTTGTGGCTAGTCACAAATGCATATCACGACTTGTACGAATGGCTGAAAGTTTGGTAGAAATGAATTTGGACATGCCATGAAGGTATTTGAATGGAAAAATGACACCTTTGGTACCAAAAACCCAAACTTCACGTAAACCGATGAAATTGACACTTCCACATAGTCATAAATACATAATGTGACCAGCGTGCGATGCCCAAATGGCCAAAAGTTGCTCAGGAACGAGTTTGGACTTGCTACGGGTTCATTTGAATGGAACTATGGAGTTTTTTATACCAAACCCTTGGATTTTGGTTTGGTCAGACAAAGGACACTGTTGTGAATTCTCATTATCTCATTATCTCATTAAAACATGTTAGGACAGTTGGAAATGAATTTGGAGGCTTAGAAATGGTTTTGAGCATTCAGAACTAAATTCTGCAGAAAATTGCAGATTGGTGTCCAGTGTAAAGCACTTACTTCTTTGCACTGGGGAGTGATGCTCAGTGCCAAGATGTTTCTGAGTTTATTTTGATAGGTTCTACGGCTTCCAACTTATGCATGGTTTTAGGTGGTCTCAAGGGTGCTCCGACGTCAAAGAGTATCAACCGTTTCGTCAGCCCATCATAGGTGACAGTTAGGTGATATCCTTTTAGATATACCTTTTAAGGTATAGGTGACCATGGAGTTTGCTTGAACCCCTGCCGGGATATTAGGTGAACTCAACGAGATTTGTCTGCTTGATGCATATGAAAGGAATTAATTAAAGCAAGCATTGATTTTATGTTGAATTTTCTAGTTATGGCTCTCAAGTCCCCAGCAGAGTCACCAAAACTGTAGACACCTCCCAAAAGGGGCGTCGCCATACAGATATCCTCAAATACTCATTTTCTTTCCAATTGTTGAGATCGTGGATATTCTCATGCCTAGGAACATCTCCACATGATAACAACTTACCACAAAAGAGTCGCCACTTAGTTTATCAAAACTAAGAAAACAAGGCAAATATTTTGGGTACAGGAGCCAAAAGTACGATAAGGGGAAGGTCATAAGCACCCCTCCTCACTCGGTAGTGAGATCGGCCAATAATCATTCAACATACGATTATCGCTTGCTCTAGTTAATTCCAAACAAGTAAACTGGTTTTAGCCTTTAAACAGTTAAAAAGGTGAGCCAGAACAATAAATAAGGCATGCATCACAATAAACAAAAGAATGACAACCTATCCCAGCAAATAGATTCCACGGACGGTGAATAGATGTCACGGCCGTGGGAGCTCACTAGATTGATGTACTGGTGTAGACACCCCAATATGGGCTTCCAAATTAGTTTACTTTCGATTTTGATTCCCCAATGATGAAACAGATCAAGAAAACCTGGGAATGTCGAGTGTTTGAGCTTTGAGTGCTTGCAAAACCCTTGAAACTAATCTAGCCAAAGCCACTTCAAAAGCCAAAAACCCTATTGGCACGCGTTGGTTGAGAGCCTGCGCGCGTAAATCAACTTTATAGGTGTTGGTCAATGGTCAAAGCTTGACCGTTGACCAACGTGTGAGTAGGTGGTACACGCGCGCGCTGCTCCCAAACCCACGCGTGTGGGTCAAGCTGCCAAGTGTGGTCAACAGTCAAAGCTTGACCATTGACCCACGCGCGCCAGCGCACAACCAGCGCACACCAGAGCGCAATGCGCGTGCACCGGTCGAAGCCTGTCCCCATAACCTTTATGGGTTGGTATGCTTAACCACCAAGTAACCTTTAGCCAGCCTCGTGGACTGGCTGAGCTCCTCTCTTTGCAACTCCATACCTACCTCATCTCTCCCTATATATACCCCCCATGGTTCTTCCATTAAAAGGGTTCCAAAATTTCAAAGGTTACAAAATACACACTTTGGGTGACATACAAACCCTAATCTCAAGAGCATAGTTTGTTCTTCCTCCTCCCAACACCTCAATCAAACCTCAAAGCTCAAAGCTCAAGTACTCTTTGAAACTCAATCTACGTATAGCATACCTACTGTTTTCTGTTCTGATCCCTGAGGGGGGCTGGCAGGGCCAAGGCTGGTAATCAATACTAGTCTTGGTCCTAAAGCTGATAGAGTTTTAAAAACCGTAGTGGTAAGAACTAGCGCGCGCCAGGGTGCCATGCGCGCGCGCCGGTCCATAGTACGCGTGCGCCACTCTGTGGCTGCACAAGCATGTCGGCGTAGGGATTGGTGTATTGCTGTTTTTATGCATTTCTTTCCATATTCACCACTGCAAGCATGCTAACAACCAGTTTACTGCTTTCTTTTGTTAGAATTGCTAGTTTTAGTTTAATTTGTATATCTGCTGCTGTGGAGTACCTTTGGGATCATTCTGGATCTGTCCCAGAACCCAGAAACATGAAAACCAAACACTGGTTAAATGGCTTAGACTCGAGCGCGCCGAAGCGCCATACACGCGCGCCAGTCTGTCTCTGACCAGTGAGTGGCCTTGTATGGGTAACTTGGCCTTAGGCCGTTATTTTGTCCCCACACTGTTTATGGGTGTTTTGTTAATTTGTAGGGTTTTTCAGCCTTTAAATTGTATATTATAACTCATTGGTTTGTCCTGGGTGTGCACTTGTCCTTCCAGAGCCTAAAGGGTTTGAAAATAAGAGCTGTGGGCTTAGGCTTACTGGCGCGTGCATGTCTTGTAGTAGCGCACGCAGGTCTGATTAGCATGCAGTGACTTGATCAGTGCATAGTGGTTTCCACCTCCACACGTCACTCCAAAACAGCAACCTTCCAGTCTGTTTAAACTCCCACAAGAGTCTATTTTCATCCTATACTAACTGTTCCATGCTATCAATCACATCATACAAATCGTGTTACAGCTTTAATCCCCATTGAACTGTTCCCTCGCCCTAAAATGGCTAAAGAATTGATTAATCAAACAGAACCGCAAACGTTTTCGCAAATGCCTAAGTAGAGACCGATCTCCGGATTGGGCGAGAGGAGTGCCTTAAAACCCTTCCCCTCTCGTAACCTTGCTCCCAAACCCAGATATGGTTATGACGGACTGATGCTTTCACTTTTTCAAATCAAACAGCGCGACAAGTGCTTCGAAATACGGTTAGTTGGGTGTCGAACCTTCAAACCCGAGTGGTGACTCTGTATTCCGAGCACTTGCCATTTGTGTTCGCGCTCCCTCGATTATGGGCCCTGCTTTGGGAGGGAACGGAATCCTTCCTAAGGGCATGCTGCCCACAACCGGCTGTGGGAACGATGTCCTAGCCGGTGTTCTTCCTCACACCAGAACACGAATTCTCAACAGAAGATCAGAATGTTATTATTATGATACAAGGGAAAGAGATAAACTAAACCATAGGACCCTGGGCCTTGCCACCTTGATCCCTTAGTGCTTGATTGCGTCAGATTGAGGGTGATTGACTAACTTTCTTCTCAAAACCCTAGAGTTAGAGTTTGTATTTTGGGGTTTGATCGCTTAGATTGTGGCTACCTACGAGAGTTTAGGGCTTTTGTAGAAAGAGTATAGGAGATGATTTTTACAAAGTATTAGCTCACGAGATGATGTATTGAACGTGTATTTTAGGACCCTAAGAATGGGGTATATATAGGCTTCGGATGACATCGCTCTGACCAATAGGAATGAACGGTTCAAATTGGAAATATAGGGCAACAAGAACTCTGCATGGCAACTCTTTAGGTAGCCCTAAAGCATCGCATTCCAGAATTCTAGATTAATCGATCTAGCGGCCGCTCAATGAATCTCACGGCCGAGTAATTGATCGCTCGGAGAGATTTTCCATAGCCAGATTCCACCAGCGATAGAAAGATGTAGCGGCCGTAGGATCAATGTCACAGCCAGCCAATCAATTAACCCAAAATGCTGCATTCCTATCTCAGAAGGCCAACAATCACTGTGTCGGGGTTCGATTTGACGGGACCTTGTCCTGGGCTAGGGTTCTCCCTCCGCTGATCCGCTCTCCTGCCTTTGGACTTGCAACAAGTCACTAGGGCTAGGATAGCCCAGTGACCCTCCGACGATCAAGTTAGATCTTAGGGGAAGGCGTAGATCTAGGGTTTAGGGAAGAATGGCATACCTCTCAAAGATGAGTATCCCTTTGTATTTATAGACCTAGGTTTACTTGTCCTTCAAGCTAGCGCATGAAGGGTACGCTCGGGTAACCGCCTTGAGTGACGTCGTATATGACGTCGAAACGGTTACGGAGCACATAACCAGATCTGACCACAATGATTACATTTGCCATGTAACCCTTTTGGTCCCTTCTGGCATAACAAACTCTCTGATGAGCTCTTCGGGAACATTCATACAAATACATTGCTCGTTGTCGGCAATTACCGAGGCGGGTACAGAAGGATCGATACCGAACGACTGTCCGGACAATACCTCGTGGTCCGGTTGTACCAACTTGCGGACCGAACCTTCACGAGACCTCGGTTAACGATATCTGTTAAGGTTATCGAGCTCGTAACTGAAGCCACCACACACTGTATCCTAGAGATCACTCGAGAGGGAGACCGAGTTGCTCAAGCCACGTATTAGCTGAAAAGCAAGGCTTGCTACTGGTGGGAGTTAATGGAGATGACTCATATTGTCGCAATAATGACATTTGTTGAATTTGAGCACATATTTCTAGACAATTACTTTCCAACGCAGATGAAACAAGCAAAAGTGCAGGAATTTCAGAACCTGCAGCAAGGTTCGATGATGATAGCTCAGTACACTGCCAAGTTCGAAGAATTGTCTCATTATGCCAAAGCACGACGTTTTGAATGGAGACTCTGCTCATCTCGCACAACGGTGGCTGGTCATGCGTTTCCCACTTATTCTGAAGTGGTGAAATTTGCATTAAGACTAGAGAGAGAAAACATGCACTACAATATAAGGAGGTCGGGACTAGCACTAGAGGGCCATTCAGAACCGGTCAAAACAACAACACCAATTCCGACAACCGTGGACCATACCCTGTGAAACCATTTAACTCGCTACCAAACAATCAACCCTGGAGATCTGTTGGAACGACTTAGGGCCAAGCTCAAGGGCCACCACAAGGAATTGGTTGCGATATCGCAACAGTGCGGTGTTATAACTGCCAAGAATGGGGATATTACCAGAATAAATGCCCACACCTTCAGAAGGAGAAGAACACTGGGGCTGGAGATCAAGCACCAAAAAGATCAATTGAGTATGGTGGCATTAAAGAAGGAGGATGTATTTTTGCGCTCCATGTAGTGGAATTCAATGCCGAACAATGTTTTGAAGAAGAGGGAGAAGAAGAAGAACGTAGTCAGCATAAGTAGAGCTACCCCAGTACTTCTTTATTTGGAATAAATATAATTTAACCATCATCGATTAGACTATGTACCAACGTTGTTAAGTTTCTAACAAAAAAATTACAAAACTATTTAACTGATCCATGGAATCGACATGACGAACCTCGACATTACCTTAGAAATAGATCAACATACAAGTTTTATTTTTATTTTAAGGGAGATAGACGAAACACTTCATTCTGCTGACTCGATGAAACTCAATCCAAGATGGTGAAAGGAGTGCAGAAAAATGAAGAGCACACAACAACACAAAAGGAAGGATGATCGACCTAAAAGAGTTGGAGCCAACTACACCAATCAGAAACAACGTTCTAATTTCGAGGGCAAAAATATTTTAAGGGGATAGGTAGTAACGACCTGAAATTTTGGCCAAATTTTTTTCGAATTAAATTAGACATTTTTTTAATTATTATTTTTAATTATTGTTTTTATCCGATTGTTTTGTTAATTATTAAACTTAACCTATACTTCTTAAACTTAAGAAACCCTAACCCAAGACTAACCTATTGTAACGATCCTAATCTTAGCCAATAAAAAAAAAAAATGAAACGTCTAATTATAATATCTTTATATTTAATTATCATTCTATTAAATTTTCGTGCTATTATGATAGCTAGACATAACTAACATAACCTAATGAAATTTAAGCCATAAAACTAAGTATATACGTACATACATGTATATAATTATTCTCTAGTATTATTATGCAGGTGGAAAAAACCTAGACTAGTTTTCACATATATACACATGCTCATTAGACACATGCATGCATACACACACCATATCCTATTTTCCTCTCCATTTTGCCTCCTTCCTGACAACAAACCTAGTCTAGTACCTAAACCCTTAATTTAAGGAAATAGCCATGATGGCAAATATTTCTATAACGCCCCGAATTTTGGAGACATTATTTAAACATTAAAAAGAGATTTCCGAAAATAGTTTTCCTTTTCGAGGGATTAAAATTTCAAAAGCCTCACCAATTCAAATGACAATACGACATATCGATTACAACTGTACTCTATAAAAATACTTTGTCGTACATTATCAAAATACTTAATTTACAATACAGAGCAACTAAGGGTACATCATCCAGGGTTTTACAAATTCTTCATCGGTCAACGTCACTTTACTTTTTCGTACTACCCTTCTGCTCTGTCTTCAGTACCTAGCGTTCGAGTTACCAAGGCAACATTATACTATGAGCGATGACACTCAGTAGCCAAAACCCACCCGAAATCCATAACTTACAAACAAGGGCATGTACAATACTGTTAAAGTAAGAACAATTAAAGTAGCAAGCTATCAATTTCAATTACTAGCCTTTAAATTTGCGAAATCTAGAATCTCAACCCTTGAGAAACGTCCTCCCATGTTAACCACTAGGACTATGGCCACTCTTGATACCGCTCCCCCTTGCTTGCCCTAAGGGGAGCCCCGATGAAATGGCCTAAGTTATTTACTTAGTCGGAGTTATCGACCGCCTCACAAGGATGAATTCCCCAGGGAACTAACTGTAACCACTGGGCCCACAAGGAACTAACCGTAACCTTTGGAGTATATAGAGCATAACCCAGTACAATAATACATATATATCACCCTTTTATCTCCTATTCAAAAAGAGCAATCACGCAATGCCATAGCCTAAGGTCCTGGCTTCATTTCTCTTCTCCCAAACTGGACTCCATGGATAACCTCCAACAGATCCAGATTCACTGGATAGCCTCTAAGAATCCCATTTAAACATCATTCCTCTGGCCAACCGCCAATCACATCATCTCCTATCTTCGAATTTCCTTTAACTTAAAAATCGTCTATGTGATATTCTATCTACCTACACCAAACCCCAGTGAACCTAATGTCCAATCTACCAGCACAACAACATTTTACATAGTTCAACATTTTCACGAAACATGTTAACAGGCTAACAACAGTTACTTAGCTCGTGCGGTAAAAGCAATCCATGTGATAAATTTTTTTTTGGATAAGCACTTTACTTTTATAAAGCTCAAACTCATGTACAAACTCTAAGGGGCATTCTCCCGAAAAAGAAAGGTCCCAAGAGACAAGCCTCAGCATACCACAAGAGACATTTAAGAAGAAAAAAAAAAGAACCAAACAACTCTATACAAAGAACTCCTATACTAAACAGTGAGGATCAAAAACTCTAGTTGAAAGGCCCCAACTACAACACAACTCTATGTTCTTATGGGATTTCTTAACACCCCTTTTCAAATTCAGCAAATCCCGAATTGTGGTTACAGTCTTGAGGATGACCTGATCTAGAGAAGAAACCTTGTGTTGAAAATTCTGCTGATTCCGCTCCATCCAAAGGTTATAGACACAAGCAGCAAACACACTTTTCAAAAGCCAACTCTTAAGCCCAGACCCTTTAATTGTCTGAATATACCATGCAACCACATCCGGTAAAGAGGAAGGGATTTGATCAGTCAAGCATTTTTTCAAAATAGTCCTCCAAACTGATTGGGAGAATGCACATTGGAAAAACAAGTGTACATGTGACTCCTGGGCATTAGTACATAACACACAACCATCCTCCACACACATACCCCAGCTCAATAATCTATCCCTTGTGCTTAATTTCTGTTGACAAGCTAACCACAACACAAAAGACCATCGAGGAACATTTCTATTGTACCAAACAACACTAGACCAAGGCTGAATAGGTAGCTTAAGCCTGATAGCCTCCCAAGCAGAAAACACAGTAAAACCAGCAGGATGAGGGAGCCACACGACTGAATCCAGCGTATCACAAATTGGTTTAAAATCAAGAGGGGTATGATCCATGATAAATTGAGTGACCCTATTCATTTGTCTAGGTCACCTCCACTCCCCTTCATGGATAATCGAGGAAACCTTAGAATTCAAAGATCTACCAAGATTATAAACAACACTCTCACCAAATTTATGAAAAGAGGGCCAAGAGGATGCCAATTTTCAAGCCACAGAAAAGTATCTTGTCCATTACCAATCAAGTATTTTATCAGAGATTGACCCACACTTCTTAGGGTCAATAGCTTCCTCATAGTCCATGAAGCCTCATTTGGGATGTCCATGGACCACAAACATTGACCTTTGATAAAGTATGTATGAATCCACTTCACTCAAAGGGTATCTGCTTTATTGCAAAGGGCCCAAAGATGCCTAAGCATTGTTGCTTTATTCCATTCCTTAAGCCTTTTGAATCCCAACCCTCCTTCCTCCTTCCTCATAGTCCACGTGATAAAATTTATCATGCAATAACATTACTCATACGATAAAATGAGTCATGCGATAAAGTTAATCATACGATAGGATTAATCATGCGATTAAATTAATCATGCACTAAACTTTAACATGCGCTAATATTTATCCTGCCATAAAATTAATCATGCGATTAAACTAAGATTGAACCGAAACTAATTAACTTTGGGGCTTATAAAATCATTTTCTTATTCACTAGGGTGGATTTATGAGCTACTCAAATATGAAGGACTAAACCGTGGTTATACCAAACAAAATGTTAAAATTCCAGTGGCTTAAGTTTTCGGGAAAAACAGTGGGTTTTCGGCCCGGACTCGACCGGTGACGTCATGTCTGGAAATCATCATACTGCACACTAAAATTAATATAGACACGTTAATATATGTAGGGAGGCGAGTTCGGACTACCTCTTGTCTGGCGAAATGGGATTCAGAGAGATTGGGTGGTGGGCAGGGACATATTCAGGAAATCCCAATAGTGGGGCACCAATTTCTACTACTATGAACAAAAATTTATCGTCAAGCGCAATAATATTAAACCAGACTTCGCAACATGTTCTATAATATTTGCATGCTTCCAAAAGTTCGTAGACATAAGCACAATACTTTCAAAAGTTCCTAAACATAAAAGCACAATGCTTCCAAAAGTTCCTAAACATATATAAGCACAAAAACTAACATATTCATCCATAAGTAGTTCCATTTTTCCATTTGCATTCTCACAGTTGTCCCCGCCGAGTTTTCATATCTTGAAAGTGTTGCATGATTGTTTCATTAGGAATTCCATCAAAAACATCTCTCTCTATGTAGACCACCAAGCTATCATTCAACCATTGATCACTCATCTTGTTCCGCAACCGATTCTTCACAATGTTCATGGCTGAAAATACTCATTCGACCGAAGCGGTTGCAACCGGTAAAAGTAATGCCAAAGTTAAGAGCAAGTAAACTAAAGGATACAGTTTCTCTCTTCCCGTCTCTACCATTTTTTCAGAAAGATCAGTGAGTCCATTCAACCTCAAGAACTCATCACTACTGTACATATCAAAAATGTACATATCTAGTTGATCATAAAGTACCATAAGGTCAACCGGAGAAAATTCTTTTGGACAAAATTCGGCAAGACGAAGCAACTTTTTCTTGTCAAAACTAGAAAAGTAGTTGCGTGGATCCAAACATGCCACACAAAGTAGCAACTCACTGTTAGCCTTGGTCAAATGATCATTCAGTTCTTGAAGTTGCAAGTCAATAACAGTGTATACTATCTCAAATCAATAATGATGCAAGTTTGTTGTTTCTGGAGCATTACGTCTTCCTCGCCCTCGAAGTACAAACTTGTCATCCATATTGGGGATATTAATTTTCTTTATCACACAAAAAGATACAACATCCTCAAGCAAAGATTAATCCCACCCACTGTCCCTCATCATTTGGAGCCTTATCTTGGACATTTGAACCAAAGTCAGAGCATTCACAATTTCTTGATCTTTTTTTCGTAGAGCTAGTGATAACTTCGACGTAATAGCCAAAACCGCTCTCATCAAATGAAGATTGAGTACAAACTCAAAAGATTGCAAATTGTCCATCAATACATTCCACTCTGCTTTTTGGTCTGTGTTGGAACCTTCCTCCGAAATAATTTCAAGAACATGAATCACTGAATCAAACATACCCATCAATCTAACTAAAGTTCTATAATGAGATCCCCAACGTGTATCACCAGGACATTGGAGATTGGTTTCTTGGTTTAAGCCTTGCCCACTTGAAAGCTCTCCAATGCAAAGTGCCTGAACAACTGTTTCTAGTTGTTTCTCCCAAAGAACACCACAACATTTACATGACACACCAACAACAATCACCACTCTATTAACAAAATAAAAAAGCATGCCAATTTGCTCTTGTTTTTTTGCCAAGCCCACAAGAGCCAATTGCAATTGATGTGCAAAGCAATGAACATAATATGCACATGGATTTTCCTTTAGTGTTAGAGCTTTAAGGTCATTAAACTCACCTTGCATATTGCTAGCTCCATCGTACCCTTGTTCCCTCAATCTGGATGTGCTCAACCTAAGTCGACAAAACAAATTCTCCATAGCATCCTTGAGTGACAAAGCATTGGTATTGGCAACATATTGAATACCCAAAAAATGCTCAATGACATTCCCTTTTTTGTCCATGTATCGTATCACAATTGCCATTTGCTCTTTGACTGATACATCACAAGCTTCATCAACTAACACAAAAAATTGTGCATCATCAAGTTCTCTCACAATCACTTTGATAGTTTCACATGTCCGCAACATTTACAATATCCTTTTGGATAGTAGGAGCTACCAATTTAAGATTTTGCGGAGCATTGTCGAATGTAACACCTCTCACTTCTTCATTGTGGTCGGAGAGAAACTTTAGAAGTTCAAGGAAATTTCCTTGGTTACTTGAATCGTCAGACTCATCATTACCATGAAATGGAAGTGGGCCAGAGGATGTGCATATATACTATCATATATGTATCAGTGTATCACAAATTCACATCTCAGTATACAAAATTCCTATGTATCGTCGACATCACCATCCGACCGTCCGACACATAACATACATATGATATAAATATATATTATATATAAATACATACAAAATCTGGTCCAGAAATAGTGACAGTCAGAGAGATTGAGAGAGAGGAGGAGAGAGAGAACTCAGTGGTGGCTTCCTGCTGCCTGGTGGGTTGGGTCGGCCACGGACGACGGCGATCGGTAACGGTGAGTCTTGGGTTGGGTCAGGTGGTCGGTTGGTGCCTATGCTCCTTTTTTTTCTCGAACGAACGAGAGAGAAAACCTGAAAACGTAACCCACTTTTTGTTTCTTTTTGCTTGCTCCCTGTGTCCGTCCGTCCCTGGCGGTGGGTCGGAGCTCGGGTCATCGGATCAAACACACGGCAACGGGGCTCTGTTGGTGGCCAGTTTGAGATTGTTTCCCGGACTGTCTTGCACCTGATACCAGAGCTTGAACGAGGAGATTTTTCGGGCTGTTTTGGAGAGAAAATGAAGCTGTGTTTTGGAGTTGGAATAGAGCTGATTTCAGAGCTCAAATGGATTGATTAAAAGGTGGGTTTCGGTTGGAGAGTGTTCGGTGGTGGAGGCTGGAGGTGGTGATGGTGGTTTGGACTGGAGGTTGTGCTGGCTACCTCTTCTCTCTCTCTCTCTCCTCTGCCGTGTGTGTGTTGGTCAAAGAAGAAAAAGAAGGAAAGAAGAAAATCTTACCTGGGAAGGAGAAGAAATGTTGGTGGGGTGGTGTATATAAAATGGGTTTGGATAGCATGGGAGGTAATACCTCCTGGGCAAAAATGATGTGTCAAATTGGGAGAGAAAAGAGGAATAAAAGGTGGGATTTGGCTCTCTCCAATCTCAGCCGAAAATTTACAAAATGGGGGAGGGTTTGCTCCGGTGCAACACATGCATACACTAGGAAAATCACTTGCCGGATATACATGCACACAATCGATTACGAAATAAAATTTGGTGTGACGTTGAAAATAATTTTTCGCATTAAATAAACTAACGAGCAAAATAATATTTTTGGTTTTGATATTTATTAGAAATACCGGGTCTTTACAACCTATCCCCTTAAAATATTTTCGTCCTCGAAATTAGAACTATCAGTTGAAAAAAAAAGTGGGTAGTTTGCATAAATCGAGTCTTCTTGTTCCCATGTTGACTATTCGATTCCTCAATGTCGCCAAGAATTTTTGACTCGGTTTGCATGTTCTTCTCTCATCGATCAAAAATTTGTGCAGGTTGCTCCTCAAAAGTTGTGTCTTCGTAAACATCCCCAGTTGAGAATGTGAGCAATGTGGGCCCTCTACTCCCACAACATGTACGAAAGGAATACATTGCGAACCATAGCGATTTGCGGCAGCTCTGCTAATCGATAAATGACCTCTCGGATTCTCTACAGAATCTCAAACAGCTAGTTGCAACTCAGCGAGAGCTTTCCTTTCATTCCATAAAATGATACCACATTCTGGCTTGATCTCTAGGAAGAAAATAAAATACGTTAAAGGCAAACGGTCTAGTCTTCTTGTCGGCGTGGCTCTTTATTGGCTTTGAGAGATCAGGAGTCGTCAATGTATCGCCTTTCTCGGTTAACTCTTGAAAGTTTGGTACTTATCTCTTAGAAGGTGGGTACTCTTCTCCGAAAGAAACGAGAGGATTACAAGAATTTTCAAGAGGTTCAAACATGAGTCAAATGTTCAAAGGTCAAAGCACCAAAAAGAAAGTACGAACAGATTCTCTTCTGCGAGTCGAAGTACTAGTAGTTTGAGTTGAGTTGGAACACGAGGACAACGAGAATTAAGTTAACCGAAGTCAAACTCAATGATGATTTGAAATTGGAGGATTTCATCATTGGAATAGTGTTGATGAAAGTTTAACATACGAATGAAACACACAAACGCTTGGGCTTTCAATCATTGCAATGGAATAAAAAAAGGGTTCTTATAAAAAAAAATATAGATCTACTGCGATAGGTTTTGAAAAGATTATGAGGTCCAACAATGAAACCGAACTAGATATTTGTTTTGCACCCCATCAACCAAGTGCGTTTCAAGCATCTAACTTCGGTTATTTAAAAGAAGGGAAAAAAAAAATGGAAACGAGTTAAGAGTAAACAATGACTTTCGAGTCCAAAAATAGAAAAAATCATTAGTAGAACAATGATTGAATCTTACTAGCTCAAGACATGATATAAAGCTCAAGGAAAGTAAAGCATAACAACAATATGTGCGTCAAAGGACTTGACAACTTCAACATTGAAAATCGAGCTAGGTTTGCAAATTTAGAGTTTTGAAAGGTCCAAAGAACATTCCATTGTGATATCAAAAGAATTTGAAAGTTGTGAGTGGTCTCTATACAACTAGAACCAAAAATTATTTAAAACCGCTGAGAGCGCACTAGATGAAGTTAGACGATGATTTCACTAAGCACATAGTTTGCGAGGGATTAGGAAGGTTATGCTCATATATAATTGAGTAAACTGTTGGCTTCACAAGCAATCTAATCAACTAGAGAAAAGTTGAGACAAGATGAATTTTAGGGATACCCAACTCCCACAAGAAAATGTCACAAGAATTTGATGTTTGAAATATACAAAGAGTTCAATGATTTGGGATTTAATCGAATTTGTAGCTCCAACAATGAAGAGTCACAACGAAGGTGATTTTAAGAAGAGTCAAGAGAGATTGAATAACAACGAGAGGTTAGAAAACAATCGATCGAATGAGAAAGGGAATTTGATGAATAATCGTCAATAACTCTTCTATCTCCCTTCAAAGAGTAGGACTACCATTGTAGAATGAATTTTTGCCTCTCTGATAGCAGCTACTAATGGTGCGAAGAGTGGGTAGTCGATCCATGTCCAAAATCATCTACTCAAGAATAGTGCCACAAATAGAGTCCACGTTTCAGTTGCTTGATCACGTATCACTAGTGGTTGACCTTTCCCTAGATCGGGTAAGAGGCCAAATAATGCATACCACCTTTTTCTCTGATGTTTGAGAATTCCAACAGCTTCTCAATTTGCTTAACAACGATTCCCCTCTCATTGGGGTGGGCTCTCTGTAGGACGTAGGTAGTCAACATTTGCAGAATTGTGATTACATTGTGCTCGTATTCCTCGATCTACTAGCTTGAGGGGTGTACAACTCTTAAGGTTTGGGTGTCGGTGCATCTACGACGGTGATCGCTCGAACAAGTTGCAAAATCTCGAGGTTACTCAGTATCACATTGAGCTTCGTGTTGCATTGACCTCGACATTGATGATGTGGGCGGCAATGACGTTGGCATTAGCGTTCATGCAAAGTTAGGGTTAGGGGTTTGTAATTACGGATTCATAGTAAGGATTTTTGTAACGCCCCCAATTGTGGGTACGTTAATGAGGCATTTATTACATAATAAAGAGAGTCTGGCTTATTATTACATCATAAATACGTCATAAGTAAATGGTACATTTATTCAACAAGGAAGGAAACTAGGGTTTCTAATACTCTCTGCTTGCTCTTCCATCCTAGCAAGCTCCTCTGCTCCAAAAGCTTCCACGATGAACTGTTCGTCTTGAACATCTACAAGGTCTGACACATTATACCAGCGTCGCCACCGATATAATATGTCAGGGTCACAAAAGGTAACACCATGAGCTACAAAAGCTCAGCAGAACAATCCCATACCCGCTAACCCATAACTTACAAACAACAGGTTATACAATCATCGATTTCCACATGATACATGTATACACAGCTAACAATGACACATCCATATTCGTTAATCAACTATCGTTGGTGTCCAAGATTTTTTTGAGTTTCTCCTACGCGACGTGTCATAGACCGCGTCATCATTTTCATATACCGTTCAACCTTTCCAAAATCATTTTTGAACACACCCAACCTTGGTTCTGCCGTTCCGGGTTCCCGAGTATTCTCATAATGGTTCCGCCGCACCGGGTTCCCATTGGCACACAATTGCATTGGCTCCTCTCCGCGGATAACCAAGCCACAATTCAAAACCCTCGGTTCCGCCGCTCCGGGTTCCCGAGTATCCCACAATGGTTCCGCCGCTCCGGGTTCCCATTTGGGTTTTCGAAAATTCATCCCTCGGTTCTGCTGCTCCGGGTTCCCGAGTATCTCCACAATGATTCCGCCGCTCCGGGTTCTCATTGGGATTTTCACAAATCTTTCTTTTACACACGCACACACACAACTCACATTATGCAACCAAAATCGGTCATAATGTAGTTTCAAAATATTTCCTTCCTCGGAATACATTTCCTTTCATTAATCACACCCTAGGTGCCATGTTTCTACTTTCTCGGTTCTCGTGTCTCGTTTACATGCAAAGACTCCACGGTAAGACAAAAGTAAGCATGAAACATTCTAACAAGATCATCCAATTCTATAATATACCACAAGTAACACAATCGATTCATGTATACAAACTCATACTCCTTGAAATATCAAAATACGAATACTTCGATTCACATGGTAACGTTTTAACTTTCGAAAACCGTTCTTTCTTAGAAATTCAAAACTACAACGTTATACATGAGTAAGTAAGTAAGTAAGTAAGGATTTCCTTACCGTTCTTCTAGGCGGTAGTAACGGCTTACGGACGGTAATCGGCGGTCGGACGGAGTAACTTCCTACGGGAGCTTCCGGTAGCTTCGATAGAGAAAGGTTTCTCTCGAAACTTGACCTTGGCTATTACTACTACTACTTTTGGATCGAAGGGTAGTCGGGTGGCGGTTTAGTGGCGGTCTTGGATGAGTTTCTTGAAGAACACAAGAAGAACTCAAGAACAAGAAGAACAAAGAATTTCTAGAGAGAGAAGTTGTAGAATGGAAAGGTGTGAGTTGAATGGCATGGAGGTGGCTCTATTTATAGCCAAAACTTTGGCCCTCTCTCCTCTCTCAAGGCCCCCCCCCCCCCCCCCCCCCCCCCCCTCTCCCCATCTCTCAATTTTTGACACTTGTCATGCAATCTTGGAAGATCAAAGCCTAACCCTAGGCTTGCATGGCTAAGATTTGTACCAAGGATTTGGTTATGGAAGATTTTGGAAGATTTGATGGAGAGAAAGGATAAATTGTACAAGATTTGGTCTTTAAAACAAACCAAGAAAGGACAATTGGGAGGTAGATTTTGGCTGGGAAGAATATTTACCCATGGATTTGAAAGGATGAAGAAGATCATGGTGGTACAACCCAATCTTTCTTTCTTCTCCCTCTCTCTCTCTCCCCCTCCCTCTCTCTCTCTCTCTCTCTCTCTTTCTCTCTCTCAAGTACGCTACATATATATATATATATATATATATATACACATATAATAACATAAAAGTACAAAAGTATAAGATTTTCAAATCCAAATACCCTATTAAAGAATTACAATTAGGCACATGCCTCATTAAACTAATAGATAGAGTACATTTAGGAAATCTAGGGCCTATATATAATATTGTATATGCACACATGCCTATATATACATAGGTACAAAAAAAAATCAATTAAATATAAGGCCTAAGATTTCCCCATAAAAAAATAATATAGGTACTAGTACTATAATATTAAATAAGGTACTAAAAATCTAGGGATTAGATATACTCCAATATTTTAATGCATAAAATCACATGGGAATCCAAATCTTGATTATTTAATAAAACCTTGTACCTTGTTGGAAGATTGGGGCTATTACCCAATGGATAATAATTCCCCTAATGGTTAATAACCACTGGATAATAGAGGGGTGGGAGAATACCCAATAAACAATGCATATATGTACTTTGCACATGTGTTGAAAACATATATAATACTATACTATATTTATGTACTAATCCACATATTTTAATAGGAGGCCTATTGTCCAATGGACAAAGATTACCCTAATATCTATTGACCAATGGGTAAAGGCAAAAGGTTCAAAAGGTTCATCTAGTAACTGGGTGAGTTTGGTTGCTCGGTTCCTCCAAGTAGTCGGTTGGAATCTAATTTGATTGGCCCCGAAGGACTAGAATCTAATTACGACGGACTACAGAAAGTAAAAATAAGTAATTCAAATAAAATTCAAATATTTAACGAAATTTTTACCTTCCAAAAATCAGGGCTGTTACAATTTTGAAATTGCAAGAATAGAAGAAAATTTGAAATTTCATATAGAACGATGTGCATTGTATTATATATATATATATATATATATATATATATATATTTAAAATGAGAAAGACAATTAAAAGTAGCTATGTAGAAAGTACCACATATCTATGCAGAAAGTGCACATGGCTAGACTCGTTCTCACTACAGTTAGCTCTAACTACTCGTCATACATGCAAGACTTAAGTTTTCTCACGGTACGTTCTCACAATGGCCCTAACCTTTCCAATCAATCGCTGATCGTAGTCTAAACGGGGAAGGAAAATCCTCTTTCAGCTTGTACTCAATCTTCTAGGTAGCCTCTTTGTCAACCTCAGTCTCTTCTCCCACGCTTATCAAGGTCTTCATCTTTGAACTGCCACTTTTTTGACTTCGTTGATCGGCTCTATATATACAATGGAAGCAAGTTCTTCTATCTCTTTCTTAGGATTGTGGGCTTCAGTACTTTGATGGAATTGATTTGAGCGACGGCTACTAACATTATTATATGCCACTTCTTAAAATAGAATCGTATAGTAGCTAAGATAATAGATGTGTTTCACGCTTAACTACCTAGGATAACACTCTTGGAAAGTGATCTACCCAATCTACCTGATAAGCACCCAAGATTGTATAATCTTGGTGCTTAAAGTCCTCTAATTTGCAGCGTTTCAATCCTTAATTCATCATTTTTAGTCCATTTTGCACGTAAGGTTTTTTTTTGTTTAGTTTCAGGTTAAACGTTGAATTAAGGCAATTTTTGTTGCTAAGGATCGCTCTCGGAAGCATCCAAGAGTCAAAGGCTATGTGGCGGCTACCCTCCAAGTCCCAACGGGTGTGTTTTATTGAGTGGCGAGAGGTGATCGGGTTGTCACGGGCCATTTGGTACAAGGGCAAGCTTGAAATAGTTTTCTGCTGACCTTGTACCGGTACTGTGAATTGCCCAGTACCGGTTCCCACTGTCCAGAGTTGGGATTTTTCAGCATTTTTGAAGACCTTGTACCAATACTAGGAGTTGGCCAGTACCGGTTCAGCCTGCAGAAAAATCCACGTTTTTGCTACTTTTTCAACCTTCCACTTTTGGGATATTTTCTACTTTTGGCTACTTTTAGGATATGTTTGAGATACTTTGTGAGAGAGAAGAGGCCACCTTGTTTTTAGAACTCCATTAAAAGCTACCAAGCTTTTGTCTTAATTCCGTCAAGAACTCCTTAAGGTATTTGTTGTTTGTTAATTTCTCATTTATTAAAGTTGCTTGTACGGACTAGATCCTTACTAATATCAAATTTATTTTCATTTTCGTTGGTTAAACATGTTCACCATTTCTAGCATGAATTCTAGTCTTTTCAATATGTGTGAGTAGTCGTTAGGCTAAGTCTTGGGGTAATCTTTCTCGAGGACTTAGGCGGTTTTTTGGTTCTCAAACCTTTGGGCTTAAAAGCATGGTTTTCGGAATAGGGCTTAACTTGCATTTTTGGTCTAAACAAGGGGTGTTAACTCCTTGGTAAGGAGCTTAGTCAAGCGGTCTTGGCAAGTGGCTCCACCGAGGACTCGTGGCCTCCTATGTGTTCGATTAATTTGCCAAACAAGATATGTAACGCCCCCAATTTTCGGGTACATTAAATAGACAATTTTATTGCAACTTCAAAATAGAGTCCGGCTCATTATTACATCACAACCTCTGTAAGAGTACTTTCATTACACAAGGGAAGGAAAACTAAGGTTCCTAACTACAGCTCCGCCTGTTCTTCCATCTTAGCCAGCTCTTCGGCTCCAAAAGCCTCCAAGGTGTACTATTCATCTTGATCATCTACAAGGTCTGATACACTATACCAGCGTCGCCACTGATATAATATGTCAGGGTCACCAAAGGTAACACCGTGAGCTACAAAAGCTCAGCAGAACAATCCCATACCCGCTAACCATAACTTACAACAATAGATCATATACAACAGACAGTAACAATAACACATCCACATTCGCTATTCAAACTATCGTTGGTGTTCATGATTTTTTGAGTTTCTCCTACGCGACTCATCGTAGACTGTGTCACCATTTTTCATATACCGATCAACATTTCCAAAATCATTTTTCCAGACACCCAACCTCGGTTCCGCCGTTTCGGGTTCCCGAGTATCCTCACAATGGTTCCGCCGCACCGGGTTCCCATTGGCACACAAAACTTGCATTGGCTCCTCTCCGCAGATAACCAAGCCACATTACCAATGAAGCTACCACGTCCGGCCCCATTGGCAATCTTCACAATGGGCTACCATGTCAGGCCACATTGCGGTTTTCACAAACATTAAATCACCTCCAATGAGACTACCACGTCCGGTCCCATGGCAGCACACACCACACAATGAGCTACCAAGTCCGGCCACATTATGGTTTTCAAAATCCTTACACACAATGGGCTACCACGTTCGGCCACATCGCGGTATCAAAACACATATTTTCATTAACCTCACCCTAGGTGTCATGTTTCTAACTTTCTCGATTTTCTTGTCTCGTTTTCATGCATAGACTCCGCGGTAGGACTTTTCACAAAAGTAATCATAAATCATTCATTGTAATCTTGAAACTAAACTTGCAAGATCATCCAACTCTATATTAATCATCATGCTCAAACCACAACTTAAAGCATAACGCCACATGTACGGACGCCTTTGGAGTGAAAATCACTTATGCTTTATCACACCACAAGTAATACAAGCAATTCATGTATGCATGCTCATAACCATCTTAAAGATTGAAATACGAATACTTCTATCAACGATAAGTCTTATCTTTCGGAAGCCGTTCTTTCTTCCTTTTTGGCAAGTTCTAAACAACATATGTTTATTGAAGTAAAAGTTCCTTATTCAACACGTTCATACCATCATTAGCAAAACGAATTAGTTTACCATCATGTATTCTAAACATAATGACGATAGATAACCTTATCTACTTAAAAATACTTCAAGTTATACTTTGAACTAAGGAGTAGAGACATCCTATTTTTCAACATATGGTTCTACACTATACTTGGGTTTAGTGGACGAGGGACTCTACAAGATCGTAATTTCATTTCAAGATTTTAGTAAAACGAGCTTGCTAACTATTTCTAACACATTAACTTGCCTTATCTTAAGCAAAAATAACTAAAGTTATACTAGGGAGAATGAGTAGAGATTAATCTACCTTGATCCGAAACTAGTCGGGGCCGAATAAGCTAGTTGGAAAATTCGACGGGTGGTGAAACTCGCAAATTTGGACCAAACTTTGAATGGCAATAACTTGATCAATCTTTGGCCGAATATGATCGTTCTTGGGTCGAAATCAAAGCTCTAGAAGCTCTCTACAACTTTTGTGAAGGAAGTTGATCCTAGAAACTACTTTAGGTAGGAGAAAATTGGTGATAAAGGAAGAGACAGTGTGCTGTCTGGAACTGGAAATCCGAGATTTTTACTGAACTTCGGATGTCAGTATCTTTGTCATTTCTTGACCGATTAGCGTGGTTCTTGGGTCTAACTTGAAGGTCTCGAAGTGTTCTACAACTTTCCCGAAGGGAGTTGGTTCTAAGAACTACTTTAAGCAGGAGAAAAATGAGGATTTGCAAAGGGCAGTAGGCTGTCTGGAAAACGAAAATGGTTTCTAGAGAGAAGTGAGAGCAAAGGAGTGAAGGTGTAAGAATGGCTTGGAATGGCCTTGTATTTATAGGCAAGGCATGTCCCTCTCTCTCTCTCAACCGAAAATTCTCTCTTTCTCTCTCTCTCTCTCTCTCTCTCTCTCTCTCTCTATCTCATCTTTTCCTCACTTTTAAATCTTGATTGAAAGCTTGATGGGTTAGATTTTGGTACTTTGGATTGGATTTGGAAGGATTTTGTGTAAGAAGATCAAATCTCTCCCATATCTCTCCCTCTCTTTCTCGGCCCATCTCTCTCTCTCTCTCTCTCTCTCATGTACTAGTACGTATATATATATATATATATATATATATGCACAAGTAAATATATATAAGTACATGCAATCTATTAAATCCTCTTTTACAACAAACCAACAAGATAGCGTAAAGATTTCCTAATAATCTAATAAGCACATGCTCCATTTAGAATATTATATTAGGGTACCTAGTTCATATATTTAATAACACAAGGGTACTAAGTACACACACACACACACACACACATATATATATATATATATACATATATATATATATAGGTACATTTAAGTACTATACAATCTAGTAAGATTTTCTAATAAACTAATCAAATAACCACATGTTCCTATGACATTATTATATTTGTGTGCTTATGAAATCTAGGGTAACAAATCTACATGGTACATCTATATACATATCTTTAAGTATATAAGCACATGAAAAATCTAGGAAATGAATTATTTAGTAAATCCTAGTACTTGTTGGAAGATTGACCCTATTATCCAATGGATAGTATTTTCCCTAGCGGTTATGGACCAAAGGTTAAAGAAGTAAAGTAATCTATACTTGAATTATATATGCATGTACTTTAGGCATGTGTATATACCTATATATAACTGTATCTTTGTACTTTAACAAATCTATCAAAAGATCTTGGATGAAAAATCTATTGTCCAATGGATAAAAGTTTTCCTAACTTTTATCGTCCAATGGGTAATGGTTAAAAGGTAACTAAATGGATTGGTAGTTAGGTTCTTCCAATTAATTGGTTAGAATCTAACTATGCTTTGCGAAGTAGGATTTCTAGCCAAGAAATATAAATTTTAAGGACAAAAATTTAAAACGGATTATAGAAATTTAAAAGCAATTTTAAAAGTAAATCCAAGTAATTTCAAATAAAATTCAAATATTTAACGAAATTTTTATTTACCAAAAATCAGGGTAGTTACAAGATGGTTCTCCTCCGATTAATCACATCTTTTTATAAACATAGTCTTTAAAGCCAAATCTTTTGACCGTGAGCACAAGGTCGTGACTCTCGCTTGAGTTATAATCGAGAACCGATAGCGGCCTTTGTCAAGGGAAAGACGATCCCTAGACTTGCCTCTTTTAGTTCATAAAGCACATTTCTAGTCTTTTCCTTAGTTTCCACTTTCAAAGCAAAACTAAGTTGGCCGTCTTAAACACCGCAATCCACCATATAAAACCTAGAATCCGATTAAGCTATTTTCGATTTTTTGTGGCTACGATCCCGGACTTTTTGGTTATTATGCTATCGATGACCTAGCCTTGCGCTTGGAGTTTTCCAACCTTATATTTGAAGGCGAGGTTGCGGAGCTAAGCATTTTTGGCGCCGTTGCCAGGGATTTCATAATATAGCTTATTTGGAGGTTCGACAAACCACTGTAAGTACTCCATTTATTTTTCTTTGTGTAATTTGAACTCAACTTAGCGGATACCTCTAACCGAGCCACCAATTCGACTTGAGTTCTAACCTCCGTTAAGGCCAATGGCAGACCAACCGGCAGCTCGTACTTTGCATGATTACCCAACTCCGGAAAGAGGTCCGCAAGTGTCACCGATAGCCGTTCCAAATTGCACTGCTGTCAATGCGTTTTCTTTCAAGCCAAAATATCACCGGGTTATACCAGAGTTTCGGGGGCGTGAACTTGAGGATCCTTATGCTTACATTCGGGAATTTAAGACCATTGTTAGCACCTTTGTGACAGGGCCGGGGCAATTAGACCAAGCTCGCCTGAAGTCATTCTCTTTCTCGCTCAAAGACAAGGCCAAGCAATGGTTCCACTCTTTGAAGCCCCAATCTTTGCTCATGTGGGGGGAAGTGCAAGATGTGTTCACCACAAAGTTCTTCCCGGTTAGTCGAACCAAGCTTCTCATGGACCAAATTCAAAATTTTAAGTAAAAAGATGGGGAGGTCTTTTACAAGTATTGGGAACGGTATAAGGATTTACTTGCAGCTGTCCCACATCATAATTTTTCCATGTACTTGGTGATTAATTATTTCTATTTGGGTTGTGATTGGGAGTCCAAGTAGCTCCTTGATACAATGGGAAGCGGTGATTTTATGGGGAAGGATCCCGATGCCGCTTGGGAATTTTTAGATGCTTTGGCAGAGAGGGCTCAAACATAGCAATACATAGATCCGGGTGAGCAAGCAATGAGAAATCAAGGCCTAAGTGGCTCCGGCAAGTTTTCAGTGAGCGAGCATAATGGTCTCGAGACAAGGTTAGACAAGTTATCGACAAAGTTGGACAAAATGAAGTTGGACGTGGTCCAAGTGAAAGAAGTGAAGGAAGTTTGACAAGTGGAAGAAGTGTGTGTCATTTGTGAGACCGTGGGTCATTCTACCGATAATTGCCATACTATCCCTGCCCTTTGGCACCATTTTAGTCAACTTCCTCCGGAAGATGTGTGTGCATTGAACCAACGTTAGGATCCGTACTCCAATACTTACAATCCGGGGTTGCGGTCCAATCCAGCTTTCCGTTGGGGAAATCAGAATGAAGCGGGCACTTTGTCAACTTCTCGAGCTCCCCCTCCCATTCAGAATCTCACACTTGGCAACAACCTCAGCTTCAAGGCCTGCCATAGTTTCCTATAATTCAAGGCCTACCGGGATTTATTCCATCCGGCCAATTTCAAGGACAAAACCAGTTTCAGCAACAACAAACACCTCCTCCGCGATGATCTTTGGAGGATACTATGAATGCGTTCTGTCAAATGCAAACCACTACCAATGAGCAGACGGCTCAAGCTATGAACGACATTCGTAATCAAGTGGACATATTGACGACCGCAATTGGTGTGTTACAACAAGAGAGAGGGAAGCTTCCTACTCAACCTTTGGCAAATCCACAAGGTCAACATTTGATTGGTAGCTCTTCGGTGACTTTCCTCGAGCAAGCCAAGGCCATTATTTCGTTGAGAAGTGGGAAGACGGTTGATAATGCTCAAGTGGAGCCACCAATCATGCCAATCTTGCTACCATTTCCGACACCATCAAAGCCGACAACACCAAATGGGGAATCTCCCAAGCCAGCTCCTATGGAAGAAGAGAAAGGGAAGACAAAAGAGAGTGATGTCCCATAAGCCTTCACTGTTCCCGCACCATATCCCAACCGGTTAAGGACGCCGGCCAAACCCAATTTGAACACCAACATCTATGACGTGCTCAAGCAAGTGACGGTTAACCTTCCCTTGCTCGACGCTTGTATGCCAAGTTTCTTAAAGACTTATGTACAGTTATGGGTACCACTTATATTGTCGTAAGTGTATAGGTGTAAGTATGGACTTTAGTAAAAGTCTATGTAGAAACAGTATGAAGCAGGAAAAACCAATTATATGTAATACTATTCAGTGATGTAAGTTATGACGCAAGCTACTCCTCCTTATGCCTATAAAAGGAGGGCTTTACCTACTGTAATAACCACGTTAGTACAAGTCAGTGTAAATCAGCGTGTTTTCTACAATACATCTCCCTGTGGTGTTCTCTCTTTGATGGTGTTCTCTCTTTGATCCTAACCTATTTTGTGTTTGTACCCACTTCGTGTCTGTCCAATTTGGTATCAGAACCATGGTGTCTATTCTAGCTTAAACCGCTTCTAGGAACTTCTTTTCCAAAACCACTTCAAATCTTTTCTAAAAGAAAAATTGAAGCGTATGCTTTGTGGTTGCCTTTCAAAGGATCCTCCACATCAGAAACTTCATTAACTATTTTGATTAAAGAATTTTGTATCAGTGGGTTAAAAGTACCGTGAGACTTTGGCTTTTGAGCAGTGTGTCTCAGTTTAACTACCCTAGTATACAGAATTTTATTAATTAAAATTAGTTAAAGATCTCATATTGGAAAAGAAAAGATTTGTTGTATGAGGAAACGAAGAACCCATATTTTTATCTAAAGAATGAATTATCTGTTTTCTTCTCATTCCTCTGCCACCTTATCTCTTGTTTCGTCACAATCATCCACCAGTAGAAATTCCTCCACCTCTTCTCCTAATCTTGAGTACCTGTATGAATTTGAATATCTTCCTGATGATAGTAAGGTTCCTCTTACTGATCTCCCTTTCCTAAACCCATTTAATGCCTTTGTTAGACCTCAAACCTCTGTAAAAAAGACCGTCACCCAACTCTTCTCCACAAAATGACCAACTTTTGTAAAATAGTATGTCCAAGCCTCCCAGTTTGATCAATGTTTCATAGCAGCTACAGAAGCTAAACAACTTTTACCCTTGGAAATCCCAGTTGATTTGCCTCTCCTTTGGCAACAACAAGGATTTACTCACCTTCACTTTGGAGCAATCAAACTGGCTATCACTTTCCATGGCAGAAAAGGTTTACCTGTTACTTCTAGACTTGCTCTGGTAGACACTAGGTTTATACAGTATCAGCACACATGTATTGCTATAGTCCAAACCACGTTAAATGCTGGAACTGTGGTCTTTACCTTTTACCCCAATTTCAACATGCCACTAGTAGATCCTCATCTGCTAACAGCTCTGAAGGTGCAAGTTCAAATTGGTGGTGCCTCCCAAATTTCTACCACATATGCAGCAACCCTTCACTATCAAATGGCCTATCGCCTTTAAAACCATGCCCTAGACATGTCATTGTTGGGATTTTTAGTCCTTCGCCGCAACGGAAGCACGCCACAAAATTAAACAAGCACAAGAAAAAATAAAGAACACAAGATTTCCGTGGTTCGGTCTCAATACCTACTCCACAAACAAAAGAGAAATTCCACTATATTGATCGAGTATAATGAGAGAAAAAATATTAATCCCCAAGCCCACGCTCACTAATATTTTTTATCTCTCCCTCACTCTCACAATATATTTTTTCTCTCTTGCTTTCACCAATTGTGTATCTCTCACACACATTGCATATATCTCATACCAAACCAAGGTATATATACATGCAAACTATAACAGCCGTATGGAAGGAAACCAATATATTGCATGGCTAACCAATTTGGTATTTCTCTGATTCTCTTTTCCTAATTAGACTTGGACTTGGTCTCCAAGCTTCACCAAGATTCCAATCTTTAAGGAAACCACTCCCAAATCAAACACCACCCTTGGTAGATTTTCATGCCAATAGCAATTCCTTGCTCACTGCCAAATCACGTGAATACATCTTCCAAACCATAGGAAAATTATCCAACGTGGGTGAAGCACAACAGTCATTTCCTTCCTCCACAGATGAAGCCCTTTTTCTAACTGTCAATGCACCTCACCAAGCTTCCTGTGTCCATGTTCCACATCAGATTTTCCGTCCTGAGCTTCTCAAGCTACTCCTAGAGTCTTGGGTTACAGCTTATGAGAAAAACCAACAAAAGCCCATGCCAGTTCAATCCTCAAATCCAACTTTCATCCCAAAACCTGATGGTACAGTGGAGATTTCATTCCCAAGAGAAGTCTCATCCTCATCCTCCACCCATCATGTCATTTTTCTCTCGAGAATTGACATGTTCGTAGATGGTTCTAGACCTGGCCCTCCAGTTAAATATTTTCAACCCAATGGCCTTCCAGTCTTCTATTTCAAAAATCCAGAAACAGGTCATTGTTATTCTGATGCCTGTGACTGTCATGAGTGTCTAGAAGACAGTCTTCTAGAAGATGAAGAAGACTTTGAAAATCCATGTCCCATATGTCCTCTGTCACCTTCCACTCCTTGTAAATCTCCACCTCCTCCTCAACCCCCATCTAATAATGGTCCTTCTGCTCAACCCAGTTCACCTCATCCTATTCCTAGACTGAAGCAGATTTTCCTCCTTTGGAGTTTCATAATTCTCAAGAAAGAACGACCCATTGTCATAAAATTCTAGACTTTACTACCATTCTCCCTGATGGTAGCACCAAAGCAGTGTCAGCAGCGGAAGCAACAATAAATTGGCAGTCAGCAAATTCTCTAGCTCAAAACAAAATTCTCTAGAGAATTGCTAGCTCTCAACAAAATTTGGAGAATACTTTCCATAAGAAGTTATCATCTTTGGAACTTCTTATCAGAGATTTGCAATAAAAAATTCAAAATATTCATCAGGAACTTCTCCAAATGGCATATGCCAACCAAGCATTTTCAACAGCATTTTACCAAAAGGATGCTGAAATGAAGCATCTAAAGAATCAACTTCAATCTCTCCAAGCTCAACAGTATTCTCAGCAAAAAAGCCCATTTGACATGTTTTCCTATTCCTTTCAAGAAAGTTTTTTTGGGTATCCTCAAATGTCTCAGCCCTTACCGATAAACCCTATCTTAGGATTTGGTGAGTCCAATATCTTTGGGAGCTCGTCAGCTTTTCTTCCTCCACCAAAAAGACCATCTCTACCAAAACTTCCTTTCCCAAAGCCCCAGATAAAACCTATCCGACCTCCAACAATTCCGTCTCCACCATCTACATCTTCCTCTACTCCAACTACCTCCACTCCTTCTAAACCATCTGATCCAAATTCAAAGTCACCCCAGTTAATGGTTCAGTCAACTTCTAACCCTTCAAAAAATCCAATCTCCACTCTCCTACATACCTTAGCCACTATACCAGAAACCCCATCTCCTGAGCCAACCATTGAGTTTGATTCGGATACTGAATCCATTGACTCTATGCCAATTCCTCATGTTTTCATGATGAACCCAGAACATTCTCCAGAGGAACATGTTGAAGATCCTATTATTGAAGAAGGTCTTGAGTTTGACACACCTCCAGAAATTCCAACCTTTGATTCCTTCTCACATTCCAATATCCATACCCATGGTTTCTCCTTTGATAACATTCCCCCATCAAAATGGTTGGATAAGCTTTATGAGATTCATGGTTGGTGCACTGCTGCTATGCTCTCTCCAAATGCTACACTAAGTATTGTCATTACTAAGTGTACAACAAAATTCCATGGTCGTCTTTGTCAATGGTACATGGCTCTTGGTGAACACCGACAGCTGCAGCTTAAATAATTGCCAACCCTTGATCAATTCATCTCAGTCTTGCATACTGAGTTTCTTGGAGATCATAACAACACAAAAGAGTTTGTTCAAGAGGAATATCTCAGCATGAAGTGTTGTTCACTTAAAAGAAAAGATCTGGAGATTCATTATGATCGTATGCCTCAAAGATTTTATCTTCTCAACAGCATGGATGTTGTCAACCTAAAGCAAGCTTTTCTCAATTCCCTTCCTGAACCATTGGGAAATGAGACAACAAGATTACTTCAAACAAAAGGCTTGACACTGAATGCAACATCTCTTGGCGGTATTTACCAGCACTCCTTGATTGCATTGGAAAAACTGTGCAATCACCAGAAATTCCTCAGAACTCTTGAGGAATAGGGACAACTTCTTGGCAAAGCATGTGACCGGCCAGACCTATCTATAAAGTGTAAAGACAAAAAGTCCACTTGCCGTCCTTCATACTGGAAGTCCAAATACTTTCAGAAATGGAAGTTCTAGTCTCCTGGCAAGTTTCCAAAGTTTTCAAAATCTAGCAAGTTGTCACGCCAGAAAAATGGAAATTTTTCAAGAAGAAAAAGTTCAGAGGGCAACGAAAGTCTGATCGCTGCTACATATGCAGAAAGAAAGGGCACTATGCCAAACAGTGTCCAAATAAAGCAGTAAGGGACAAAATGATTAGCTCTTTGAATCTCATTGATGATGATCTTGAAAATGCCGATGTCGAATCTCTATTTTCTATTGATAATGAAGCAACAGCTGAAGCAATCCTTGCATTCACTTTTGATGATTCATCAGAATTAGATGATTCTTCTGATGATTCTGACTGATTCCCCTATGAAATCCAAACATTTGAGTTCTCAAACATCATGGTAGCTCAACCCTTAGCCAAGGTCAAAATCTTACTTGGAAAGTATGAGAAACCTATACCAGTTATCGCTTTCTTTGATACCGGTGTAGCAGCCTCCATTCTCAACCCAGCAATCCTCCCCAGATCCGACTGGCAATCATGTTTCAGACCCTTCATAACAGCCAATGGAGAAACTTTTGTCATCACTCTGATCAATAAGACTATTACCATCCAACTTTTCCCTGGATACACCATAAAACAACAAGTCTATGGTTCTGATCTCCCAGGGAAAGATTTATTGTTAGGCTTTGATATTCTCCAATATTTCAGCAGAGTCTCCTGGCTCAAAAAAGGCTTGAAATACAAAAACTACTTGTTACCCTGGACCATTCAAACAAATCTCTTTTCCATAAAAAATTTCTCCTCCATCAAAGAAGCCATCATCCAAACTTCTTGTGCTGAATCCCATTCCCAGTTTCTCACCAAATGTTCCAACCTACTATGGAAAAACCCAGAATTCTTTATTTCTCTTCCCTTTAAGAAAAATGAAGACATCAACCCCATTAAAGCTACCCATCATGGAATGAACCCAGAACACTACCAGTTTGCTCTTCAAGAACTCCAGCAACTCAAGTCAAAAGGTTTGATTGAGCCCACAACTTCTCAGTGGGCATGTGAAGCATTTTATGTAAACAAAAGGACAGAGTAGATAAGAGGAAAGCTTTGCCTGTTTATCAATTACCAGCCTCTTAATCATTTTCTGCAAGATAACAAATTCCCTCCTCCTTGGCAAAGTGTTCTTTTGCAAACTTGCCTAAAACTCAAATTTTCTCAAAATTTGACTTGAAAGCAGGTTTCTGGCAGCTGGGCATCCATCCAGATGATCATCCCAAAACTGGTTTTTGCATTCCAGATCACCACTTTTAGTGGTCAGTCATGCCTTTTGGATTAAAAACAGCTCCATCATTATTTCAAAAGGCCATGATTCGGGTATTTTCTCCCATTCTGTCCTCAGCACTAGTCTACATTGATGATATTCTACTCTTTTCTCCAGATATTGAGTCTCATGCTATCTTACTACAAACTTTCCATTCCCTAGTCCAAACCCATGGTATCATGCTCTCAAAGAAAAAAATGCTTCTCGCTCAACCAGAAATTGATTTTTTAGGGATGCATATCTCTAAAGGTCAATATACCCTCCAGCCTCATATAGCCTCTCAGCTTGACCATTTTCCAGATGAAAATCTCACAGTCAAACAAGTTCAACAGTTCATTGGGATTGTTAACTTTATGGTTGATTTCATTCCCAACCTTGCCCAATACCATACTCCTCTCTCAGCTCTACTAAAGAAAATCCCTCCTCCTTGGTCAACCCTTTGTACCAAAGCTGTCAAAGACCTCAAAGCCATAGCCAAAATTCTTCCTCCATTAACCATACCTTCAGATGGGAAAAGAGTACTTCAGACAGATGCCTCTGATCTATATTGGGGAGCAGTTCTTTTAGAAGAAAACACAGATCAAAAACACAGAATTTGTGGATTCAAGAGTGGTGCATTCTCTCCAGCAGAAATTCATTACCACTCTACTTACAAAGAAATTCTAGCAATTAAAAGGAGCATTGAGAAGTTTGAATTTCATCTAATCGGTCATCATTTTCTAATTGAGACTGGTATGATGAGTTTCCCCAGCATGCTCAAGTTCAAACAGAAGCACCTTCCAAAGGCACAGTTGCTTAGATGGGCAGATTGGTTTTCCAATTGGAGTTTTGATGTTGTTCACGTAAAAGGAAAAACAAATGCCCTCCCTAATTTTCTGTCAAGACTCAAAAAGAAAATCAACCAGTTTTCAAAAACAAAACCACATTTGTTTATTCCTAGTTGTTTCCCAATGATTTCCTGTTTCCATCCAGTTAATCTTCCTGTCCACATTTAGTGTCATATTTTGGAGTTAACCCTTCTTTCTAGGTGTGTCCAAATGTGTCAAAACCTTCAACATCTCTGCATTTTCAAGTATGGTCTTGATGAAGGTCCCATAGGAGGTTTACCTTTCCATCCTGTCTATCCCTTTCTCACTCAGTTTGAAGTATATGACCACAATGTCTTTTATTTCAAAAGGGAAGCCTATCTTCTCTTATGGTATTTAGTAGATGTTTATACTATAAGTGTCAGTTTTAATAGATCAGCAGTATTGGTTTATCTGGCACATGCGGCATTCAATTAGGTCCATTCTCCAGAGGATTTCTTTTTGAAATTCCTCTTACTCTTCGGAAGCATATCTTTCTGGCAACAGAAGATCAGACAAATCCCTAACAGTGCAGGCGAAAATCTCCAATTTGCTTTTCGGACAAGTCGCAACAACAAATGTCTCCCTTATCCAGATGGTTCTATCACTTGGCGGAAGGAGTATCACACTATATTCCTCTCTGCATATCCAGAGCCTCAGAGAATCCAGATCAATAGTGGAAATTATCTTGTCATGACTCAAACACTATGTTCACTCAATGGATTAACACCTGCAGAAGTTCCCTCATCTCTCCTCCATTATGAATCTGCAAACTGGAAATTCAATGATACTTATCCAGAAGAATTGCGCCAAAATATCCGCTATCTTTTGGAACCGTATTACTTGACTGACAGAACTGAAGACTATTCTAGAGAGAGTGCTTCAGATGATCCAGAGTAACAACCATGTGCTCATGCCAACTATCTCTTTTGTGCGATGTAATATAAAGTAAAAGTAGTGCTCATGTCATCCTTTTCGGAAGGGGTAAAATGTGTGTCACAAGTCTTGTGAATAGTAATGATCAATTATGTAGTCTTGTGAACAGTAATGTTCAATTATAGGTACCACTTGTATTGTCGTAAGTGTATAGGTGTAAGTATGGGCTTTAGTAAAAGTCTATGTAGAAACAATATGAAGCAGGAAAAACCAATTATATGTAATTCTATTCAGTGATGTAAGTTATGACACAAGCTACCCCTCCTTACGCCTATAAAAGGAGGGCTCTACCTACTGTAATAACCAAGTTAGTACAAGTCAGTGTAAATCAGTGTGTTCTTTATAATACATCTCTTTAATGGTGTTCTCTCTTTGATCCTAACCTACTTTGTGTTTGTACCCACTTCGTGTCTGTCCAATTACTCACAAACGCAAGCTCCAAGTGCAAAAGAAGGTATTTTTGACCGAGCAAGTGAGCTCGCTCTTTCAGTCGACCCTTCCGCCTAAGTATAATGATCCGGGGTGTCCTATGATATCCATCACCATTGGGGGCAAGGTCGTGGAAAAAGCTCTCCTTGATTTCGGCGCAAGTGTTAATCTCTTACTGTTCTCGGTGTATGAGCAACTTGGTTTGGGGGAAATGAAGCCAACTCGGGTAACTTTGCAATTGGCGGATAGGAGTATCCAAGTTCCAAAGGGGATGGTGGAAGATGTGCTTGTTCAAGTCGACCAATTTGTGTACCCGGTTGACTTCGTGGTTTTAGACACATGTCCAGTGCTGGCGGCTCAGGCTTTCGTTCCAGTTATTCTCGGGCGACCATTTTTAGCAACATCCGATGCCATGATCCACTGCTGGGATGGTCGACTTAACATGAGTTTTGGTAACATGAAGATGCAAGTCAACATGTTCCACATAGGGAGCCAAATGGGAGATGACGATGATGTATGCGGGGTTAGCATGATTGATTCACTTGTTCAAGACCATGTCGATGAGTTCATTTGCAAGGATGAGTTGGAATTAGCAATTACGTCTGAAGAGGCCGATTTTCTAGATTCCCCCGAGGTTGCGTATTTTTGCTCCTTGCTAGATGAGGAGGAAGCGTGTGGCATAACCCCGTGGATTCCAAAATTTGAGGAATTACCTCCGATTGAGAAGCGAGCTGTTCCATCTTGTGTGGAACACCCGACGCTCGAACTAAAACCACTACCGGATACACTCAAGTATGTTTATCTTGGCGATAGCCAAACATACCCGGTGGTGATCTCTTCCAGCTTAAGCGAACTTCAAGAGTTTGAATTGCTAGCTTTGTTAAGGAAGCATTCAAAGGCTATTGGGTGGTCCATAGCCAATATCAAAGGCATCAATGCATCCCTTTGCTCTCATAACATTTACATGGAGGATGATGTCAAGCCATCATGCCAACCTCAATGACATTTGAACCTGATCATGAAGGACGTCTTGCGAGCGAAAGTGCTCAAGTTATTGGATGTCGGCATCATTTACCCGATAGCGGATTCTAAGTGGGTTAGCCCGATCCAAGTGGTACCTAAGAAGTCCGGGGTGACGATTGTGAGAAACGACAAGGATGAACTCATTCCAAAGCGTATCCAAACCAGACGGAGTGTATGTATTGACTACCAGAAATTAAATGCTAGTACAAGGAAAGACCATTTTCCTCTTCCATTCATAGATCAAATTTTGGAAAGGGTGGCTGGCCACAAGTTCTATTGTTTCCTAGATGGGTACTCCGGTTACAATCAGATTGAGGTGGCCATGGAAGATCAAGAGAAGACTGCATTCACGTGCCCATTCGGGACCTTTGCTTATCGTCGTATGCCGTTCGGGCTTTGCAATGCCCTCGGTACCTTCTCGAGGTGTATTATGGGTCTTTTTAGTGACATGGTGGAGAAAATTATGGAGGTGTTCATGGATGACTTTTCCATTTTTGGTGATTCTTTTTAGGCGTGTCTTACCAACTTGGGGCTAGTGTTAGCCTGGTGTGAGGAAAAGAACTTGGTGCTAAATTGGGAGAAATGTCACTTCATGGTGACCGAAGGCATTGTTCTCGGCCACATTGTATCCTCAAGGGCATTGAAGTAGATAGAGCCAAGATTGACTTGATTGGGAACCTCCCTACTCTAAGATGCTTGAAGGACATCCGTTCTTTCTTGGGACATGCCAATTTTTGTCGGCGGTTTATCAAGGATTTCAGTGCCATTGCCCGGCCATTGTGCTATTTGCTAGCCAAAGATGTCCCTTTTGAGTGGACACCGGCTTGTGAGGTCACCTTTACCAAATTAAAGTCAAGTCTTACCTCTCCACCTATTGTGCGGTCTCCAGATTGAGAGTTGCCATTTGAGCTTATGTGTGATGCTAGTGACTACGCCGTCGGGGCTGTTTTGGGCCAACGCAAAGGGAAAGAGCCGTATGTCATTTATTATGCAAGCAAGATGCTAACAAGGCCCAAATGAACTATTCAACTACTGAGAAGGAGTTACTTGCCATAGTCTTTGCATTGGACAAGTTTCGGTCTTACTTAGTGGGAGCTCCAATCACCGTTTACACTGATCATTCTACCCTTAAGTACCTTTTCACGAAGCAAGATGCCAAAGTGAGATTGATTCGGTGGATTTTACTCCTGCAAAAGTTTGACCTCACAATTAAGGATAAGAAAGGCGTCGAGAATGTGGTGGCTGACCATTTGTCTCGATTAGAGTTCGAAGACCACACTTCTCATATTCCTATCGGTGATTCTTTTCCCGATGAACAATTGTTTGGAATCTCCATAGCTCCATAGTACACGGATATAGTTAACTACTTAGTGACGGATTTGACTCCGGTTCATTGGAATTCGTAAGAAAAGCATCATTTTTTAGCGGAGGTGAAACGGTTCTCTTTTGATGACCCATACCTTTTCAAGTATTACGCTAACCAACTTGTCCATCGTTGTGTTGCCGACTCCGAGCAACAAAGCGTGATCAAATTTTGCCACACAGAGGCTTGTGGTGGCCATTTCTCTTTCAAAAAGACCGCCGCAAAGATTTTGCAATGCGGGTTCTATTGGCCAAACTTGTACAAGGATACCTTTGCCTATTGCCAGGGTTGTCCTCGTTGTCAGCTTTTGGGGTGTGTGATGCAACGCAATGAGATGCCGCTTACTCCTATCTTGATCATTGAAGTTTTCGATTGCTGGGGCATCGACTTCATGGGGCCTTTTCCATCGTCCTTTGGGTACCTCTACATTTTGTTGGCGGTTGATTACGTCTCCAAATGGGTAAAGGCTATTCCTACGCGCACCAACAATCATTCTGTTGTGGTCGAATTTTTTAGGGACAACATTTTATCCAGATTTGGGATGCCGAGGGCTATCATTAGTGAACAAGGGTCTCATTTTTGCCACCGGTCCATTGCCGCTCTTATGAAGAAGTACGCCATTGTGCACAAAGTTTCAACTGCCTACCATCCTCAAATGAATGGCTAGGCGGAGTAGCGAATCGGGAAATTAAGAATATCTTGGAGAAGACGGTGAACCCTACCCGTAAGGATTGGTCAACTCGTTTGGTCGACGCTTTGTGGGCTTATCGTACTGCGTACAAGATGATTTAGGGCATGTCTCCCTACTGACTTGTTTATGGAAAAGCTTGCCACTTGCCAGTGGAGCTCGAGCACAAGGCGTATTGGGCAATCAAGAAGCTCAATTTCAATATACCCCTTGCCAGTGTCCGCCGTAAGCTCCAACTGACGGAGCTCGAGGAGATGAGGTATGACGCTTATGACCATTCTAGTGCTTACAAGTCTAAAGTCAAAGCAAGGCATGATAAGAAAATTGTGGTTAAAAACTTTGAACCAGGGAAAAAAGTTTTATTGTATAATTCTCGTTTGCATCTTCACCCAGGTAAATTGAGCTCATGCTGGGCCGGTCCTTATGTTGTCAAAACTGTTTTCCCTCACGGTGCAAAAGAGGTTGAAAGCA
Source organism: Rhododendron vialii (assembly GCF_030253575.1). Lineage (NCBI taxonomy): Eukaryota > Viridiplantae > Streptophyta > Magnoliopsida > Ericales > Ericaceae > Rhododendron > Rhododendron vialii. Next base: position 2,787,582 of record NC_080567.1, read on the forward strand.
TGAGTAATGGTTCAACTTTTAAGGAGAATGGTCAACGGCTTAAGTCTTTCCTTGGTGGCTTCGAAGTTGGCAAGCCTGATGAGGATTTGGTCAATCCAGTTTACACGGATGGTCAGTCGGTGTAGTTTTGAGTTACTTTAATTTGCACGGGGAGCGAAAGCGTAACCGCTGAACTTAACTGTTTGTCGGACCCGGCCCCCGGGTAGGAGGTACCCACCATTGACTTGGGTATATATAGCTCCGCACGCCGCTATTAAAAAAAGGATCGTGTGCCTAGCTTCGGTTAGTAAGGGCAATTTTAATATCAGTGACATAGGACTTTTATTAGTTTTTCTGATAGGAGTTATTCACAGTGCACCACTCATGTCTTCCAGATTAGCCCCAACGAGGGCAGTATAGATCATAGGTTCGGCCTTGATATTCCCATGCTCCACTACTGCACTTGGCTCTATCTTGTACCTGCTGGTTACGATCTTAGGGGACGCTGGACTTAATTGTTTGGTGGAGTCCAGCTATGACTTGGACGCTCCAAGCTCTAATATTAAATCTTTCTATGCTTGTACATTTGTAAATATTGTTTTTTTTTTGTTTTTTGCATGTTTATTATGTTTCGGGATTCCCTCATTAGAAGATTTCACCAATGCATCATTGTATCGGGCTTTAATTAGTTCTCTTTGTAGTAGTTTACCATTAATGATCCATGCTTTCCGGATATGTCCCTATCGGGAGCAATTTAGGTCTTTGGGTGAGACTTGATATTCCCGTGCTTTGGCGCTAGGCACTGTCTCATCTCACTTTGTTTCGATCATAGGGAATGCTGGCTTAATTGCTTAGTGAGGTCAAGCGATGAATTTTACTTTAGGCATGATGTAAGAAATTTGACGGTCTAGTATAGCCACCTGTGTTTTACCTCGCCGGTACGACACGGGAAGAAAAGTATGACTCGTGAGATTGTGTGAAAATCAGGTGGTGTCTTTGATGTTCATTTGTATATATTTGTCTCTGTTGGCGCCCGGATAACACAAACCGGGCAGTTCTAATGACATTTGGCTCTTAGTACGTAGTTCAAGCTTAAGTCTTTTACAGGGTGAACATGCTACCACACCAGGCTTGGTGGATTGGATCTACAGTTGGACTGATTAAGGCATTCAGAAGCCCTAAGCATGGGTGCAATTATGTGTCGCGGTTGTTAGTCCAACAAAGCTTTGGCCATGATCCCATGTGACTAGCTGTGGTTCCTTTGGAAAAGGTGAAGGAGTCGACCTTGAAAGTTGTTCGAATAACGAAAGGAGCCGGTGACGAAAAAGCCTCCAACTTGGTCGAGGTATAAGGGGGTTGACATTCCCCCGGTGGTACATTCTTTTGTCCCTTTCCTTACTGTTGTTCTTCATGCTATAAGGGCATAGCATTTCTTAAGTTGGGGGGAGGGATATATATATGATATATATGTTTTATGCTTTTCGTATTATTTTTCATTTTTAGTAGAACAATTCTTCCGTTAGTACAAAATTTTGTGGATTAAAACAACTTGGTACATGCTTATTGTTTCTTAACTGGCAAGAGTTTGGTGTTTTGATCTTAAGTGATTTAGTACATTTCAACTCATAAGCATGATTAAGGATGAGCAATTAGGTGTTGATTATGTTTTGAGCAAGTTTTACCATATCCCGTTCATTTTTCATCGTAAATTCTTGGGTTAGGTAAATAATCTCTTGTCATGCCTAAATGTGTTTGATATCGTTGTTGAATCATTTTGGAATCTATGGCATACTTAGAAAGTGATACAAGGCATTCTTTGTCTAATTAAACCACAAATGTGTCCCCTTGTCCTATTTCGTATCCTAGTCCGCATCCTACCGTTTGTTTAATAACTTAGGGAGCCGGAGTATGGAGGGTTGTTGGGAATGGTGTTCTACTGCTGAGAGGTGTTCGGGGGATGTTTGAAAGGCGTTGGGAATGAGCGGAAGTCAAACCGTTGAAGTGGGTAAAAGTTCAGAATTTCAGAAGGCCCGTACCGGTACTGTGAATTGCCCAGTACCGGTTCCCACTTGGCAGAACTTGGAATCAAAAATTCATAACCCCGAACCGATATTGGGATTCGGCCAGTACCAGTACATGCTGTCCAGAGTTTTTAAAAAAAATTGGGCTTGTTTGTTTTCTCTCTCCTACCCACTATATAAACCAAAACCCATCCTTTCCTCACACCTCACGACCCAGAGAAATGGCAACCCTAACTCTCTACCCTGTTCTCTCTCAAATCCTCATGAAATCACTCAAAATCTCCCTCAAACCTCCAAGAATCTTCACAATCCCATTCAATCTTCAAGATTTAGGGGAGGAAATCAAGGTTTCAAGACTAGGTTTCTCACTCTCAGCCCGAAATCCATCATCAATGAGGTAATCTATAAACCCCTACTCTTCTTCACGGAGTTTCCTAGTTTTCTGCCGTGATTCTCCATGTTAATCCACCAAAGTGAAGGGTTTTCAAGTTTCATGAGGAGTATTGCAAGATTTTGAACCTTAGATCCCTAAATCCCAAGGGTATTCCAAAATTTCTCTCTCCCTATCCCCATATCTCGAATTCCCCCATATGTTCAACACACTCATCACTTTACACCTTTGTCCAACACACCAAGACCCTAATTCTGAAAAACCAATCAGATTCCTAACCTAAATTTTTGAATTTCTGCTCAGTGAATTGGATTAGGGGGTTTATTTCCTGCTACTATTATTGATTGGATTGTATTGGGGTAAACTTCCGCTACTGTGCTATCGGAGTTTGCATTGTCGTGGGCTGCAATTTACTGCAGTTTCAGGTGTTCGACTAAAGTTTGGGGGTTGCTCTGTTTTGCTTTGTTGTTGCTCTGTTTTGAGGTTTTGTTGATTAAAAGATGGGGAGATCAAAGAAACTTTTGGGGGATGCAATTAAGTCAGTCGATAGTTTCGGTAAAACGTCTTACTTAAAATGTGCCGACCTGGAGAAAATTGCCGAGCGGGCAGAGAGGAATGAGGAGGAAAATAGGAAGAGAAAAAGAGAGAAAAAAGATGAGGAAAAAAAGAAATGGGAGAAGGAGTTGAATGGTCAGAACTATACTTGTGAGCGTCAAGTGGATCACACGAAGATGGGAATTCACCCGATCATTGATATCATCAACCAACGAGGTTTACACTTTTTTTCGATCCAATCAAAGGCTTTAAACCAAAGTTGGTGTTTGATTTTTATGCTAATATGGAAGTGGATGAATCAAACGAGAAAATAACGTCTCGCTTGGGGAAGAAAACTATGCTCATAACCCCGATCGTCATAGCCAAGTATTTGAAGAACTACCAATGTCCCCCCCTCCCATTCGATCACTTACCCTGACCGCAGATGGTCTAAGTCCGAGGAGGAAATTCAAAATGCCCTAACCGATAAACCATTGAAACTTGACCGTTTTGTCCATGGCAAGTTATGTAAGGACCCGTAATTTCGGAAATTATTTAAAGGTTTATTAATATTAGAAACTGAGGAAAATGTGAAATATGTGTTTATGAGATTTGGGGTCAATGTGAAAGGATTGTTAGTGGAGGGAGTGCAAGTGTGAGTTATGTGTGTGTGTGAGTATATACAGGTGTGTGTAGGAGTAGGGGATTAAAATCCCAACTCCATTGTCTCTCTCCATCTCCTGACCTTTCCCTCTCTTTCGGCTCCTCTTCTCTCTCTCTCCCTCTCCCTTTTGCTTCCAACCAAAACCCACTCAAACAAACCTCCATTTTACTTTCTCTACACGGTTTTGAGCTTGAATTTTGTGGGTCGAGCTCAGGGAAGGATGAACTAGTTGATTTCCAATTTTTTCGGAGTCTAGGACTTGGGAAGTCTTGGGGTTTTTCTCTCCAAACTCGAGGTAGGGATTTCTTGCTATAGGTATATGTTTATGAGTTGATTTTGCACCTAAATCGTGCCTTTGGTCATTGTTGATGTTGTTGTGGTTGTTGTTGTGTTGAACCCCATTAAAATCTGCAGAACATCTACTCGAAATGAATTGTTATCGATACCATTTGCATTGTTATCAATACCTTGTGTTCGACAACCCAGAAAATCATATGTTATCGATACCTTTCGTCCTTGTTATCGACACCCTTGCATCTGGAACACTTCTTGGTCAAATGGTATCGATACAATTTTGCTAGGTATCGATACCTTTGGCTTAGGGACAGTTTTTCAGCTTTGTTCTAAACTTCATCTTTTTGAACCCTGATCACTTCTAACACCTCTAAAACACCTTTAAACCATCTCTAAGCTTGGTTACTTGTCCTTGGATGATTCGTTGATCATTTCCACTCTCTAAATAATCGTTAAGTGTCATCTTAGTTTCGTTGTAAATGAGAAATGTACTGTAAAGCTGGTTAGGGGTACCGTAGGCTATATGGGGTGTCGTAGTGAGTATTATGGGTAGATGTGAGCATGTCTAGTAGGATCTCTTGCCCTCTTGATTCGTTGAACTATTAGTTCCCAATGGCGTTCGTTATCTAAGGTTTAAATATCGATACAGGCGGGTCGTACGTCATATAGTTACTATGGGTTGGTAGGTTACTTAGAGTATGGTGACATACGTGGGGAATGTAAGGGGTGGATGTGAACTTGTCTGGTGGTCCAAATGATGTTAAGATGATATAATAACTTGTGTCCTCACGACTTGTCGAATCTTTCAATTCTTTTGGCACTCGTCCTATGAGGTTCAAGCGTAGAAACAAATGGATAGAGTATTGTAGGATTATATATATATGGGCTTAGTACGTTATGTAGGATGCGGATATGTATATTAATGAAATGGCATGAACATGTATATTTGTGGAGTTATGTAATGGTTGACTGAAGTCTTGTGGTACAACCGATAGATTGATGATGAAGTTAATTATGAAATGATGACGGCTATGAAAAGTGTAAGAGGTGACCCAAGTGGTCGTTATTGAGGGAATAGACTCGGGGTGACCCTGCGCTCGAGGGAAATAGACCCGAGGTGACCCAAGTGATTACTATTGAGGGAATAGACTTGGGGTGACCCTGCGCTCGAGGGAAATAGACCCGAGTTGACCCAAGCGATTTATGTTATTAAGGGAATAGACTTGAGGTGACCCTACGGTCGAGGGAAATAGACCCGAGGTGACCCAAGTGATTATTGATGGGAAATACTTGATTAAAAGAAAGGAAAGGTTTGTGATGAAGGGATTTGATGATGATGACTGTAGACATGAGAAAGATTGTAGTATCCTATGAAGAATGATAAGATGATTTAGAATTGGTTATATCTAACATGGATTGACATGAGTTTATTAATGTATCTAGTTTGAAAAGTAAGTAATCAGTGACATTTATGTGAAGTCTAGAATCCTTTGGCTATACAGTGCAGTTCGTTGGTAATCAATCGTACTTTGGTCATATCTGTCAATACTCACTCATTCATGGTGCATGATTCATCACATTTTCATATAGTTTGAGCATAGAATTCTCTACTGGGCGCGTGGTGTGCTCAACCCTTCATTATTTCAGGTACAACACAGGAGCACAAGCATGGAGTGCATGCGGACATCTCGATCAAAAGCTATTTTCAAGAGTTGTTCTAGTATTTTTGTAAAATAAACAATATTGTATTGTATCATTTATTTTTGGAATGTTGTAACTATTAATCAGGTTTATCTAAATTTGGGAATTGTAATGTCTTTTGGGGTATTATTTATATTATCGCGAGGATTTCAATTATCCAAAGTTATTAATATTTGCGTTGGAAATCGAGGGCGTGACAAGTTATTTGAGAAGTATCGGGTGATCAATAAGGTGGTACATTATAATCTTTGTCCCCACAGCTCGGAGAAGCATCCACGCAAGGAGGATGGGGAGATTATCTTTGTTTTTGGTTCTAGTGAGGAGGTGGTAGATTGGGCTTTGTTTATTTGGAGGGCGATGGTGAAGTTTAGAAAGCGGTCGGGCCCATCAAAGCCTAATATTCCTTTCCCAGCTATGGTGACCGCTCTTTGTGAGGATCGAAGAGTATTAGTTCCAGAAAGGCTTTTTCCCGGAACCACTGGTCCTATTACGGGTGGCTCATTGGAGAAGAGCAAGTCACTATCTCAGCCACCTCTCCCCGACACTTTTGGTTTCCCTATGCCTACCGCTAGGACTCAATCTGGGAGGATTGAGGAATATATGGGAATCATGGCTACTCAGCTCCAGTCAGTGCAAGAGAAGCAGAAAAAGCTTGAGACTCAGATGTGTCATACAAGGAGATACGTATCAACTATAAAGAGAGCGATGTTGTGGGTAGCAGCTAAATGTGGGAGAGAGGGTGATGTGTATGTTCCCACCGAGGCCGATATGAGAGAATCCACTCCCAAGGAACCGGAGAGAGAGCATGGGGTTGGAACTAGTGGCAATGGTGAGTCAAGTACTCGAAGGCGGGGCAAGGAACACGTGGTTGAGGAGGAGGAAGATGATGATGAGTATGAGGATGACGATTAGAGTCAGTGGTTTAGTTTTGGAAAATCCCTCTACTTGGTCGGGGTGCTTGGTGGTTTACAGCCCACCTATCCTATCTTGTTTTCCGTTTTAGTAGTTGAATTCGTAAATAATAGTTTTAGGAAGTTTTTGTTAGGGCCGGTATGTGGCCGTTGACTTGGTAGTTTAGTGTTGGTGGCGGCCAAGCGTAGAAAAACCAAGCTAGCATATAGCCATTACCCATTTTTGCTAACCGTTCTTTTGATTAAACCAAGGTCATTACAAGCTTTAAAGTCCTTAGTTGATCTTTCATACGATTTCATTCCAATTTGATTCAACGTTTGGATGTTGGCATGTTTAGTTTATGGCATATTTCTTTTCGGTAAATTCTTGGTTGTATAGTTAAGTTTTCTTTCTAATGGTGCTCTCCACTTATATATGGCTTGGCATTTTTGTTCACCACGCCTATTTCCGAGCATTTTTTGTGGGATATGGTTTTTTTTGCATATAAAGGTTGTTGGAAGTGTCGTATCCAACTTTTGATTTTGGATATGCCTGTTGGATGATTGTTAATTACTTACTTAGCGTTTAGTTGCTCATCTAATTTCCTGCTGGTAGTTGTTGTGGAATAAATGGTTTGGTTTTTAAACTCTTGCACGTTAGTTATGTTGGAGCATGTGCAACAGTTGCTTTGCCAGAAGGATTGCTTAGTTTTCCTTTATTTTGTGCCTTATCGTTGCTAGGGGCTAGCAACGTTCAAGTTGGGGGCGTGATAAGCACCCAAGATTATATAATCTTGGTGCTTAAAGTCCAATAATTTGTATAGTTTCAATCCTTAAGTTATCATTTTTAGTCCATTTTGCACGTAAGGTTGTTTTTTGTTTAGTTTCAAGTTAAACGTTGAATTACGGCGATTTCTGTTGCTAAGGATCGCTCTTAGAAGCATCCAAGTTGTCCAAGGCCGTGTGGTAGCTACCCTCCAAGTCCCAACGGGTGTTTGATTGAGTGGCGAGAGGTGATCGGGTTGTCACGGGCCATTTGGTACAAGGGCAAGCTTGAAACAGTTTTCTGCCGACCTTGTACCGGTAATGTGAATTGCCCAGTACAGGTTCCCACTGTCTAGAGTTGGGATTTTTCAGCATTTTTGAAGACCTTGTACCAGTACTGGTAGTTGGCCAGTACCGGTTCAGCCTGCAGAAAAATCCACGTTTTTGCTACTTTTTCAACCTTCCACTCTTGGGATATTTTCTACTTTTGGCTACGTTTAGGATATTTTTGAAATACTTTGTGAGAGAGAAGATGCCACCTTGTATAAATAGGGCCGCCCTATCTCTTCTTTATCTCTCTCTCATTCAATACAACTTCAAGTCTTTTAAGTTTTTAGAACTCCATTAAAAGCTACCAAGCTTTTGTGTTAATTCCATCAAGAACTCCTTAAGGTATTTGTTGTTTGTTAATTTCTCGTTTATTAAAGTTTCTTGTACAGGCTAGATCCTTACTAATATCAAATTTATTTTCATTTTTGTCGGTTAAACATGTTCATCATTTCTAGCATGAATTCTAGTCTTTTCAATATGTGTGAGTAGTCGTTTGTCTAAGTCTTGGGGTAATCTTTCCCGAGGACTTTGGTGGTTTTTTGGTTCTCAAACCTTTGGGCTTAAAAGCATGATTTTCGGAATAGGGCTTAACTTGCATTTTTGGCCCCACCAAGGGGTGTTAACTCCTTGGTAAGGAGCTTAGTCAAGCGGTCTTGGCAAGCGGCTCACCGAGGGCTCGTGGCCTCCTATGTGTTCGATTAATTTGCCAAACAAGATGGTTCACCTCTGATTAATCACAACTTTTTATAAACGTAGTCTTTAAAGCCAAATCTTTTGAGCATGAGCACGCGATCGTGACTCTCGCTTGAGTTATAATCGAGAATCGATAGCGGCCTTTGTCAAGGGAAAGACGATCCCTAGACTTGCCTCTTTTAGTTCATAAAGCACATTTCTAGTCTTTTCCTTAGTTTCCACTTTCAAAGCAAAACCAAGTTGACCCGTCTTAAATGCCGCAATCCACCATATAAAACCTACAATCCGATTAAGCTATTTTCGATTCTCTGTGGGTACGATCCCGGACTTTTCTGTTATTATGCTATCGACGACCTAGCCCTACGCTTGGGGTTTTCCAACCTTATATTTGAAGGTGAGGTTGCGGAGCTAAGCACTACCCAAGGTCGAGGGTTTGAACCTAAAGCTCTGATATCATTTGTAACGTCCTGAATTTTGGAGACATTATTTAAACATTAAAAAGAAATTTCTGAAAATAGTTTTCTTTTTTGAGGGATTAAAATTTTAAAAGCCTCACCAATTCAAATGACAATACGACATATCGATTACGACTATACTCTATAAAAATACTTTGTCGTACGTTTTAAAAATACTTAATTTACAATACAGAGCAACTAAGAGTACATCATCCAGGGTTTGACAAATACTTCATTGATCAACGTCACTTTACTTTTTCGTACTACCCTTTTGCTCCATCTTCAGTACCTGGTGTTCGAGTTACTAGGGCAACATAGTACCATGAGCGATGACGCTCAGTAGCCAAAATCCACCCGAAACCCATAACTTACAAACAAGGGCACGTACAATACTGTTAAAGTAAGAACAATTAAAGTAGCAAGCAATCAATTTCAATTACTAGCCTTTAACTTAGTGAAATCTAGAATCTCAACCCTTGAGAAACATCCTCCCACATTAACCACTAGGACTATGGCCACTCGTGATACCGCTCCTCTTTGCTTGCCCTAACTGGGAGCCCCGATGAAACGGGCTAAGTTATTTACTTAGTTGGAGTCATCGGCCGCCTCGCAAGGATGAATTCCCCAGGGAACTAACCGTAACCACTGGGCCCACAAGGAACTAACCGTAACCTTGGGAGTATATAGACCATAACCTGGTACTATAATACATATCACCTTTTTATCTCCTATTCAAAAAGAGCGATCACGCAATGCCATATCGTAAGGTTTCGAATCGACAATCAACTGCCATACCCTGGCTTCATTTCTCTCCTCCCAAACTAGACTCTGTGGATAATCTCCAAGAAATCTGGATTCACTGGATAACCTCCAAGCTAGAATCCCATTTAAACATCATTTCTCTGGCAAATTGCCAATCACATCATCTCCTATCTTCCGATTTCCTTTAACTTAAAAATCGTCTATGTGATCTTCTATCTACGTACACCAAACCCCAATGAACCTAATGTCCAATCTACCAGTACAACAACATTTTACACAGTTCAACATTTTCACGAAACATGTTAACAGGCTAACAACAGTTGCTCGTGCGATAAAAGCAAACCACGTGATAAAATTTATCTTGGGATAACATTACTCATGCAATAAGATGAGTCATGAGATAAAGTTAACCATATGATTGGATTATTCATGCGCTAAACTTTATCATGCACTAAGATTTATCATGCCATAAAATTAATCATGAGATGAAACTAAGATTGAACCTAAATTAATTAACTTTGGGGCTTATAATATCATTTTCTTATTCACTAGGGTGGATTTATGAGCTACCCAAATATGAACGACTAAACCGTGGTTATACCAAACAAAATGTTCAAATTCCAGTGGCTTAAGTTTTCGGGAAAAACAGTGGGTTTTCGGCCCGGGCTCGACCGGTGACGTTGGGTCCGGAAATCATCATCCGGACACTAAAATTAATATAGACACGATAATACTCCCTCTGTCCAGATTTAATAGTCGTTTTTTGGAGTTCGTGCCATTTTTCAATCGATTATATCTTCCAATTTACAATGTTTTACATGATTTCAAAAATATTGTATTATAGAACTAATCGAGATCTATCAAACAAGATCCATATTCTATATGAAATTAATTACGGATTCAAAGCTATAACTCATTTTTTTGCCGGTTAGAATAGAACTAGGGACAATTAAATCCGGACGGAGGGAGTATGTGTAGGGAGGCGAGTTCGGACTACTTCTTGTCCGGCGAAACGGGATTCGGAGAGATTTGGCGGTGGGTTGGAGCTCGGCTCATCAGATCAAACACACGGCAATGGGGCTCTGTCGGTAGCGGGCTTGAGACTGTTTTCCCAAACTGTCCTGTAGCTGATACCAGAGCTTGAACGAGGAGATTTTTTGGGCTGTTTTGGAGAGAAAACGAAGCTATGTTTTGGAGCCAGAATGGAGTTGGAATGGGGCTGATTTTAGAGCTCAAATGGATTGATTAATGTCGAATATCGGCTCGATTTTGGAGTTTGCAGCCTCCATGGTCTGAACCAAGGTCTTGGTGGTCCAGACCAGTGCTTGTTGTGCGTCTCTGGAGCAATCTATTATTTTGGCCCGTGGCCTGGTCCAGACCAGTTTGTCTGGACGAACCTCAGCACCTTCGGGTGTCCGGACCCCGTCCGGACGAACTTCAGCCGATTGTTCCAGATTGATTGTCGCTCTCTGATATTTTGGCCTGGACCGCTGTACACTGTACACTTGGTCCAGACCAGCGGACACGCGGAACAGCGCGTTTGACTTCTTTTTTTAGGGTTTTTTGGGGGCTCCAAAGCCCAATATGGTTAGGACTTGTTAGGCAACTTATCTTTGGGTACAAATACACTTGTTATGCCTCATTGTTGGTGTGAGAGCAAATATTAGGCATTTGATTAGGGCTTGAGAGAGTTGCCGCTTTGTTTTGGCTTTTCGTAGGAGAGTCCTGCAGACTTCTTCTTTGTAGCTCTTTGAGCATTCGTATTTAATTAATGAAGCCATCGATCGACTGCCTGTGGACTAAGCTTACATCCCAAAGTAAGACTGAACCATGTATATCTGTGTGTCTCTCTCTCCATTTGTTTGATTTTTCTCTCCTTCTCTCATGTTTGGTTTGATTAGTTTGGTTTGCTTCATACATCTATTTTTCTTCGATTCAATATTCATAATCACCGTCTGTTTGTTCGGCTTCCGCGCAACAAATTGGTATCAGAGCGTAGGTTTTCGACCTAGGCTTTGATTTGTTCCGCTTGATTCTTTGGATTTTTGGTTTGGTGATTTAGGAAAATTGGATTGAAAATGTCTAAGGAGTCATCCATGAAATTGGTACCAACCGGGTCCGGCACCGGTTACGTGGTGATTTCTTTGGTTTCCTATGCTAAATTTGAAGTTGAAAAATTTGATGGAACGAACAACTTTGGTATGTGGTAGTGTGAAGTTTTGGACGTTTTGGTTCAACAAGGGTTGGATTTTGCTTTGGAGGACATGAGCGATAAGGATTGGGATAAGTTTAATCGTCAGGCTTGTGGTTTCATTCAACTATGTCTCACAAATGATCTAAAGTATTTTGTTATGCGGGAGACGAAGGCGAAGGATCTTCGGAAGAAGCTCGAGGATAAGTTCATGACCAAGAGCGTAGAGAACTGCCTCTACTTGAAGAAGAAGCTCTTCCGTTTCCAGTTCCGTGCAGGTAGTTCTATGAACGACCACTTGTCCGATTTTAATAAAATACTTGTTGATCTTCAGAATTTGGATGCCAATATTCTCGACGAGGATAAGGCTTTGATTTTGTTGAATTCTCTTCCTACTTCGTATGATCACCTTGTTACTACTTTGTTATGTGGTAAGGAAGAAATTCATTTTGAGGATGTGTCAAATTCTCTAGTTAATAATGAGTATCGTTTAAGAGATAAGCAGACCCATCAGGACACATTCAGTCAGGGTTTGGTTGTAGGGAATATGACTCGGCCCCAATCCAGTAAAGTTCCCTCTTTTGCGAATAGAATGGGTATTGCAAAAGACAAGTGTGCTTATTGTCACAACAAAGGTCATTGGAAAAGGGATTGTCCTGTCTTAAAGAGTAAGAAGGATTCCAATTCCAATTATGCTTATGAAGAGGATGATGATTTGAAAGCTTTGGTGAGTCTCATGCCTGTTAGCCACTCGAGGCAGTCGAAGTTGATTTTGGATTCTGGTTGTGGCTGTCATGTGTGTCCCAATAGGCATTGGTTCTCTTGCTTCAAGGAGTTAGATGGTGGTGATGTTCTTGTGGGTAATGGCCATGCTTGCAAGACTTTAGGGAAAGGTACAATCAGCTTGGTTATGCATGATGGATTCATTTGGACATTGGATAACGTTTGGTATGTACGGAGCATGAAATATAATCTCATCTCTGGGTGCCTTAGAATCCGCAGGTTCGGTGATCACTTTGAAGAGTGGAGCTCTAAAGGTTTTATTTGGCAATATGGTTGTGATGGAGGGCGTTAGGCGCAATAATTTGTATTTTCTTGAAGGAAGTATAGTGTTGGGTGGAGCAGCCACTGGCGCTTTGGATGTTGGAGAATCTGTCCTGGATACTACCGCTTTGGTGCACGAATGCTTTGATGATTTGGGGAAGCAATCTAGGGTTCGTTTTGGGGAGCATTGTGTTTTGGAGAAGCAACTTAGAGTCAAGTTCGGCATGGCAGTCGACCGTTTCATTGGAGCACTTGACTTTGTTTGGGGGTCTGTTTTGGTGAATGTTGATTCTCTTGAAGGTACGTATCAATCTGGTTTGTTAGTCGATTTTCATTCTCGTTGCTATTTGATCTATACTTCGGATTTTGGTTTTGGGAATTTGTTTGGGTTATTTTTCTGCTGCTGGAGATAGATCATCTGAAGACTAATTTGGGTTTCAACGACAAGTTGAAATATTGGTATTTGGTATTTAGGACTGCAGATTCGAAGACTTTGGTTTATGGGGTTAAGTTCAAACATGGTTTGGACTTAATCTGCCTTCCACTTGTTTGAGCGCCCTTCGGGGTGCACGCACCTTAGGGTGCGGGTTTAAGGCAACTGTGAAGACGGTTTGGTTCTTTTGCGTCTTAGGGTTGGCACTTGGTTTGGCTAGGTTCTTTGGTTTGGTTTTGGATTTGGATTTGGCTATCGAAACTTGGAATTTGGAGATGTTGCAACATTGTTTTTGGTTCTGAAGATTGCTCGAAGCTTCAGAAATTGGTTTGGGATTGTTCCGATGCTTGTTTTTGGTTTGGGTTCATATGCAAATAGGTTTGGTTTGTTCGTTGAGGACTTGGTTGCTTCCTTGGGTTTGATTCGCCCTCGATTTGACTTTGGTTTTGGCTTCACTTTGTATTTGGGTTTGGATATCTTGCCGAGGTGGAGATTTGTGGAATTACGGCTTGATTTTGGAGTTCACAGCCTCCATGGTCCGAACCAAGGTCTTGGTTGTCTGGACCAATGCTTGCCACGCGTTTTTTGAGCAATCTGTTATTTTGGCCCGCGGCCTGGTCCGGACCAGTTCGTCCGGACGAACCTCATCACCTTCGGGCATCCAGAACCCGTCTTGACTTCAAACTTCAGCCGATTATTCCAGATTTGATCGTCGCTCTCTGATATTTTGGTCCGGACCACCGTACACTTGGTCCGGACAAGCGGGCATGCAGAACAGCGCGTTTGACTTCTTTTTTTATATGGTTAGGACTTGTTAGGCAACTTATCTTTTGGTATAAATATACTTGTTATGCCTCATTGTTGGTGTGAGAGCAAATATTAGGCATTTGATTAGGGTTTGAGAGAGTTGCCTTCTTGTTTTGGCTTTTGGTGGGAGAGTTCTGCAGACTTCTTTTTTGTAGCACTTTGAGCATTCGTATTTGATTAATGAAGCCATCGATTGACAGCCAGTGGACTAGGCTTAGATCGCAAAGTAAGACCGAACCATGTATTTCTGTGTGTCTCTCTCTCCTTCTGGTTTATTCTCTCTCCTTCTCTCACGTTTGGTTTGATTAGTTTGGTTTGCTTTATACATCTACTTTTCTTCAATTCAATATTCATAATCACCATCTGTTTGTTCGGCTTTCGCGCAACCAACTGGTATCAGAGCGTAGGTTTTTTACCTAGGCTTCGATTTGTTCCACTTGATTCTTTGAATTGTTGGTTTGGTGATTTAGGAAAATAGGATTGAAGATGTCTGAGGAGTCGTCCAAGAAATTGGTACCAACCAGGTCCGGCACCGATTACGTGGTGAGGTCTTTGGTTTCCAATGCTAAATTTGAAGTTGAAAAATTTGATGGAACGAACAACTTTGGTATGTGGTAGTGTGAAGTTTTCAACGTTTTTGTTCAACAAGGGTTGGATTTTGCTTTGGAGGACAAACCGGAGGACATGAGCGATAAGGATTGGGATAAGTTTAATCGTCAGGCTTGTGGTTCCATTCGACTATGTCTCACAAATGATCTAAAGTATTTTGTTGTGCGGGAGACAAAGGCGAAGGATCTTTGGAAGAAGCTCAAGGATAAGTTCATGACCACGAGTGTAGAGAATTGCATCTACATGAAGAAGAAGCTCTTTCGTTTCTAGTTCCGTGCAGGTAGTTCTATGAACGAGCACTTGTCCGATTTTAATAAAATACTTGCTGATCTTCAGAATTTGGATCCCAATATTGTCGACGAGGATAAGGCTTTGATTTTGTTGAATTCTCTTCCTACTTCGTATGATCACCTTGTTACTACTTTGTTATGTGGTAAGGAAGAAATTCATTTTGAGGATGTGTCGAATTCTCTAGTTAATAATGAGTATCGTTTAAGAGATAAGATGACCCATCAGGACACATTTAGTCAGGGTTTGGTTGTAGGGAATAAGACTCGGTCCCAATCGAGTAAAGTTCCCTCTTTTGCGAATAGAACGGGTATTGCAAAAGACGAGTGTGCTTATTGTCACAACAAAGGTCATTGGAAAAGGGATTGTCCTGTCTTAAAGAGTAAGAAGGACTCCAATTCCAATTATGCTTCTGAAGAGGATGATGATTTGAAAGCTTTGGTGAGTCTCATGCATGTTAGCCACTCGAGGGAGTCGAAGTGGATTTTGGATTCTGGTTTTGGCTGTCATGTGTGTCCCAATAGGGATTGGTTCTCTAGCTTCAAGGAGTTTGATGGCGGTGATGTTCTTGTGGGTAATGGCTATGCTTGCAAGACATTATGGATAGGTACAATCAGCTTGGTTATGCATGATGGATTCATTCGGACATTGGATAACGTTCGTGTGTACTGGGCGTTAAATATAATCTCATCTCTGGGTGCCTTAGAGTCCGCAGGTTCGGTGATCACTTTGAAGAGTGGAGCTCTAAAGGTTTCATTTGGCAATATGGTTGTGATGGAGGGCGTTACGCGCAATAATCAGTATTTTCTTGAAAGAAGTATAGTGTTGGGTGGAGCAACCACTGGCGCTTTGAATATTGGAGAATCTGTTCTGGATACTACCGCTTTGGTGCACGAATGCTTTGATGATTTGGGGAATCAATCTGGGGTTCGTTTTGGAGAGCATTGTGTTTTGGAGAAGCCACTTACAGTCAAGTTCGGCATGGCAGTCGACCGCTTCATTGGAGCACATGACTTTGTTTGGGGGTCTGTTTTGGTGAATGTTGATTCTCTTGAAGGTACGTATCAATCTGGTTTGTTAGTCGATTTTAATTCTCGCAGCTATTGGATCTATACTTCGGATTTTGGTTTTGGGAATTTGTTTGGGTATTTTTCTGCTGCTGGAAATAGATCATCTGAAGACTTACTTGGGTTTCAATGACAAGTTGAAATATTGGTATTTGGTATTTAGGACTGCAGATTCGAAGACTTTGGTTTATAGTGTTAAGTTCAAACATGGTTTGGACTTAATTTGCCTTCCACTTGTTTGAGCGCCCTTCAGGGTGCACGCACCTTAGGGCGCGGGTTAAAGGCAACCTTGAAGATGGTTTGGTTCTTTTGCGTCTTGGGGTTGGCTCTTGGTTTGGCTAGGTTCGTCGGTTTGGTTTTGGATTTGGATTTTGATATCGGAACTTGGAATTTGGAGATGTTGCAACATTGTTTTTGGTTATGAAGATTGTTCGAAGCTTCAGAAATTGGTTTAGGATTGTTCCGATGCTTGTTTCTGGTTTGGGTTCATCTGCAGTATCGGTTTGGTTTGTTCGTTGAGGACTTGGTTGCTTCCTTGGGTTTGATTCATCGTCTCTTTGACTCTCTTTTGGTTTGAGCTTTTTGAGAGAGTTTGGTTTGTGGCAGTTCGATTTGACATTGGTTTTGGCTTCACTTGGTATTTGGGTTTCGATATCTAGCCGAGGTGGAGATTTGTCGAATTTCGGCTCGATTTTGGAGTTCGTAGACTCCATGGTCCGAACCAAGGTCTTGGTTGTCCGGACCAGAGCTTGTTACGCGTTTTTGGAGCAATCTGTTATTTTTGGCCAGCGGTGTTGTCCAGAGCAGTTCGTCCCGATGAACCTCAGCACCTTCGGGCATTCGGAACCCGCCCTGACTACGTCCGGACGAAATTGGGCCGATTATTCCAGATTTGATTGTCGCTCTCTGATATTTTGGTCCGGACCGCCGTACACTTGGTTTGGACCAGCAGGCAAGCGGAACAGCGCGTTTGACTTTTTTTTTAAGGATTTTTTGGGGGCTCCAAAGCCCAATATGGTTAGGTCTTGTTAGGCAACTTATCTTTGGGTATAAATATACTTGTAATGCCTCATTGTTGGTGTGAGAGCAAATATTAGGCATTTGATTAGGGTTTGAGAGAGTTGCCTCCTTGTTTTGGCTTTTGGTAGGAGAGTTCTGCAGACTTCTTCTTTGTAGCTCTTTGAGCATTCGTATTTGATTAATGAAGCCATCGATCGACTGCCTGTGGACTAGGCTTACATCCCAAAGTAAGATCGAACCACGTATATCTGTGTGTCTCTCTCTCCTTTTGTTTGATTTCTCTCACCTTCTTTCACGTTTGGTTTGATTAGTTTGGTTTGCTTCATACATCTATTTTTCTTCGATTCAATATTCATTATCTCCGTCTGCTTGTTCGGCTTCCACGCAACAAATTGGTATCAGAGCGTAGGTTTTCGACCTAGGCTTCGATTTGTTCCACTTGATTCTTTGGATTTTTGGTTTGGTGATTTAGGAAAATTGGATTGAAGATGTCTGAGGAGTCGTCCAAGAAATTGGTACCATCCGGGTCCAGCACTGGTTACGCGGTGAGGTATTTGGTTTTCTATGCTAAATTTGAACTTTTCAAAATTTGATGGAATGAACAACTTTGGTATGTGGTAGTGTGAAGTTTTGGACATTTTGGTTCAACTAGGGTTGGATTTTGCTTTGGAGGACAAACCGGAGGACATGAGCGATAAGGATTGGGATAAGTTTAATCATTAGGCTTGTGGTTCCATTCGACTATGTCTTGCAAAAGATCAAAAGTATTTTGTTATGCGGGAGACGAAGGCGAAAGATCTTTAGAAGAAGCTCGAGGATAAGTTCATGACCAAGAGCGTAGAGAACCACCTGTACTTGAAGAAGAAGCTCTTCCGTTTCCAGTTCCGTGCAGGTAGTATTATGAACAAGCACTTCTCCGATTTTAATAAAATACTTGCTGATCTTCAGAATTTGGATGCCAATATTCTCGACGAGGATAAGGCTTTGATTTTGTTGAATTCTCTAGTTAATAATGAGTGTCGTTTAAGAGATAAGCAGACCCATCAGGACACATTCAGTCAGGGTTTGGTTGTAGGGAATAATACTCGGCCAATCGAGTAAAGTTCCCTCTTTTTGCGAATACAATGGCTATTGCAAAAGACGAGTGTGCTTATTGTCACAACAAAGGTCGTTGGAAAAGGGATTGTCCTGTCTTAAGGAGTAAGAAGGACTCCAATTCCAATTATGCTTTTGAAGATGATGATGATTTGAAAGCTTTGGTGAGTCTCATGCCTGTTAGCTACTCGAGGGATTCGAAGTGGATTTTTTCTTCTGGTTGTGGCTGTCATGTGTGTCCCAATAGGGATTGGTTCTCTAGCTTCAAGGAATTTGATGGCGGTGATGATCTTATGGGTAATGGTCATGCTTGCAAGACTTTAGGGATAGGTACAATCAACTTGGTTATGCATGATGGATTGATTTGGACATTGGATAACGTTCGGTATGTACCAAGCGTGAAATATAATCTCATCTTTGGGTGCCTTAGAGTCCGCAGGTTCGGTGATCAATTTGAAGGGTGGAGCTCTAAAGGTTTCATTTGGCAATATGGTTGTGATGGAGTGCATTAGGCGCAATAATCTGTATTTTCTTGAAAGAAGTATAGTGTTGGGTGGAGCAGCCACTGGCGCTTTGGATATTGGAGAATCTGTTCTGGATACTATCGCTTTGGTGCACAAATGCTTTGATGATTTGGGAAAGCAATCTGGGGTTCGTTTTGGGGAGCATTGTGTTTTGGAGAAGCAACTTAGAGTCAAGTTCGGCATGGTAGTCAACCGTTTCATTGGAGCACTTGACTTTGTTTGGGGGTTTGTTTTGGTGAATGTTGATTCTTTTGAAGGTACGTATCAATCTGGTTTGTTAGTCGATGTTCATTCTCACTGCTATTGGATCTATACTTCAGATTTTGGTTTTGGGTTTGATTGGGTATTTTCTGCTGGTGGAGATAGATCATCTGAAGATTAACTTGGGTTTCAACGACAATTAGAAATATTGGTTGTAGTAGACCGAATCTAATGGTCCAAGCCCGTTGGGGAACAGGCCGAGGTCAAGCCCATCTATCGTCAAGGTGACGGCACAGACGACTTAGTCAAGCTCGGCAAACCGTCTTAAAGAAAGCTTTCATCCTTAGCCACCTTTGAGGAGTCTCTTCAGGTTCGGCCACCCCTTGTAAGGCGGCTCCATTTGACTTCCCCTTCATGTTGTCTGCCAGGGTCTGCTAGATATGGGCTCGGCCAACCGCTGAGTCACGTGCTCCCTCACATGATGAAGCGGTTACGCCAAGGGATAATGACGAGAGCACGTGGGGGCTGCCAGCTCACGCACGAAACGGTTACCAGCTCTACTCAGTGACATCGAGGCAGCGTCACCTAAACCGTGCAAGGCACATGCCCGTGCTTGGGGAACAAGTCAAGGAGGCCCTATAAATACTGAAGGAATAACCCTAAAGAGGTACATACACTCAACCCTGCAAAAAACCCTAGTTTCTTTCCTCTCTCTAAACACATACTTATCCTCGTGCTGGAGGGCCTTGCTGGGCAACCCCGGCCAGGTCTTAGTCGTGCGTTCACTGTGTAGGTGAGGAATAGAAGGCTAGGTAGTCCCCCAGCAAGTGGAGGAGGAACTCGAATCGAGGATCGCGGACCACACAATTGGTGAACCCGAAGTGAAGGCACGCAACTTCTGACTCAAACAGCTCCAATCTCCTTCAATCCACCCCCCTCCTCCCAACAACAACCATTGATCCATCCACCATGGGCGGAGATCTGACTGACATCGCCACCTCAGGAGCAAAAGACGCCAGTGGAAACACAATCCCTCCACCATTCTCTGATAGGCATATGTCCATCTCAATCCCCCTTAACTTCGGACTATCCCCAGTAGCGGACGACGTAACGACGGCCTATATCCGCTTGCTACAATGTCGCGACGATGAGAGAGACAACGAACTGGCTGCTCTGAGGGCAGAAGTGGCCCAAATGAAACACTAAATGCATCAGGACGCCGCTCTTGCCACATCCAGATCTGCTGGAGGCGGCAGGCGGTGAAGACAAACACCGCCTCTAACACCCCCCGCCCGCCCCCCCCCACCACTGGAGCATCCTCACGAAAAAGGCCATCATGGCTCCGTCAAAGATCGCCTTGGTTTCACGCCAAACATGGGCGAAGCAAGAGAGATAATCCTCTATAAGCGGCCTACAACATCTGGAACACGTCGCTCAAAGAGCCGCCGTGATCGCACCGACACAAGGGACACCGAGTCGTTCACAAGCACATACTCGACTGGTCGCACAGAGTTCTCTCTCACAACGGTTTCCCACCATAGCCGAGATTCCGTACAAACCAGGCGCCATGTCTCTGAACGTCTCGGAGAGATCCCACCAGAAAACTTAGACAATGGAAGACAAGCCCGGCGGAATAGGGAAGGCGAACAGATCAAAGGACCGAGCAACGACGCCAGGAACCGACGGAACGGAGAAAAATCTGTCGACGGCCCACATCGAACAGAAGATTTGCGCGAAAAACTACGGCACAGAGCCCGCGAGAAATCACCTGGCAAAGAATCCAAAAGAACGAAGACAAAAGGGCACGACAAACCGCCGCGCCCAGGCTTTGAGCGACAACTGAAGGACCTTGGCGTCTCCCCCTTCACATCCCACATAATCAACACGACAGCTGAGACTAACTTCCATCTGCCGAAATTCACAAAGTTCGACCCAACCACGTGCGAAGCTTATACCCACCTAATACACTTCCGCCAAACCATTGAATTGTGCACCACAAAGGACGAAATCAAATGCAAAGCGTTCCCATCTAGCCTCGGCTCCCTTGGGCTCCAGTGGTTCAACAAGCTGCCCATTGGATCCATACGGAACCTCGCCGACCTCGAACGCACCTTCAACACTTGTTTCATCACAAGCAATAGGACTACCAAAGAGCCTGAGTCACTATCCCAGATGAGGAAGCTCCCCGCAAAACCATTCAGACAGTATGCCGAGCGCTACTGGCAACTTTTCAATGAGATCCATGGAATTGACGAGTACTGGGCTCTGCGAACCTTCAAAAACGGCTTGGAAACTGGCAGCAAGATCCTAGACGAACTTGCCATCCGTCCACCCCATGGCATGGGCGAATTGATGCGCATGGTAGAACCATTCTACGCTCTTGAAGAATTTTACACAAATCGAGCGGCTCAGGGGATACTGAACCCGATTACCCTACCCCCAGTGCCCATGACATAGCTACCTGCACCAATCATAACCCATCAGTCCCAGCAAAAGAAACACGTCAAAAACATCAAGGAAGGGAAGAAACGTCTGCCAAAGGTGCACGACTATGTGGCTGAAACCACATACTTGAAGGAGCCCATCTGGTCTTTCCTAAAAGAGATAATGAGGCAACCATGGTTCGAATGGCCAACAGGGAAGCTCGGCACTGACACTGGCCAAGAAGATCAAAGCTCAAGGAAAAAGTGCTCGCATCATAACGAACTCGGTCACTACACAACGGCATGCGCACCATACAAAGCACTATTGGAGCGTCTGGCAACCCAAGGCCATCTCGATCAGTACATCGATCGAACCAAAACACCCACCCGTCAACCTGCTGGAAATCCCAACCCAAATGAGCCGCGGCCGACAATACACGTTATTCATGGCCCCGTGACAAAGGAATCTGAAACTTACCTTCGTGCCGACCTCAATCGCGCATCCACTTCCAAGCAAGTACTCGCGGTAGGACCTGGATCCAAATGTCCACGTCCAGAAGAATTACCCAAATGGACAATAACTTTTACTGAGCGCAATCTTGAGCATGTGCAAACCCCACACTCCGATGCCCTCGTTGTAACTGTCCAAATTGGAGTCCATGACGTCAAGCGCATTCTAATCGATCAGGGAAGCTCGGCGGAGGTCATGTACTATGACTTGTTCAAAAAGCTTGATCTCCCATAGTCGGCTTTGCAACCCGCCGAAGGACCCCTCATCGGATTCAACAAAGCACCTGTCTGGCCACTTGGTCGAATCTTCCTGCCAGTTGTCGTTGGCTTGAAACGTTGAGCGTCGAATTCATCGTCGTCAACGTACCAAGCCCATATGACGCAATTCTTGGCCTGAACTTGGCTGCACGGCATGCAAGCAATCGCCTCAACCTACCACTAGGTCGTTCGCTTCATCGGCACCAATGGGAGACAGGAAGATCTACGAGGTGACCAAATAGCCTCGAAAAAATGCTACGTCTCAGCCGTCCACAACTCCACCAAAGCCAAGCAAGTGCAATGGGTCGAAGTCCCAGACATTGCCGTGTTTGATGACATCGGCCAGAAAGCCGAAGACAAAGCAGAAGAGGACCTCGTCCAAATGCCCATCAACGAGGATGGCTCCCGATTCTTCTTACTCAGCTCTTCCATCAGCGAAGCCGACCGTGAAGAAATATTCCAATACCTCAAGAAAAACATAGAAGTTTTTGCTTGGACCCCCAACGAGATGCCGGGGGTCGATCCCAATTTTATCAGTCACTCTCTTAACATAAAGAAAGATGCCAAGCCTGTCATCCAGAGTCGCGACGTTCTACAGCCGAACACGCTGACGCCGTCGTTGAAGATGTCAAACGTTTGCTGGAAGCCAATGCCATCCAAGAAGTACAATACCCAACATGGTTGTCCAACACAGTGGTCGTTAAAAAGAAAAACGGCAAATGGCAAGTTTGCGTGGATTATACCAATCTCAACGACACTTGTCCAAAGGATTGGTTCCCACTCCCCAAGATTGATCAACTTGTGGACGCAACGGCAGGCCATGCTCGGTTAAGCTTCTTAGACGCCTACCGTGGCTACCACCAAATTGCCATGGACCCCGACGACATGGAAAAAACTGCTTTTATTACACCATATGGCATCTTTTGCTACCGAGTCATGCCCTTTGGGCTCAAGAATTCAGGTGCCACATTCAACAGAGCCATATTCAAGATGTTGTAAGAACAAATTGGCCACACCGTGGAAGCCTACATTGACGACCTCGTTGTCAAGAGCAAGAAGGAATCCAACCACCTGCAAGACTTGGCGGAAGTCTTTAAAATCCTTAAACTACACAAACTACGACTAAACCCTAAAAAGTGCGCGTTCGGCGTGAGCGCGGGGAAATTCCTTGGACACCTGGTCACCCGACATGGTATTAAGGCTAACCCTATCCAGACAAAGGCTGTTAAGGACTTGCGCCCACCAAGGACAATCAAGGAAGTACAAAGGCTAACTGGGATGGTAGCGGCTCTGAACCGGTTTATCAGCAAATCCTCAGACAAATGCTACGCATTCTTCCATGCCTTGAAAGGCAAGAGTCGACGCAATTTTGAATGGACCATGGATTGCGACTCCGCCTTGACCGAACTCAAAGAATACTTAAGCTCGGTCCCTATACTCTTGAAACCAAAGGAGTACGAGACCTTGTATCTATACCTTGCCGTCTCCGCCCACGCAGTCAGTTCAGCATTGGTACGGCGAGTTGGCACAGACGACTTGCCCATCTACTTCACAAGCAAAACACTCCTCCTAGTGCAAACACGATATCTACCACTTGAGAAATTGGCACTCGCTCTCGTCTCGGCAGCCAGGAAACTCTTCCCCTACTTCCAATCCTACACCATAACTATCTTAACAGAGCACCCTCTAAAAAGCCTCTTCCGCAAGGCTGATCTCTCCAACCGGGTCTCCAAATGGGCAGTCGAATTAGCAAACTTCGACATCTGTTTCGAGCCACGAACGGCGATAAAAGGTCAAATTCTTGCCGACTTCATCGTAGAATTAACACTGGAAGATACGAAAACTCTCAACACCCCTGCTCCTCAACCTATCACAAAATTAACAAAAGTACTAATGCCTTGGAAACTCTTTCAAGGCGACAGCTGGTGACTACATGTCGACGGGGCTTCCAACAGCAACGGAGCCGGAGCAGGAGTTGTCTTAGTTTCCCCTTGTGGCACACTTCATGAAAGCTCTCTAAGTATCGACTTCCCCGCCATCAATAATGAAGCTGAATACGAAGCCCTCCTTGCTGGCTTACTCTCCGCAGTTGCGATGAAAGTTTTCGATCTTGTTGTCTATTGTGACTCCTAACTCATAGTTAACCAAGTACTTTGGGACTATGAGGCTCGGGACCCCCGATTATCAAAATACCAGGCAACGGCAACCGAACTTCTCACGCACTTCAAAAATTTCAAAATCGAACAGATCAACCACGAAGACAACGCGCATGCAGACGCACTCGCTGGCCTTGCCTTAGCTTCTACGGCCTCCAAATTCAGGACTATTAACTTCGGAAGTATCGACCACCCAAGCTTTGACACCACTCCAAAGGTCCTCAACGTCGAACTCGCTCCAAGCTGGATGGACAAGATCATTGCATTTCTCAAGCATGACACTTTACCAGTAGACAAAATGGAAGCTTACTGCATCAAGAACAAAGTTGCTTACTACTGGTTCTCCGAAAGTGGCCAACTCTACAGGAAATCTTTCTCGGGCCCTTATCTCCTCGTTGTCCACCCAACCCAGGTACTCGATATTCTCACCGAGCTTCACTCAGGTAGCTACGGTTGCCACTCTGGCGGCCGTTCGCTCTGCCAACGGGCAATAAGTCAAGGATACTTTTGGAAGAACATGAAGAAAGACTGCGACGAAGTCGTCCGCAAATGCCGACCATGCCAACTTTTCTCCCCTATCCCAAAGCAACTAGCCCAGAATCTTTCCCCCATCATAAGTCCTTGGCCCTTTGCACAATGGGGGGCTTGATATTGTGGGAAAGCTACCAACGGCCCCTGGAGGCTTCAAATTTCTGATCACGGCAACGGATTACTTCTCAAAATGGGTAGAAGCTGAACCTCTGCCAACAATCACCGAAGCCGACGTAAGAAGATTCGTCTGGAGAAACATCGTCACTAGATTCGGTGTTCCCTACGCCATTGTCTCAGACAACAGAAGCCAATTCGTCAGCAAAGACTTAACCAGTCTCTGTGTCGAATTTAGCATACGCTTCTTTAACTCTACTTCAGCTTACCCCCAAGGAAATGGCCAAGCTGAGGCCACAAACAAGACCGTCTGTGCCGGGATCAAGCGTCGGCTACACTCCAAGAGAGGAAAATGGGTTGAGGAACTGCCACATGTTCTTTGGGCCTACCACTCTACCCCGAGGCGCTCAACAGGCCAAACGCCCTTCTCAATGGCGTTCGGCATGGAGGCCGTAATCCCACTAAAGTCCAGGTTCCCCATTCTGAGAATAGAGAACTTCGATCCAAAGACTAATGACGAAGCCGTGGAACAGGAACTGATCTTGGCATAAGAGAAGCGCGACAACGCTCAGTTAAAGCTCGCCGAGTACCAACAGCAAGTAGCAAGAGGCTACAACCGAAGTGTTCGAACCAAGACCTTCAAGCCAGACGACTTGGTTTGGCGAAAGGTGGTGCAAGCCATCAAGAAGCAGAAATTCAAACCCAACTGGGAGGGTCCCTTTCGTGTTGTCAAAATTGCTAGTGAATGTGCTTATGTACTAGAAGACATGAATGGAAAAACCCTCACCAACCCATGGAATGCACAGAACTTGAAGAAGGCATACATGTGACAAACATTTTCCAAGAATGGCTTCGGCCTCATTTTCTACTTTATTTTAATTCTACCTTATTTTAATTTCCGTATGGCTTTGGCCCTTAAGTTTTCATTTCCCTCATGTACTCCCCATGTTTATCAATACAAAAGAAACATCTTGTTTGGCAATTGATGTCTCTGCATTTTTAGCTTGATTTCACAAACATTCACTCATGGTAAACTCTGCCACAAACAAGCATTGACTTCGGTCACACCCACAAACGACTTTTATGCCCCTGCTTCGGCCACCAACGCTGCCCAAAAGAAGCAAAATCAGGACATATGGTCCACCGAGCCTAAAGACACACGTTACGGCTGGAATTTGGCTTCGGTATGGCTTGGCAAGACATCAAGGTTGGCCAACACCCAGGTTATACTCACGCTTTGGTGAGCAAACCACCCACAAACATTCAAAATCTCTAACCCTTCATACCTTGGCCATCGGATGGCATCCCAGCCAAGCCCCAGCCACAGGTAGGGGGAACTTATCAACATATTACCCAAAGCTCAGCGACCTATCAATAATAGTTGACGACTCTACTTTGGTCCAGGCTCGGCAATTATCCCACTATATGTCAAACAAATTCCTACTTCGGCCAGTATTCAGTTACTTAACCGAACCAAGACCAAAGTGGGGGCTACGGATAGCTACCATTCAAACAGAAAAGCATGATGACAAATTTGAATGAGGCATGAGAACAATCATCCAAGTTCGACAAAACTGAAACACTGCAAATATAAAGCAAAGCCATTCATTTGAAGGAAAACGAGTGTTGCAAAATCCCCTAAACTGGGAGGTACGGCATAGTAAATTGTTCAGCGCCAACCCCCCACAAACTATTACATCTGGCATGGTAAAATCCAAGCTCGGATCCGTCCAGTCCAAAAGAGTTCAGAAGTTCAAAAATTGACAGACATAAAAAAGTTGAAACGTGTCTCAAGCACGAGTAGTATCCTCTGCTGCAACACCAGCATCATCAACAGCAACTTCATTCTCAACCTCAGCCTCGGCGCCCTTGTCTATATTTACAGGCTCTTGCTCGCCCCCCTCAACTACCTTCTCACCATCACCATTTTTCTTCCCACCAGAACCATCCCCACCTTCGGCGTCGGCGTCGGTGAGGTCTTCGACATCGTCCTCACTCTAGGGAAACTCTTCAGGAAGGAGGGGTGCACACTCCTCATTAGTGTAAGGAAGAATGAGCTCGGGAGTTACCGGGGCTGGAATCAATTTCGTCAAATTCATGTCAGCCTTAAACTGCAAGACTCCACAAGCAGCCTTCACCCCGTCCTTATACCCCGTTCGATACGAGACGGAGATCCTCATCCTTATTGCGTCATTAACCATCGACCGAGCATCCCTCATATATTCAGCACCAGCACGGTCAAAACCAGCCTGATAAGCCTTCTCATCAACCTCCTTCATTTTCCTTTTCTCCCTCCTCAACACTTTCCCAAGTTCACGCTCGGCCTTTTTTGCTTTCTCCTCAACCTCACCTTTCTCCTTCTCCAGTTCGGCTAGCTGAGCCTTCACTGCCTTCAGGCTAGTCTTCAATGACTTCACTACCTTCAGGCTAGTCTTCAATGACTTCACTTTTTCACGCTTGGTCTTGAGTTCGTCACGATAATGAGACCTCTCGGCAGTAACGAGCTCGGCTTTGTTCGAAGCCCGAAGCAAAGCTTGCCCAGCTTATAAAACAAAACAAGATAAAATACAAGAAAGTAAACAAAATCAGGCTCGAAAAAAAGCACACAGAAGAAGGTCTAGAAGAATCGAGCTCGGACGTACCTAAACGAGGTAGGCACTCGCATGCACTAGGCTCGGCTGAAGATCCTCTGGAACCTTCAGCATATCCTACAGCAGAGCCAGGCCTTGGAGCATGGCAACAGCTAGCCCTGGCTCCATCTTAATAGAGTCCTCCACTGTAACGACCCTGCTTTCGGCCAAGGCATAAGATGGAGCAAACTCCTGAATAGTGACTATGCCGGCCGAGCCCGTCGACTTCTGGGCCGCCTTCGATCCGCTCGCAGTAGCCGATGATTCAGTCCTGTCCTTCTCACTTTGAAGAGCAGCCTGCGGCTTGGTTGGGAAAAAATCATGAGTGATTTTTTGCCTCTTTTCAACAGGCTCGGCCAAATCCGTCTCTTTCTGCCGAATAGCAGCACCATCCCTGATATTCACACAAACCACGTTCCTTCTTCCCATCTCTCCGGTGAACTCGGGTACGAGAGTCTGAAGAGGGATATCTATGCCAAGAAACTCGGGTTGTCGGCTCTCCTTAAACCAAAATTCGGCAGGCTTTCTGAATGTGGGGAACTTCACCCTCAGCTCATTTTCTTTATTGCTCGGCTTCAGCTGTTTGCCTTTCCCCACCTGTTGCTCGGCAACCTTCTTGTTGCCCCCGGCTTTCACACTCGGCACACCTTCTTTCTCCTTCCTCTTCAACTTCCCTTTGTACGAGGGGGTATAGCCCAGTAGGGTCGGCGCGTCGCGACAAAGCTGGGCCTTTAGAATTTCAACATTCTGCTTAACAACAAGTGATTGCTCTCTCTTAGTTATGGCATGGTGATCTGCAAGAGATGTCAACCAATCAACACAGAAGACACAAAAATACAAAGCAGAAGTCAAGCTCGATGAGAAACAGGAGGTTAGACAACCTCAAAAATCTTTTATCTTCGGCACATGGTGTAGACGCGTTGACTGATCGCCGAACACGTAATTGCCACTTACTTTGACATGAAAATTTGCCCATTTATCAGTATCAGGCAGCCCCTCTATCAACGGCTCCCTGTTACTACGCGTCGATAGGTACCTACACTCGGTCTTGCCGTGCCTTGACATTATGTATGTGTGGAAAAGGTCGGCGACCGTAAACTCAAGGTTGTGGAGTTCCTTCAACTTAATCACAGTCATCACTATCCTATAGCTGTTAATGGCAAAATAATGAGGCACCAAATCGAACCGAGCAAGCAATTCCCTCAGAAATGGGTGAAGAGGGAACCGAAGCTCGGCCTCGTAGATAGCCATTAAGGGAACCGTTATATGCTCGGGACGATGCTCTCTCTTATCTCTTATATGGTTGCTAGCCACCTGACTAACAACAACATCATCAGGGATGTTGTACTCTCGGCAAAAGCTCTCATATTTGTGAGGGTCCCCGCTAAAATAATGGGCGTAGGGACAAACCTTGCCCCTCTCATAGAGGTCGAAAACCTCCCTATCCTCGGATGGGGTATCGCTGGGCCTAGATCGAGACGAGGTAGTTACTTCAGCCTGTAAACGAAACCTAGACTCGGCTTCAGGACCCGGCTCGGGTTCGGCGTCGGACCGGGTAGACGTTGTAAAGGATATCTCCGGCTCGGTGTTAAACCCGCCGTCATATTCATGGTCACGTTTGGCGTTGGAATCACTAGAGCCTGACATGTTTGAAGCAATTGAAGAGGCTAGGCGTCGACTCCTGCGCCAATCCAAGTACTCTCGGATGAACAATTCTCTAGAGTCGTCCCCCGAACTTTCAGAGTCCGATGAAATGATAATGATCGGGTGAGCTAGGCCTAACAAAACAGAGGAAATTATAATGAGGAACCTCGTCGTCGGCCAAAAGGCAAGGATCTCACTACACTCGGCTACCCTATTGGCCCACCCTACAAGGACTCAAGCTCGGGAGACATAAAAGGACACGAGTCGTGGGGCTCAGCCAACACCGGCGTCGGCCAAACCCACCAGCATCCAAACTGGGACTCGAAAGAATAGGATCAAGAAGGAGATGAACAGTCCGCCCATCTTGCCCTTTGTACTATTCACATAGAACAAAAACTCCCAAAACTCCTAAAAAATACTAGAAAAACGATATCAAAAAGCTTCAAAGCAATAGAAATACGAAGAGAGGCATAGAATGAAGCATACCTGGTGATCAGAGCAAGATTCGCTGCAAAGTTGGATTTTGGGGCAAATCTGGAGCAAGGAAGAAGAGAGAAGGGCTCTGTAATGGAGGTATAGAGAGAGAAACGTTTGTGACGTTTCACTCTCCTCTCACTGTTCTTTATATAGGGGTGGGTTAGGGTTTCGAAACTCCCGCCCAGTACTGCACCACCGAACTAACGACCAATCAACACTCGACACGTGGCAGTGATGGGATGGCCTTGCAGGCTTTCACGTGTGCCAACAGTCCCCTCATCAGCAGTACTGAACCACAGAGCGACACCTGGTGTCCCTCTACTGGAACTCATCCATAACGGCTACTAGGAAGACGATCTGAGCTCGACCAAATTTCTACCCATCTGCTGTGATTCACATTCGGCCACGATGGGATCCGGTCGTGCTCATCTTCAATCTCCACCACGCGCTCAGCATCGGCAAAGATTGAGGGGCTATTGTAGTAGACCGAATCTAATGGTCCAAGCCCGTTGGGGAACAGGCCAAGGTCAAGCCCATCTATCTTCAAGGTGACGGCACAGACGACTTAATCAAGCTCGGTAAACGCCGCAAACCATCTTAAAGAAAGCTTTCATCCTCAGCCACCTTTGAGGAGTCTCTTCAGGTTCGGCCACCTCTTGTAAGGCGGCTCCATTAGACTTCCCCCTCATGTTGTCTACCAGGGTCGGCTAGATATGGGCTCGGCCACCCACTGAGTCATGTGCTCCCTCACGTGACGAAGCGGTTACTCCAAGGGATAATGACGAGAGCACGTGGGGGCTGCCAGCTCACGCACAAAATAGTTACCAGATCTGCTCAGTGAAGTCGAGGCAGCGTCTCCTAAACCGTGCGAGGCACATGCCCTATAAATACTGAAGGAATAACTCTGAAGAGGTACATACACTCAACCCTGCAAAAAACCCTAGTCTCTTCCTCTCTCTAAACACATACTTATCCTCGCGCCGGAGGGCCTTGTCGGGCAACCCCGGCCAGGTCTTAGTCATGCGTTCATTGTGTAGGTGAGGAATAAAAGGCTAGGTAGCCCCCCAACAAGCGGAGGAGGAACTCGAATCGAGGATCGCGGGCCACACATTGGTATTTGGTATTTAGGACTGCAGATTCCAAGACTTTGGTTTATGGGGTTAAGTTCAAACATGGTTTGGACTTAATCTGCCTTCCACTCGTTTGAGCGCCCTTTGGGGTGCACGCGCCTTACCGCGCAAGTTTGAGGCAACCTTGAAGACAGTTTGGTTCTTTTGTGTCTTGGGGTTGGCTCTTGGTTTGGCTAGGTTCTTTGGTTTGGTTTTTGGATTTGGATTTGGCTTTCGGAACTTGGAATTTGGAGATGTTGCAACATTGTTTTTGGTTCTGAAGATTGCTTGAAGCTTCAGAAATTGGTTTGGGATTGTTCTGATGCTTGTTTTTGGTTTGGGCTCATCTGTTGTATCGATTTGGTTTGTTCGTTGGGGACTTGGTGGCTTCCTTGGGTTTGATTCGTCCTCTCTTTGACTCTCTTTTGGTTTGAGCTTTTAGAGAGAGTTTGGTTTATGGCAGTTCGATTTGACTTTGGTTTTGGCTTCACTTGGTATTTGGATTTGGATATCTCGCCGAGGTGGAGATTTGTTGAATTTTGGCTCGATTTTGGAGTTCACAGCCTCCATGATTCGAACCAAGGTCTTGGTGGTCCGGACCAATGCTTGTTACGTGTTTTTGGAGCAATTTGTTATTTTCGCCCGCGGTCTGGTCTGGACCAGTTCGTCCGGACGAACCTTGGCACTTTCGGGCATCCGGACCCCGTCCTGACTTCGTATAGACGAAGTTCGGCCGATTATTCCAGATTTGATCGTCCCTCTTTTTTGGTAAATAAAAATTTCGTTAAAAATTTGAATTTTATTTTTATTACATGGATTTGCTTTTAAAATTACTCTTTTATTTCTAATAATACATCGTAATTAGACTTGAGACTTATAAAATTATATCTTTTCGCACCAAACAATCTAATCATTTTCTAAAGACAAGTATGCTTATAGAAGCACTTGTATATTTTCCTAAGGAGTAAAATAAATTTTTAAAATTATTTTTCTTGGCTAGAAATCCTACTTGGCAAATAAGATTAGTTTTCAACCGACTAGTTGGAAGAACCAAACTACCAATTCACCTAGTTACAATCTCCTAACCCTAGATGGACCTCTTTGACCATCTTTGAGTCTTGTGAACCTCTCCAAACCCTAATTGAACCCTTGGACCAAAATAGTATTATATACATGCATATATATATATATATATATATATATATATATATATATATATATATTCTCCTATCTAGTCATTCCTAGGCCATACTTATCACCTTTATCTCCTACCCATTGGATAATAAATGTTAGGAAAACTTTTATCCCTTGGACAAACCTAGACTTGTAGCCCTAAATCTAGATTTTTCACCAAAGTCAATTTCCTAGATTTTTCAAGTACACATATATGGTTATATATAGATATATGTACCTTATAAGGTATTTTACTAGATTTCCTAGGTACACAAATAACCTTATATATAGGTACATGTACCTTATAAGTTATTTTTCCTAGACTTGCTAAGTACACCTATATATTTATATATAGATATATATACCTCATAGCCATTATTATATTTCTAAGGAATCCTAGACCATACTCCTAACCTTTGCCCATTGGATAATAAATATTGAGGGAATTTTTACCCCATGGATAATAGAAAATCTAGACTTGCCATTGACCTCCAAAGATTTTGTCCTAAGATTTTTAGGTACACATATATGTTTATATATATGTATATGTACCCTATAATGTTATTGTTCCAGATTCTCTAAGTACACATATATGGTTATATATAGATATATGTAATTCTTAGCTTATTATATTTTTAGGAATCTTGACCATATCTTCTCTAGATTGACAATTGAAAGCCTTACTCTTTCCTAGACTAGATCACATAGTACTTAAATATACTTATATATGCATAGTTATATATATATAGGTACCTTGTACTAGTGAGAGATGGGGAGATATGGGAGAGATTTGGAGAGTACATTGACATGATTTTTCTTACAGCTTTACAACCCAATCTTTGAACCATCACTTCTTCTTCCATCAAATCTTCCTAAAAATCTAACTCAAGTACAAAATCTAGTCTTTCAAGGTCATACCTTTCATAATTGCCCCTTTACCCATTGGACAATAATTGCTAGGGAAAATTTTATTCCTTGGGTAATAGCCAAGAATTTTGCTATAAATAGCACCCCATTCTCACCATTCAACTCACACCTTCCATTCTTCAACTTCTCTCTCTAGAAAGTCTTGTATTCTTGCCTTGTTCTTACTTTGTTCTTAGTGTTCTTGAGGTTCTTCTTGAGTTCTTCAAGAAACTCATCCTAGGCCGCCACTAAACCACCACTCGACCACCCTTTTGATCCAAAAAGTTTAAGTAGTTTGGTCAAGAACTAGTTTCGAGAGAAACCTTTCTCTTTCGAAGCTACCGGAAGCTCACCGTAGGAAGTTACTCCGTCCGACGTACTTAGTTTTTTCGTAGCCGTACCTACCGCCAATAAGAACGGTAGAATACCTCTACTTACCTACTCTACGTATATTGTATGTTGTTTGTATATCGAAATGGATGAAAGTATTCGTATTTTGATCTTAAGGATGGTTATGAGCATGTATATATGATTACTTGGATTACCTGTTTGATGTGTGATAAAGCATAAGTGGTATCTACTCCAAAGGCGTCCGTAAATGTGGCGTTATGCTTTAAGTTGTGATATGAGCATGATAGAATAATATAGAGTTGGATGATCTTGCTAGTTTAGTTTCAAGATTACAATGAATGATTTATGATTACGTATGAGAAAAGTCCTACCGCGGAGTCTATGCATGAAAATGAGACACGAAAATCGAGAAAGTTAGAAACATGACACCTAGGGTGTGGTTAATGAAAAGACGTGTTTTGATACTACAATGTGGCCGGACGTGGTAGCTCATTGTGTGTAAGGATTTTGAAAACCGCAATGTGGCCGGACTTGGTAACCCATTGTGTGGTGTGTGTTGCCATGGGACCGGAAGTGGTAGTCTCATTGGAGGTAATTTAATGTTTGTGAAACCGCAATGTGGCCGGACATGGTAACCCATTGTGAAGATTACCAATGGGGCCGGATGTGGTAGCTTCATTGGTAATGTGGCTTGGTTATCCACGGAGAGGAGCCAATGCAAAGTTTTGTGTGCCAATGGGAACCCAGTGCGGCGGAACCATTGTGAGGATACTTGGGAGACCGGAACGGCAGAATCGAGGTTGGGTGTGTTAAAACGATTCTAAAAATGTTGATTTGGTAAATGAAAGGTGAAACTAGTGACACGGTCTACGAAATGACGCGTAAGAGAAACTCAGAAATCATGGACCCCAACGACTGTTGAATTGCGAATGTGGCTGTTTCATTGTTAACTATTTCAGTTAGATATGTATGTACTATGTGGAAATCGTTAATTTTGTGATCTACTGCTTGTAAGTTAAGGGTTAGTGGGTATGAATTATTCTATTGAGCTCTCATAGCTCATGGTGTTACCTTTGGTGACCCTAACATATTATACTGGTGGCGACGCTGGTATAATGTGTCAGACTTTGTAGATGATCAAGGTGAGTTGTACACCTTGGAGGACTTTGGAGCTAAAGAGCTGGCTACGATGGAGGAGCAGACAGAGCTATAGTTAGGAACCCTAGTTTCCCTTCCTTTTGTAATGAAAGTACTCTTATGGAGGTTATGATGTAATAATGAGCCAGACTCTATTTAGATATTCAATAAAATTGTTTATTTAATGTTCCCAAAATTCGGGGCGTTAAACATTAGGTAGGGATTTCTCTCTTTCTTTACTTGTTTATGTGTTGAGTTTGTGTAGATTTTGGTGCTTGATCATAGTTTTTCTTGTCGATTGAACCCTTTAAGTTTTTAATGCCTAGAACCAATTTTTAATCCAAGAGATAGTTGTTTCTAAGGTAGCTTTTGAGTATCTGTGTGTTTGAGCATGTTTTTGTTGGGAAAATCTCTATGGGATGGATTGTAAGATTGTGGGTCATATGAATTGAATTGTGTTGACCTTACTATGTGAGATTGAACCCTAAATTGCTTATTTGTATGTGTGGTGGTGTAATAAATCTAATTGGGTGAAAAACTTACGGAAATAAAATTCTATGATGTGTAAATGACTAATTTCGCCCTATTTTATATGTGGGGATACAATGAATTAATTTAAATAAGAAGTTTATTGAGGAATGAGTACAAGTGAGGATAAGGATTGAAATGGGATAAGTGAACACTTGAACACAAAACGAAATGAGAACATTCAAGACCCACCAACGGGTGGGGTGCTAGGCACAGGGTATCGTGTAGAGGCCCGTGTTTAATTTCAATAATTTTAATGTTCAAATAAAAGTTAGAATTATGAAATAATGAGAAAGGTGATGTGAATGTGTGTTTGGAATTTATGTGATAGGAATTGGAAATTTGGGGTGCAAGTGTGATTGAAATGTGTAGTGGTATAAAAGGGGGAATGTATGGTAGAGAATCATTTTTCCACCACACTCCCACTCTCGTTTCTCTCTCTCTCCATCCGACTCCCTCCCTCTCGGCTTCTCTCTCTCATACCCTCACCAAATTTCTTTCCCAAATCTCAAATTAACCAAGGGATCTTGGAGCATTCTTCACCTAGAGTTGAGTTCTAGCCTTTGATCGCATTGGAAAGCTCAAAGGAGGTGTTTTCGGGAGAGGTTTTGACTAGAGATTCTTGGGGTTTTAATTTCAATCTTTGAGGTAGGATTTCTCATCTTTCTCTACGTGCCTATGTGTTGATTATGTGTTTAATCTTCCTATAATTGTGTTCTCGAGTTTGTACTCAGTTGATTCGATTTCGAAGGGTGTGTTTCTTGGTTAATTTTGAAGTTTGGAGTTCTAGGGCTTGACTAATTTAGTGGGTGTTGATCACGAGGCTTGATGTAGGGTTTTCTCGCTCCCCTTGTATGTCTTTGAGTTGATTTGGTAACAAAAAGTGGTGCTTGATCGACCCTAGAGTGCTTGTTGAAATCTATCAAAAATTAGAAATCGTGCACTGAAAACCAAGGTCCTACCGCTAAGAGTTATGTACCTACCGGTAGAAATGTTGTCCAGTAGTGTCATTTTGTGAAATTCTGGTCTCCTACCGGTAGGAGGTTGTGTCCTACTGACAGGAAATGAAAAATCTGCATTTTTGGCAAAACTTCTAAAGGGCATAACTTTTTCATCCAAACTATATTTTGGACAAATTTTATATCGAAATTGATGTACAAAAGGTCTACTTTCTAATGATGGTGGCCTCATAGTCTAATCCTAAGCTAATAAAATCTTATGGCCCAAATAAGATCGGTTGTTGTAAGGTTTCATGTTAACTCTGGCGGTTAGGTTATGTTTGAACCTCACGAATGATTTAGTACACTTCTACGGCTTCGGGAAGGATATATTGGTATACACTTGGCATCCTTTTCCCTTAGATTCACTTCAGTGAGACACTGATGCTCCTATGTTCGTTTAAGTATTTGAATGGTCCAACGAGCTTTCAGTGGTAAGCTAGCATGCTTGGGAAGTGTTCGTTGACACCTAGAGAAAATATGGGTTGAGATGGTTGATTGTATATTAAAGATGGAACGGGGATACTTGAATGAGGATGATTGATTATATTTATGAAATGAAAATGTGGGTTACAGCTATTAATTTTCTCTTGAACTATAAATTGGAAGGTGAAGCTATTTCTAGCTACTTGCATGAAGTTGAGTTTGTGATCAATTAGGAGATACTTAGTAGTAGAATAAATGGGTTGGTGACGAGATTAATGATGAGATTGATGGGAAACGTGATGTGAAATAGTTGGCTCTGTGTGTGTGTGTGTGTATATACATATATTGAAACAAGAAATGGGGATAACTAATCATGTAAGAACTTGCATAGCATAAAGGATATGTATTGTTGTGATATTGATATGCATTAAGATGAGTTGATGTTGAAGTCATTTGATTGATGCGAACTAATGGTAGATTTACTATGTGATGGTTATAACTGGCCCAGCAGGAGCAATTCTCTCATAACTTATTCTAGACCCACTGACGAGTGAGGTGCTAGGCAGAGGATATCGGGATCCTTTAATTGGCCCAGCAGGAGCAATCGCTCATAACTTAATTGAAATGCTTCTAAGTCATCAGAAGAGGAATGTAATGAGAAGAAATGAGATCGAAAATGGTAAACCGAGGTCTAAGTGAAAGGTGTTTGTGCATGGTTAATAGGGTTAGTATGTCTGAGATAGAGTGCTATGTACGTTTTTGTTTGAAAGTTGGGATCGAGTTACATGTTCTATTTCTTGTCAAAACGTTATTATTTTCATTAAAATGTTTTTCCTTGACACTCGTCTTCCCATAAGCATATAGAGTTTGTTAGAGATTTTCCTAGTGGGCAAGTGTATTCTCAACCCTTCATTTTCAGGTACCCACCAAGGCTTATAGCTTGGAGAGCTTGGAGGACAAGTCGGGTGTCATTCGTAAAGCCTTGTATTAGTTATGTTATTGTCTAATGTAAAATGAGTATTGAGCTAAAGAAATATGTAATTTCATTATAACATGTTCAATTATGGGGAATCGTAAAAGATGTATAACTTCTTCTCTTTTGGGCATTAATACGTGAGGGTAATAGTCTATGAGATGATGTTTGGCATAACATTTTGGGTATGTATGTATGTGAGGATGATATGTTAATATTGTAAAAAGTATTATCAATTATGTTGAAATTTGTGAGCGTGACATATCAGGATCCCTTAACTGGCCTGGCAGGAACAATCGATCGTAACACATTCTAGACCCACCAATGGGTGAGGTGCTAGGCAGGGTGTATCGGGATCCCTTAATTGGCCCGGCAAGAGCAATCGCTCGTAACACATTCCAGACCCATCAATGGGTGAGGTGCTAGGCAGAGGGTATCGGGATCCCTTAACTGGCCCGACAAGAGCAATCGCTCGTAACACATGTTGGACCCACCAATTGGTGAGGTGCTAGGTAGGGGATATCGGGTTCCCTTAACTAGCCTGGCATGAGCAATCACTCGTAACACATTCTAGACCCACCAATTGGTGAGGTGCTAGGCAGGGGGTATTAGGATCCCTTAATTGGCCCGGTAGGAGCATTCGCTCATGACATTACGAGGAAAAGAAACTGAGTTACGAGATTGATTAAATGTTGGCTAATGTGGAAGTATGTAAGAACGGTTGAACTGGGATATTACTTCTTCAAACTATGTTTGTTATTTGCTAGAGTTGTAAATACTTGTAAATACTTTGCTTCTGTTGATTCATTTATATTGGATTATTTTGATGTCTTTACATGAAGTTGAGTACATGGGCACTTATTGATATTTCGGGAATGATAAATAGAATTTGGTGAAT
This sequence comes from Rhododendron vialii, assembly GCF_030253575.1. Taxonomy (NCBI): domain Eukaryota; kingdom Viridiplantae; phylum Streptophyta; class Magnoliopsida; order Ericales; family Ericaceae; genus Rhododendron; species Rhododendron vialii. The sequence continues at coordinate 2,825,582 of NC_080567.1, forward strand.
TGTTTGGCATAAATGTATAGTTGATATATGTCGAGGTGCAAAACATTAATGAATGTCTTTTTTCTTTTTTTTGTTGGGATATTGCAAGTTAGACTAATAGTAAAGACAAGATGATGGCAATTCGTTAGATCGTAAATTGAGTTTTAAAATAGATGGCGTGGGTGTGTGTTGTGTGTGAAAGGGAGTTCTAAGTTTTTTTTTAAGTTGGGATTGTATTTTGTATTCTACTTGTAGTCAAAAAGTCATTGTTCCTATTATAATGTCACTTAGCACTTATCATATCATGTACGTCTAAAGTTAGCAGAGATTTTTTCTACTGGGCAAGTGTATGCTCAACCCTTCATTTTTCAGGTACAAGTCAAGGTCAGTAGCATGGGGTGATTGATGTGCACTGTTGGACCCTCAATTAATTGAGAGCTTACATAGGAGAGTTACTGTATCGCCTTATGAAGATTACTTTCTTTTTTCTTCTTAAAAATGTAACTCTATTGTCATATAATAAAGTTGGGACGAATGTAAAATTATTATCTCTTTTCTTCCTTCAAAAACTTCTGGAATGTTGGGCTTTGGTCCCTTCGAGGTAAATGATGAAAGGATTTTGGCATGGTATTTATGGATTTTATTGTATAGAAATGATATTTTTTTTTATGAGAAATTTATTAATTCTATGTTTAAAATCGAGGGTGTAACAACTTGGTTTCAGACCATCTAGGTTAGAATATCTCAAGATCTTAGGGGCCGATTGGTTGCATTTGGGGTATAATTTATGTGGGCTTTTGTGAATGATTTTCATTTATCTATGTGGTATTCTTGCGTTTACCTTTTTGCAGCATGGCATAGTCTTGTTGACTCTTGTTGGGAGAAAATAGAGGACTTGACCCCTGTTATTTGTCAGGTTAAATGTTTGACCGATATGTGGCTTATGTGCCCACTTGCCTGCTGCTTATATGCGTCGTGATATGTCGAGTATATGTATACATGATCCTATCTGCTTGAGAGTAACGTGTATGCATTCCCATGTACCATGTGCTAGAGTTGGAATTCGTGTTACCTTGATTTTTAGTCACACCTATAGAAATTATTTTCCTTTGCCCTTTGGATTTTGAAGCTACACTTAGACGAGTTCAATCTCTCTGTGTCTGAACATTTGATTCGATGAGAACCACCAGCAGATGATTGTTTCTATCTACGTTTGAGCTTTTGAACCCTATGGGGGGAGTGAACTTTGATGCCTTGTTTGAAGTACGTTTGGCCGACGCAGCTTCAGATTTGATATTTTGTTTGTCCCCTATTCCATTGTCTACCCTCATATTCAATTTGACTGATTCCCTTGCAATTTCCCATTGAACCAGAACCCTAATTCATGCATTTAAAAAAAAAGAGAGAGGTTATTTTTGCTTGTTGACTTGGGGGTGTGAACTATAAGGATGAAATGTTCTTTTATTTGTTTGATAAGAGTACCCTTGGTTACCTGTGTATTATGTTTGATTGGTAGAGCTTTGGGAGTTGGTGTTATTTGGAAAGCATTTGTGGTGTTTGTTTTTTTCTTTTTTTCTTTTACAAGTTCATTGTTCTCATGAAATAGATATGGGTTTAGGGTGTTTTTTTGTGTGTGGAATGTACTCCGTCCGATGTGAAATGAATTTTGGGTTTGGAGATAGAGTTGTATGACTAACTTGTATAGACACCAATTGAAGAACTTATTTCGGGTTTAGAGACACCAGTTGAAGAACTTGAGTTGGAAGACTTTAGGAAAAGTTGTGAATCTTAAATTTTTATCGTGTGTCCGATTTTCTTGTGTGAAAATACAAATGGAATCAGAGTTATCATTGAAGATAGAATGTTTGGTCGTCTGGCTTACTGTTATGAGTGATGACATGGTGACAATTGAAACTGCTGATGATACCTCTCATTTATTTTTGATGCTTGGAATACCTTGTATCTGTTAGAAAAATGGTTTCTTAGAAAGATCTTTTGTAGTCTTTTCTTTGGAGCATAAAACCATTTTAATATGTGAAAGAAATTGGGTCTTGAAATTAGTCGCTCGGTATGGAAGGAACTGCCCGTCTCGCTCGGGCTCGGGCTCTGATTAAAATAAATTGGGCTCGGCTTGCTTGGGCCAAAGTTATTTTACTCTAGCCCAATTTAATTTAAAACAAACAGGTGCGGCTGTTCAGTTTGAACCGAACCAGTGCATGCATATGGAACGTTGCAACAGTTGGATTTCCAACCATTGCATCAGTTCGTTGGAACCGACACAACCCATTTCTTTTGTGACCCTTAGAACAAGTTTTGTACCCCTTGGGACAGACTCTTAGTTGCCTATAAATATAGGTTCACTCCAGCCGTTTCATGGATCGAAAAAAAAAAACTACCTGGCACACATACATTTCGCATATAGAGTCCAAGAGAGTTCTGCATAGTTTTGTTCGCGGGGCACGCACTTGAAGTGCTGCGTTTGCGTGCGGAAAGATCGTTGCATCCTGGGAAGTGGACGTCCATAATCGTGAGCACCGTGGCGAGGGCGAAATCTACTTTAAGGACACAGTGACCCATCGCTGGACTCGATCTATTTCTTCTTCTTCGGTGTTTGCAATCCGTGAGTTGTATTTTTCTTCCTACTGTTATTGTATAATCTGTTTTCCATTGGAAGAATTAGTTTATTACTAACAATTTCGTTTAGCATCTGATTTTTATGTTTCAATTACACACAAGTGTATTATACTAGTTTCTACTCTGTTTTCCAGTGCACAAAAGTATTATCGTTTCCATACTAAGTTTCCAACAGTATCCTTTAAAACTTTTATAAAGGTCCACATAAGTGGTCAGGCATGCTACGTTCATGATACAAAAAATATATATGTACATATTAACAGTTTTAAAAATGGAAATTGCCAGATTAGATAAAGTTCGGACGAGCCAGATTTTTCTTTAGAGAATCTGATTGTTTCCTTTTCCCTTTGCTTGAAAAATCTCTGTAAGGTTTCTAGGTCTGATGCTTGTTATGTAGTTTTGCGTGGATCACCTTTTGATTGCTACCAGGAAAAGAAAGACATAACATATGATTGAAAATCTGTACATCCAATTTTGAACTGTTTAGGTTTGTGGAACTCACTTTGTTACTTTAAATGCCTTGCCTTAGATTTGTTTTCTTTGTCAATTTAAAGCGATCCTTGGTCTATGTTGAATGTAAAATTTATCATTTTGTGGATGGTGGCCTTCATTGTAGAGACCCGTATTAAAAACCTTTTTATTTTTAATGTTGGGGATATTAGAGGACCCTTTTTAAAAGAATTAATTATTATGGTGGATAATGAATTGGGGATTGATGTGCAAGAAGTTGAAAATTCGGTGCAATTGTGAAATATGTGAGTGTATGGCATGTGATAGATGTATGTGTGGGCGTAGGAAATAATTTTCTCCTCAATTATAATTCTCTCTTTTCTCTCACAGTAAACACAACACACACCCACGCCACTCTCATCTCTCCCGCGGCTTCTCTCTCTCTCTCTCTCTCTCTCTCTCTCTCTCTCTCTCTCACTCATACCCTTACCAAATTTCTTCCCCAAATCTCAAATTAACCAAGGGGTCTTGGAGCATTCTTCTCCTAGAGTCGAGTTCTAGCCTTTGATCGCGTTGGAAAGCTCGGAGGAGGTGTTTTTGGGAGAGGTTTTGCCTGGAGATTCTTGGGGTTTTAATTTCAACTTTCGAGGTAGGGATCTCCTGCCTTCTTTACATGTTTAAGTGTTAGTTTGATGTGCAAGAATCAAGTTTGTTCATCTATTTTGAGTCTTGAATAAATCTAGTGTATGCTGAAAATTTCGTGGGTTTTGGTAATCTGTCTATTGGGGGCCCTTCTGCTAGGAACCAATTTTTGGTGTCTTCATAACTGTTAAAGTACGTTTCAATACGAAGATTTCGGTACCAAGATCATGCAAAACCGATAATCACACAATTAGTTATGAATTTTTGAATACTGGCTGTTTGCTGGATGCGCGAATCTGTGCGTGGCTGTCTTCTTTTAACTTTCTGGGCATGATGAACGTTTGGGTGGCTTGGGGTCTTTTACAGGAGCTGCATATTTAAGTTAAGAAGAGATTGGCATTCGAATCAAGTAATTTGGTTAAGTATACAATTTTTGGTGAATTTCTAAAGCAGGGTTGGTCGACTGGTGCTAAAATGATTGCGAATCGGTTTTTCTTTTGATTGTTGGGTTAACCTCCTCTCGTTTCTGAACTTGAAATTTTTATTGAGAGTAGTGCTTGTTGTGGTGCAACGTTTGGTGTCGGTTTCAATATTTTTGGGTTTAAGATGAAAAGGTTATGATTTTTCTAAGAGAGTATTGCAAATTTGTTCAAAGAAATTTGTGGTGCCTTGTGTGCCGGGACTTTCGGGGGTTTTGGAAGAACAGAGTTTTAATCTAGGGATCTCTCTCTCTATGCTCATTTATGTGGTAGCTTAGTACATTATCGAGTGTCTAAACCCTATGCTTGAAGCGAGTATGTATATGCCTTGGTGTGCACTTAATCCGCGTTTTTGGTAGAGTAATCAAATTATGAGCCAAACCCTAATTTATATGTTTGGAATTGTGTGCTATACATGATTTTTGGTGAGGGATTTTGTAGATATTCATGGTTAGAGTCGATATTTTACTGCTTTTGGCATACTTGGTCCTCATTAGTAGTGGGTTCACCTTTTAAGTGATCAAAATCATGAATTTAAGTGATACGAGGATATTAGCTAGTTTATGCACACTATGTGTTTGAGGAAATGGAAGTAATTTATATGGGCACAAGTCTATACCAAGTATACTTGTCTCTTTGCATTTAGTAACGGGTGAAAGAAATTTCGTGATATATGGCTTGGGATACTCGTTGAATACACGTACGTAGCTAATGTTTTTATTGTTGAGACTTCATTGAATTTTTGTTCTACATTCATTCATTCCGATGAATTTGGGTAAGTTATTCAAGGAAATTTGGTCGATTTTAGTTGATTTGGGCTTTAAGGCCAAGTATTTGAGATATTTTGGAATATAATAGTTTAGTGATTTTGAGTTGGGTCACCGGGAAACTCGGGTCAATTGTGACGCCGTTGGTGAAAGTCCGTAAACCTACTCGGGTCAATTGTGACGCCGTCGGTGAAAGTCCGTAAATCTACTAGGTCAATTATGACGCCGTCGGTGAAAGTCCGTAAACCTACTCGGGTCAATTGTGATGCCGTCGGTGAAAGTTCGTAAACCTACTGGGTCAATTGTGACGCCGTCGGTGAAAGTCCGTAAACCTACTGGGTCAATTATGATGCCGTCGGTGAAAGTCCGTAAACCCGCGCGGGGTAGGTTGCTTCGTCCTTCGGGTTAGTAGCTTGTAAAGTGCATGTGCTAGAGACGTCTAGTACGGTTGTCGGTTGATTGCATTGGTGAGCTACTCATATAATTTTATGTCTCGGTGTTGAGTAAATTTGATGTTCGATTTGGTTGGTTATTCTATTATGAGCTTTGTTATTTTCCATATCGACTTTTATGGGTAATTTCCTTTATTAGGGACTTGATTTGAGTTCGTGGTTTAATAGCATTCTTTTGAGCATTTGAAGGAAAGGAAAAAATTGGAAATGCTTAATATAATGCAAAGATTATTTTTGCTGTGTTGGCTTGACTTTGAATTGGGATTTTATAACTTCATTGTAAGTATTGAAAGAGAAGAAAGCATGAAAGACTTTTCAATACTTATATGTAAAAAGAGTATATTTTGTGTATCAAGCTTTGCATGTTCATGGTGAGTTTCTTATTGTCGAGGTGCGGTATTGTTTGATGTGTCATTGTTACTTCATATTCTAACTCTACAAGCGTAGTGTGTATTTTTGGTGAGAGGTTAGCTAGTTGTTTAAGAAAAGAGAAAGAAAATATTTTATTAAAGAACTCAGATAAATTTGTGGGTCACTGAAATGGAGATTGAAAGAATAAAGATCGATTTGGTAGTAAGGGTAAGCTGAGGTTTCTAGTACATTCGTGTGTGTGGGTGAAAACGTCAGTATTTGATAAATGGAGTTAAATATTTGCAAGCATGGGTATGGTATTTGTGTTCTACTTTTTGATAAAACAAATATGCTTTCAGAAAAAATGTTTTTCCTTGATGTCTATCTTCACTTCTGCATATTATTTAGGTATGGATATGTCTACGAGCTAGTGTAGCTCACCCTATCCTTTCAGGTACTCGCCATGGCACTTAGCTTGGGTTGCATGGAGTGCACATTGAGACGTCTCTTGAGAGCTTCATTGGTATCGTTAAGTGTTTATCATCTAGTCTAATTCATGTTATGTACTTTACTCGAAATTGAAGGTTGTACCTTTTGGCTAGAATATATGGAAAGCCATGTATAAATTCCTCTCCTCGATTATGAAACCCATTTAATTGTAAACGTTTGGGAGACTTTTTGTAAAAAAAATATAGAGAGAAGAAGAAGAAGAGACTTTGATTCGTTGTTTGGATTGGCATGACATTTAAGGGTAAATATAGTTAGAGAGAAAGACTTTTGTTTGTGAAAAATGTATTATTATTTTAGCTGAAAATCGAGGGCGTGACATTCATGTTGAACTAAGTCTTTGAGCACATTGTCAGTTGGGTCTTCCAATCTAGATTACTTCATGTTTCAACTTTGGTATTATATAGAAAATACTTTGGTGGTATGCGATTTAAATTTGGTTAAAAATTTTCACAATATCCAAATGTTGTCAAGCCTCTACTTCATGTAAGCTGAAATTATTTATTTGAGGTATGCCTATGGGGCTTTATCTGGCAGTTTGACTAACTAAAAGTACACCACATGCACTTGTATCATGTACCTAGCGTAGTGGGTTTATTCCTTCTATTAAAGGATTCTGTGTAGTTATTACTGGATGCTACAAAGTTTTCACGGTTATTTTCGCTATATAATTTGTTGCACTCCATGGGAATTAAGGCCTAAAACAGTCTCTAGTGCACATCAATAGCATGCATTTTGTAGTTGGCCTAGATTTGGATATTAAGGAGAGTGGAGACCACTATTGGTTTGAAAGGCGCTCAGTTCGAGTTTGAAGTATTGTGTGCATGGTTTTATAAATTAAGCTAAGCTACATTCAAAATAAACACATATATTCGAGCTGATCATACATTCTATCCCAAACATCAAATGACATATTGTATTTTTCTGGGTCACGAAGAATTCTATTATCTTTTGTAGCAAAGAATTTGTATTTGTATTTGCAAGGAAAAAAAATGGATTGGTTATATACAAGCCTTAGTCTCTAAAATGGTTAAGAGGAATTGTAGAGACCCGTATTTTTATTTCAATAAATTTGATGTTGTATAATTGCTTACGTAAAAAGAAATATGATGTGAATATGTGAATTGGGTTCAATGTGCTCGAATTTGGGAGTTTGGGGGTGTTAATGTGTTATGCCTATGTGTACATATATATAAGGGAGTGTGTGAGTGTGGATGATAAAATTTTCCCCAAAACTCTCCCACACAACTCACGCCTGTAATCTCTCTCTCCCATCCGACTCTATCTCTCTTGCTCTTTCACTCTCTCAAGCTCAATACTCCTCAAATCCGTAGGGATCTATTCCTCCTTCACCTAATAACCACGATCTTGAGTTTGTATCGGTGGACTGGAATTCGGAGGAGGTGTTCTCGGTGGATTTCGGGTCTAGGATAACCAGGGCTTGCTCGGAGTTCGTGAGTTCGGCTTTGATCTTTGAGGTAGGGATTTCTCACTTCTATTATGTGTTAATGTGATGATTTGGTGTTTGAATCATGCCTTAAATCGTTGGTTTTGTTGCTAGACTTGTTCTCGCGAAATCTGAAATCGTGCGCTGAAAACCCAAGTCCTACCAGTAGGAGTTTTGGCCCTACCGGTAGAAAAACTGTCCAGAAATGTTATTTTCGTGAAATTTTGGTCTCCTACCGGTAGGACACATTCTCCTACCGGTAGGAAATAAAAAATCAGCATTTTTGGAAAACTTCGAAAGGGCATAACTTTTTCATCCGAACACCGTTTTGGGCAAATTTTATATCGAAATTCATGTACTAGAAATCTACTTTCCAATGGTGGTGGTCTCATCTCCTAATTCTTAACCAATAAGGTTTGGTAGCCAAAATAAGATAGATATGATCATATACGTTGGGTAATCCTTCTTCCTTAGAATCGTGGAGTGAAACACAGATGTTCTTAGGTTCACCTAAGTACTTAATTGAGTGATTCGACGAGACTAGTGGTATACTAGGCTTTGTAGTGGTCGTTGGGTTCCGTATGAGTCCTTTGACACCGAAACGAGGGTTTACAGAACAAAAGGAATACAGGTGGGCTAAGGTTGTATGTGTTAACATGCGATATGAGGAACGAACATGTAGAACACTCCTTTAGGTTAAACAATGCTAGGCGCAGGTACATGATACATTTTTCTTATGTTTGATATGTGCTACATCTCTTGCGTAACTTGTATGGTTGCATGAGTTGTAAGGTAGAAGTCCATGATTTGTTGTGAGAGAATATCCCTTGAAATGTGAGTGCTTGTATGGTGATAAGAAACTAATAACGTAATGATGGCGAGTTGATTGAGATGAGATTATCCGTACTACTTCTATGTGAATAACTATTCGTTGTGAATTCATTATATGTGATTGAGATCAATGGTTGAGTTGTGAAGTGTATTGGAGGAATTTTGGTATGGTGACCTATAAGATGTGATGTGATTCAGTTCCTATTGTGAGGGAGGTACTTGTAGGGAGTAGCGGGACTCCACAAACGGCCCGGGAAGAGTACTCGTTTATGACATGTGACGTGGATTTTGTAATGGTGATTGATATAAGTAAATGTAAGGGTTTGTTTGATGAATATACAATAGAAGTGATTGATCGTCGAACACTGCCATAGAGACATATATCGATAGGTTGTTTTCTTTAAACGTGTGTTGTTATGACTAAGGTGAAGTCGGGGAGCGGATGGAGTATTCGGAATAGGACATTGTGGTTAGCCTAGAACCTTGGTGTTGTATTATCATGAACGACGGTGAGATATCTATAATCTTCCATTCCGTTTTAAACTTGAGACATAGCATACCTATTTTGTTCATTCTGCCTGTCCTCCCATTTGCATATAATGGTTGTGCAGATTTCTCTACTGGCCTAGTGTAGCTCAACCTATCATTTTTCAGGTGTGATCTCGGAGCAATAGCATGGAGTGAAGTGTATGCATTCTAGTGCATATTTTCGGAAGAAGTGGTAAATGAGACTCATGGACATTTTGGCAAAACATATTTTGGGAATGTAATAGAACCTTAATTCTATTTCTTTTAATGATGTAATCTGTTCAAACTCTTAGAGTTGGATATGTAATTTAATGACTAGGATATGGTGGACTCTTTTGGAGTAATATGTAATAAAAAAAATGTGAGGAGTTTTATTTATGAAAAGCTATATTTATTTATGTTGAAAATCGAGGGCGTGATAGGAATTAGTGTCATGGTGTAGGAGGGAAGGAGTTGATTGTCTAGTTGATTAAATTATATGACAATGGATGATACTTCCGAGTTTAGTTATATTGTGTTTCGCGTTGAGCAAGTATGGGGTTGGAATTTTCTAGTTTGGGTTGTAGAGACCCGTATTTAATTTCAACAAACATAATATTTATAACTGCTTAAGTGGAGAAATTTAATGTGGATAAGTGTTTTGGGGTTAATGTGCTATGGCTTGTTAAAGTGTTTTGGGGTTAATGTGCCAAGGCTTGTTAGTGTGGGACTTGATGTAATTACTAAGTGTGTGAGGTGTTATTTTGACTTGTCTATATATATATATATATATATAAGTAGAGTCCGAATCCTTTGAGGGATCCCGCACGGGCTTACCGTGCGGGACTCCCCTTTCCCGATCGAATTGCGACGATCTGAGCCGCTCAATGTGTTCAGAACGTGATTTTAAGGGTGCTCACGAGAAATCAGCAAAAAAAATGATCGGGAAGGGCTTGATCCGAGCAGTTTTTTACTGAACCGTGCGGGATCCCTCATTGGAAATATAGTCTATATAAGTATACCAGGAGAGAGAGAGAGAGAGAGAGAGAGAGAGAGAGGGTTTTTATTTTCATTTTTCTCCTCCTCCCCAACGCCTCTCTCTGCCTCTCCCACGCCTCACTCTCCTCCAAACTTCTCTCTTCAATTTCATCGCCTTAGAATGAGATTTTGGAAAAATCCCAAGTACTAAAGTTGTTCTACGCAACGAGAGCTTCCTATCCATCCAAGAAAATTCATGATTGAAGCACTTCAAAGTTTCCTCCATGTTCGGGCATGCTTCTAACCTTCGAGGTAGGGATCTCATGCCTTCTTTACATGCTTAAGTGTTAGTTTGATGTACAAGAATCAAGTTTGATCATCTATTTTGAGTCTTGAATAAATCTAGTGTATGCTGAAAATTTCATGGGTTCTGGTAATCTGTCTTTTGGGGGCTCTTCTGCTAGGAATCAATTTTTGGTGTCTTCATAACTGTTAAAGTACGTTTCAATACGAAGATTTTGGTACCAAGATCATGCAAAACCGATAATCACACAAGTAGTTACGGATTTTTGAATATCGGCTGTCACTTGGGTGTACGAACCTGTGCGTGGCTGTCTTCTTTTAACTTTCTGGACATGATGAACATTTTTGGTGGCTTTGGGTCTTTTACAGGAGCTGAATATTTAAGGTAAGAAGAGATTGGCGTTGGAATCAAGTAATTTGGTTAAGTATACAATTTTTGGTGAATTTCTAAAGCAGGGTTGGTTGACTGGTGCGAAAATGGTTGCGAATCTGTTTTTCTCTGGATGGTTGGGTTAATTTCCTCTCGTTCCTAAACCTGGGATTTTTACTGAGTGTAGGGCTTGTAGTGGTGCAACTTTTGGCGTTGGTTTTAATATTTTTGGGTTTAAGATGAAAGAGTTATGATTTTTCAATCAATTTTACTTATTCCCGCGTAGAATTTGACAACACCGGCGGACTTTGGTAAAATGGTCATAACTCCTAGCTCAGGACACAAAATGACACACCGTTTGTTTTGTTAGAAACTAGACACATAGAGCTTTCCAACAATACATCCCATGCATCATGGGTAGGTCCGAGCGATAACAGTTTTGCATCCAAAGTTGACCCAAATTCTGCCTTTGCACCAGTTTTCACTGTTATGTTGAGCTATAATCGCAAGGCTGTAATAAGGTTACCCAAACTCCGTTTTTGGTGTATGACCTGTGGATTGAAGAAAAAGAAGTGTACTTTTCAATGGTTTAAGTGTCGTCCTTGAATTCACGTTGTTTAATTGGATTTAGTCTAATGTAAATGATTAACTTCGTCAATTTGACATGTGGGGATACGATGGATTGATCTAGATGGCTAGGTGTTGGATTAAAGAGAACTTGTAGTGTACAAGGGATATGCATTGTTGGTGTATTGACATTGATGTTGTTTGATACTTAGAGAAAAATAATTAGTTTTTCCTCTTTATGTGCTGTATCCATGGGTTGGTTTAGTATGCTTGTTTTGGTATGTGGGTATTGCCCTCTTAATGGTTTTAGTATATTAGACCCTGTTATAAAGTCGTATCAGCAAGTTTACATAATGAGCGATTATTATTGAGGGAATAGACTCGGGATATGACCCTATGCTCGAGAGAAATAGACCGAGGTGACCCAAGAGATTATTATTGAGGGAATAGACTCGGGGTGACCCTATGCTCGAGGGAAATAGACCTGAGGTGACCAAGTGATTATTATTGAAGGGAAAAGACCTGGGTGAGACCGCGGTGACCCCAAGGGTGATGTTGAGAAAAACAATGGGAATTCCTCGATTAAAAAGAATAGAAAGGAAAAGGGTTTTTAACGAGAAATCTTATGGTATTCTTGAGCAAATCAACGGACTCCGGTATTTCCAACTTGAATCAGCAGAGCTTGACCTGTATTAGTCTGGTGTTCATCCACACTAATATGTCAATACATGTTTTCTTTTATTTCTCCCTTTAGACCTCCAAATCATTGTGGCTTGTTCTCCTGATATGTGATAGGCAACTTGTTCTGTGTGAGTGTATATTTGGTACGTTGTGGTGTGATGCATTGTGAGAGTCACATATAGGGTATTTGCACGTTAGACTTAAAAAGGAAATCTCAAGGTGAAGGGTTTTTGGCTTGAAGTTAACTTGAGATTTGGAATTTGATTTGGGGTTTACGGGTGAGTTTCCTTATTGTCAAGGTGCGGTATTGTTCGATGTGTCATTGTTACTTCACATTCTAACTCTACATGCGTAGTGTGTATATTTTTGGTGAGAGGTTGACTAGTTATTTGAGAAAAGAAAAATGATGCTTTTCATTAAAGAACTCAGATTAGTCTTTAGTTCATTGAAAAAAAATGAAAAAGTAAGGGTTGATTCGACAGTAATGGTAAACTGAGGTTTCAAGTACCAGAGTGTGTAACGCCCCGAATTTTGGGAACGTTAAATAAACAATTTCACTGAAAACTTAAATAGAGTCTGACTCATTATTACATCATAACTCCCACACACACAAGTTCATTAATTACACAAGGGAGGGAAAACTAAGGTTCCTAACTATAGCTCCACCTGCTCCTCCATCCTTGCCAACTCTTCGGCTCCAAAAGTCTCCAAGGTGCACAGCACACCTTTCATCATCTACAAAGTCTGACACATTATACCAGCGTCGCCACCAGTATAATATGTCAAGGTCACCAAAGGTAACACTATGAGCTACAAGAGCTCAGCAGAATAATTCTATACCCACTAACCCATAACTTATACATAGCAGGTCATAGATATAGTACACAAACTAATGATTGTCACACAACTCATGCATATTCAATATAACAATGACACTGACACATCCACATTCCCTAATGTAACGTTGGTGTCGGTGATATATGTGTTTCTCCTACGCGACTCATTGTAGACCGTGTCACCATTTTTCATATACCAAATCAACATTTCCAAAATCGATTTTACACACCCAACCTCGGTTCTCCCACTCCGAGTTCCCGAGTATCCTCACAATGGTTCCGCGGCTCTGGGTTCACATTGGCACACAAAAACATGGAATTTGGCATTGGCTCCTCTCCACGGATAACCAATCCACAATTCAAAACCCTTGGTTCCGCCGTTCCGGTTACCTGAGTATCCCACAATGATTCCGCCAGTCTGGGTTCCCATTTGGGTTTTCGAAAATCATTAAAACAATTGCGTTGGCTCCTCTTCGCGGATAACAAAACCACAATTCATCCCTCGGTTCCGCTGCTCAGGGTTCCTAAGTATACCACAATGGTTCCGCCGCTCTGGGTTTCCATTGGGTTTTCGAAAAACACACGCACACCACACAATGGGCAAGTCTGGCCACATTGCGGTTTCAAAACCACACCTTGTCTTGAACACACCCTAGGTGTCATGTTTCTACTTTCTCAATTTATGTATCTCGTTACATGCATGGACTCCGCGGTAAGACTTTTCACGTACGTACACATAAATCATTCATTGTAATCTTGAAACTAAACTAGCAAGATCATCCAACTCTATATTACTTATCATGCTCATATTATCACGTAGTCATGCTCAAACATTTAGCACACAATATAAAGCATAGTGTCACATGGACGGACACCTTTAGAGTGGAAAATGTAGACACCCTATTCTAGACTGTCCAGATTAGTTTACTTATGGTCTTTGATTCCCCAATGATGAATACGGTCAAGAACATCCCGAAATTGTTGGTGTGTTTGAGCTTTGAACATCCCAAACCTCTTTCAAACCCCATTTCGAACCTCATTCAAACCCTTTCAAACCCTTCAAACCAGAACCAAATGGCCTCAGCAAAACCCAAACTAGCTTACACCAGTACTGAGCTGACGTACGCCAGTGAACTGTCACGTGTCAGTCATCGACCGTTGACCCAGTTATTACTGGCGCACGCCGGTTTGAACATGGCGCACGCCAGTAAGCCCAGTCAAATCAACTTTATTCAGCCACATGGGCGAGACTTTTGTGCCACTCTGACGTGGGCTACAGTCCCCCTGATGATTACACTCGGCAGGGACGTTCCCCCTCTCTCCTACACCCTCCATCAAGCCAAGTCCCATGCATTTAATGCATGGGAGGCTCTTTCATCTAACCAACCAGCCCCAAACCAGCTAGTTACCAACCCCCACTCCTCTATATATACACCCCTTTCTCACTCTTGCAAAGGGGTTCAAAAAAAAAGGGGCTAGACTCAAGAAGCTCTCAAGCTTTCTCCCTCTCTTCTTCTTGCTCTCTTCTCACACTAGTTGAAAGAGCAAGCAAACACCTCTCTCACACACCATTACACAGCCATTCTTTCATCTCCCATCCGTCAACACTCAAGTTCAAAGCTCAAATCCATCATCAAAACTCAATCCAAAGAGATATACCACCTTTTTGCTTACGTTCTGTTCTGACCCCTGAGGGGGGCTAGCAGGGTCAAGGCTGGTAATCAATACTAGTCCTGGCCCTAAAGCTGGCCTGATTTCAAAGATCGTAAGGAGTGAACAATGGCGCACGCCAGTAATATCGAGCCGTACGCCAGTCCTGGCGGTATGCACACTATTGGCGTGGGGATCATTGATCATCCATTTCTTGCTTATATTTTCTTTCATCACCTTATAGCATGTTAATAACCAGTTTTACAGCTTTCTGTATCCTAGAACTGTTTAGCTATAGCATTCAATATTTGCTTTCATCTGCTTTAGAAGGCCTCTGGGATCCTTCTGGTCGTGTTCCAGAGGGCCCGGAAGATGCAAAGCCAAACATTGGACAAATGATGTTACTGGCGTACGTGGTCTCATGACGGGCATACGGTAGTGATGTCACGATCCAGTGGCTGGCCCTTGTATGTCGCCTTGATCTTGGCCTCTTGCTATTTCCCCACTCTGTTTATGGGGTTTCCTGTCTATATTCATGGCTTCAAGCCATTTCATCTGTCTGTAATCTGTATATATGTTGCTATTAAACTGTGTGGTTTGTCCTGGGTGTGCACTGATCCATTTCAGAGCCCAGAGGTTTGAGAGATAGGAGCTGTGGGTTTAGACCTACCGGCGCACGCCAGTCTTGTAGTGGAGTACGCAGGTCATCTCCGTATGCAGTGGCCTGGCCAGTGCATACAGTTTTTTCTCCTGCGTGCATCACGCTGGATCAGTGCGTTCCAGTTTGTTTAAAACACCCACAGGTCCTTGTTCTCAATCTATATTCGTTGTTTCAATCAATCATCCATAACATTTTGTCACATAACTGCAACTTGTTACAGTTTTAATCCCTATTAACTGCTCCCCTGCCCTAACTGGCTAAAAATGATTAATGAGAGAAAAATGCAAAAGTTTTTTTTACGAAATGCCTGAGTAGAGACCGATCTCCGGATTGGGCGAGAGGGGTGCCATAAAACCCTTCCCCTCTTATAACCTGGCTCCCGAACCTCAGATATCGAAGGTGACGACAGACCAGTCTACAAGCCTTTTTCAAAATCAAACAAACGTGGCAAACGTTTTCGAGTTCGGTTCCTTGGGTGTTTTCACTGCTAAAACCTGAGTGGCGACTCTGAATCGAAGCGTTTCGTCGCACTTTTCCAAAGAGGGCCGCACCCGATCGCCAAAAATAACAAAAAATCAAAGATTTTTGGGGCGCGTGCCCACAGAAAATCACTTATGCTTTATCACACAACCACAAGTAATCACGTATACATGCTCATAACCATCCTAAGATCAAAATACGAATACTTTGCCATCAAGTTTATATT
Organism: Rhododendron vialii; assembly: GCF_030253575.1. Lineage (NCBI taxonomy): Eukaryota > Viridiplantae > Streptophyta > Magnoliopsida > Ericales > Ericaceae > Rhododendron > Rhododendron vialii. The sequence goes on from NC_080567.1 coordinate 2,841,380, forward strand.
TCGAAAATCTATTCTTTCTTTCTTTTAGGGAAGTTCAAAACAACATATGTTTTTTCGGAAAATAAAGTCGGGATATTCAACATATTTCCCTTCCTTTTTAAAACTTTATTAAACACTTTTCAAATTCTCATGCATTTCAAACATTCAAACAATATACACACTTCTATTTATACTTAGTGTAAATGAGTAGAGGTATTCTACATGATCATACAAATTTTCTATATTTAGGATTAATGAGTATGGGAAAATCTACTTTCATTTCAAACATACGATTTTACTTTTATACTTTGGGATAGTGGACAAGGGACTCTACCGTTCTTCTTGGCGGTAGAGCGGCTACGGAAAAAGTAAGTTGGCGATTGAACGGAGTGACTATACATAGTCCGTTTCTGGTCCTACCCGTAGCCACTGCAGATTTTTGTAAAAACTCTTGTTCTCATATTCCAATGTCGTGGTTTGTTTCCATGAGTAGTGGTATGTATCTTTATGAGTTTAAGGATGTTCATTTACATTTAACAAGAAGTATGATGATAGCTTGATGTATATGATTGCCAAATGCTGAACCGAGAACTCAAAACTCTTTATGTGAGAAATATGATTGAAATGGAACACACGAACACCGAATGCAAGTTGTGAACTTTGTGACTTGGTGAGGTAATAAGAATTGATGACATGAGTAATGAAACGGTTTAAGAAAACTTCAACGGGCTCGTCAATTGTCATGGTGACTGGCAGGGGATGAACGGGGTCCAAAATACCCGAATTGAATGGGTCCACCTATTGGTGCAATGACCGGTAGGAGGTCCGCCTATTGGTGCAATGACCGGCAGGGAATGAACGGATCCACCTATTGGTGCAATGACCGGCAGGGGATGAACGGGGTCCCAAATACTCGGAATGTGCACTTGGAACAAAAGACTCATTAACTATGAAGCACGGGACACCTTGAATGTGACGGAGAACTAGTTGATTGTTTCATTTTAAGTTTGTCATTTCGTAAGCTCGTTGATTCGTTGAATTTTTGATCTCTTATCCATATATCTTCCTATTGGTGCATGATCATCTCATTGACATATAGCATGAGTATAGAATTCTCTACTGGGCTCGTGTTTGCTCAACCCTATTATTATTTTCAGGTACACCACAAGGGCATTGACATGATGTGCATGGAGTGCATGGTTGATCATTCTTTTGAAAACTAACATGGGAAATTACTTTAGCATCTTTTTGTAAAAAAATAAAACCCCTTTTGAGATGTAATTGTAATTTCAATTATCATTTTCATTTTGACTATGGATGGCTATAAACTCTTAACTCCTTCCTTTACTATAAGTATTATGTTACTTTGGGCCATCGAGCCGAGGATGGAACCATTGAATTTAACTTGCAAATTTTGGGAAAGAAGTATCTTTTGGAGTATAGTAGTGTGTATTTGAGAGATTTTGTTTAGTAGAAGTCATTATTAATTATGTTGAAAATCGAGGGCATGACAACTTGGTATCAGAGCTTAGGTTTAGAATACGTCGAGACCATGGGGTGACTTAGTTTCATGGGTTCAAAAAGAAAAAAGGCATTGCATCTTTTTACATGACATGTGTGTGCTTGTGTGTGATTGACATTCATGGAATTATGTGGCATTGCATTTGTAACGCCCCGAATTTTGGGTACGTTAAATAAAACATTTTATTGAAATAAAAGCTGAGTCCGGCTCTTTTATTACATCAAAAACATAAAAGGAGTACTTTTATTACAAACGGAAGGAAACTAAGGCTCCTAACTACAGCTCCGCTTGTTCTTCCATCACAGCTAGCTCCTCTGCTCCGAAGGCTTCCAAGGTGTAAAGTTCACCCTGTTCGTATATGAAGTCTGACATATTATACCGGTGTCGCCACCAATATAATAGGCCAGGGTCACCAAAAAGGCAACACCGTGAGCCATAACGCTCAATAGAACTATCCAAACCCTCTAACCCTTAACTTATGGATGAAAGATCATAACAACAATTCTACTTTAGATCATGCATATAGTTCAAACAAGTATTCAAATCCACAATCCTTACTTGACTAACGTTGTGTTCATTACTTAGACTCATCGTAGACCATGTTTTTACTTCACTTTCTGTGGGCACGCTACCCGGAAATTTTGCTTGATGAAAATGGGGTGCGGCCCTTTTTGTTGGAATAGCGCGGCAAAACGCCTCGATTCAGAGTCGCCACTCGGGTTTTAGCAGTAAAAACACCCAAGGAACCGAACTCGAAAACGTTTGCCACGTTTGTTTGATTTTTTTGAAAAGGCTTGTAGACTGGACCGTCATCACCTTCGATAACTGAGGTTCGGGAGCCAGGTTATGATAGGGGAAGGGTTTTATGGCACCCCTCTCGCCCAATCCGGAGATCGGTCTCTACTCGGGCATTTTGTAAAGGCGCTTGCATTTTTCTCTCATTTGATCGTTTTTTAGCCAGTTAGGGCGGGGGAACAGATAATGGGGATTAAAGCACTGTAACAAGTTGCAGTTTATATGGCAAAATGTTTTATGGATGACTTGATTGCAATGCTAAATATAGATTGAGAACAAGCACTGAGCAAACTGGACAAATTGCAGTACGCTGCCCCGCAGGGGCATGAGCAAGTTCTACCAGCATGCACTGGTCGAGCCACTGCATGTTGGTTAGACTTGCGCACGCCACAGCAAAACTGGCGTACTCCACTTATCTGGTTGCATAGTCTTTGTTTGCAACCCTCTGGGCTCTGGAAAAGGACCAGCGCACACCCAGGACAAACCATGCAGTTTAAACAAGCAGGATGTATATATTTACAGACGGATGAAATGGCTTGAAGCCAACAAAAAAAAGGAAAAAGACAGAAAACCCCCTAAACAGAGTGGGGACAGGAAGGAGGCCAAGACTAAGCTAAGATGCAAGGGCCAGCCACTGGATCCTAGTTTTAACTGCCGTACGCCAGTCATGGACTGCCGTACGCACGTTTGACCCTAATCCAGTGCTTGGCCTTTGCATCATCTGGGCTCTGGAACATGACCAGAAGGATCCCAAAGGCCCTCTAAACAGATAAAGAATAAGCAATAACCTTTATCTAAACAGTTCTAGACATACAGAAAATAGTAAACTGGTTATTTTAGCATGCAAGGGTGGTTGACAGAAAGATAAAACAAAAGGAATGACGATCCATGATCCCCACGCCAGTTGTGCTCGTACTGCCATGACTGGCGTACGGCATGTAGAAACTGGCGTGCGCCAAGTATCGTCGCATACGATTGTTGTGTTTTTACCAGTTCAAGGCCAGGACTAGTATTGTTTACCAGCCTGTGCCTTGCTGGTTCCCCTCAGGGGCCGAAAACAGAAAGGAATGCAAAGGTGGTATACCTTTTGGGTGTTGAAGTTTGAAGGTGGTTTAGAGCCTAAAGGTTGAAGATGGATGTTGTATGGTGACTGGATATCAGTGGAGGTATATGGAAGTGGGCTTCTTTCCTTTCTCATTCAATGGAAGAAGAAGAAAAAGCAAGAAGAGAGGAAAGGGGAGCTTTTGCTTCTTGATGATGCTAACCCCTTGCAAATGAATGCAAGGGGGGTATTTATAAGGGAGAGAGACTGAGATCAGTCTGGTGCTAAGGCCTGTTTGGCTGGCTTGGGTCAAGAAAAGAGCCTTCCCATGCATTAAATGCATGGGACTAGTTGATGGGGGGTGTAGGAGAGAGGGGGAGTGGGCCTGGCCGATATAATCATCAGGGACGCTGTAGCCGACGTTAGGGTGGCACAAAAGTCCCGCCCAAGTGGCTGAATAAAGTTGATTTGACTGGGTTTGACTGGCGTGCGCCACTATTAACTGGCGTGCGCCAGTAAAAGCTGGGCCACTGGTCGATGACTGACACGTGGCAGATGACTGGCGTACGCCTCCAGGACATTGGCGTGTGCCAGTTTGGTTTTGCTGAGGTTGTTTGGCTCTGGTTTGAAAGGTTTGATATGGGTTTGAAAGAGGCTTGGGACACTCAAAGTTCAAACACACCTTCGTCCTTAGACTATCTTCGACCATTAATCATCATTGGGGTAAACAAAAGATCGACAAATAACGTTTTCTGGACAGTCCAGAATGGGGTGTCTACACTTTCCTTTTTACCCAAAAACTCCTTTTTAACTCACCCAACCTCGGTTCCGCCGCGCCGGTTTCCCGAGTATCCTCACAATGGTTCCGCCGCGCCGGGTTCCCATTGGCACACAACCGCATTGGCTCCGTACCACGGATAACCAAGCACACACCCAACCTCGGTTCCGCCGCGCTGGTTTCCCGAGTATCCTCACAATGGTTCCGCCACGCCGGGTTCCCATTGGCATACACACACATAACTCACATAATGCACGTAAAACCGGTCATTATGTAGTTTCCAAAATATTTCCTCCCTCGGATACACATTTTTATCTTTGTTAACACACCCTAGGTGCCATGTCTCTACTATCTTGTTTCTCGTGTCACGTTTATCATGCATAGACTCCGTGGTGTAGGACTTTCCACATAAACAAGCATTTATAAATTTTCAAAATGAATACAACAATATTATCCAACTCTTGATCACATAACATGCTTGAATAATAACAACATCATGCATCTCATACATTCTTAAACAAAGATAACCTTATCCACATAATCTTAATGATCAAAGTTACTTTCAAATGAACTTATTTTAGGGTTATGATACAAAACTACGTTATACTTAGGAATAGGGATAAGGAATTTCTACCGGAATGGAAGTTAAGGAAATCCTACCGTGCTTCTTGGCGGTAGCAGTCGGCTAAGAAGATTTGGTCGTCGGTTTTGGATTTCGGCGGCGTAACAGCGTCGGTTTGCTTCGAAAGGAAGAGAGTTGATCTTTTCTCTTCCTAGAAACAACTTTCTAACTAACTAAGCTACTTTAAAAGATCTAACGGTGGTTTTGGGAGGTGGTTTGGTGGTTTCTCTCAAGAACACTCAAGAACACAAGAAAACTAGAACTTTGAAAGCAAGAACTTTTGGAATTTCTAGAGAGAAGTGAGAGCAATGGTTGAAGGTGTGAGTTTAAGCTTGGAATGAGCTTCTATTTATAGGCCAAGGCTCTCCCTCTCTTCCTCTTGGTCGGCCCCTCTCTCTCTCTCTCTAAGTCTCACTTTATTTCACATGTCAAGGTTGATTGAAAGGTTGGAAGCTAACTTTGGTAGGCTTGCATGGCTAGGTTAGTCCTTGGATGGGATTCTTGGAAGATATGTTGCAATGGAGGAGACATTGGTACAAGATTCATGGCTTAAACAATTGAAAGTGGTACAAAGGAGGACAATGGAGTTAAGATTTGGCTAGGAAAAGAAACCACCAAAGTTTGGAAGTACTTTGGAAGACTAATGTCAAAGTACACATCAAATCTTTCTTCTTCTTCCTTCTTCTTTCCTTCTCTCTCTCTCCCTCTCCCTCTTTCTCTCTCTCGGCCTCTCTCCTCTCTCTCCCTCACGGCTCTCTCTCTCTCTCTCTCTCTCTCTCTCTCTCTCTCTCTCTCTCTCTCTCTCTCTCTCATGTACTAGCTATATACATATGTATATATATGTACTACAATGCAAGAATACAAATAAACAATAGGTACTTTTGTACAAAAGGGCAATTTAGTCTTTAAGGGTCAAGATTCACCCTTTAAACCAATACAAAAAGTACCGTACTTTAATTAATATAATAATGTACTTTTGTACTCTCGGGAATCTTAACAAAACATTAGTTTAATGGGTTAAGTACTTTGTTTGAAAGGTGAGCCTATTACCCAATGGATAATAAAATCCCTAACGGTTATTATCCAAAGGATAATAAGGTACGGGTACTTTAAATACTAAACTAAGTTTTTGGAAAAGACTACATGTCCTTTTTGAAAATACACATGTGATATATATATATATATGTACTTACCAAATAAAATAAAGGAAAGACTTTTGTCCAATGGGTAAAGATTACCCTAATGGTTATTGTCCAATGGTCCATAGTTACTTGGGTACTTTTATTAGTAAATTAATCGAAAAGTACTTTTCAAAATAATTATAAATGTCAATCATAGTACTTTGTTTAAATCTTTCAAAATTCTTTTAATATAAAGAAATGGGTTTCTTTTATCCAATGGATAATAATTCCCCTAACATTTATCATCCAATGGATAAAGAATAAAACTAAAACAATAAAAGAAAACAATTAAACAATTTGTAGTCTAGGGTTGAAAAGGTTCAAAATGGCAAAACGGTCCATCTTTGGTTAGGGAAAAGTAACTAGGTGACTTCCTAGTTTGGTTACTCCATCAAGCCGGTTAGAAGCTAACTAGGCTTGCTAAGTAGGGCATATAAGTCAAGAAACGATCCTTGAGGTCCAAAGTGCGATTAGGGTTTCTAGTCGAGAAATACGATGATAAGGCGATCGATTTGCTTAAATACAAACCACAAAGAAATCAAATAAGAAAATCAACGAGCAATTAAGAGAAATTAAGAAATTTCAAATAACAACGAGATTTTTATTGAACGAAAAATCGGAGTTGTTACAACCTATCCCCCTTAAACAATTTCGTCCTCGAAATTTGATGGATTCAAGGATTCAAACAAATGAGGGTACTTCATCTTCATGGTTTCTTCCCTTTCCCATGTGGTTTCTCCAGCTCCTCGGTGCTTCCACAAAACTCGTACCAACTTAATGGTCTTGTTTCGGATAGTCTTCTCGCTTCGGTCTTGAATCTCTATCGGTTCCTCTTCGTATGTCGCGTCTTCTTCGATGGTGATGTCTTCCCAATTGAGAACATGGGTGGGTAATGCTAGATACTTGCGAAGCATGGAAACGTGAAACACGTTATGCACTCGGTCTAGTTGGGGTGGTAGTGCGAGGCGGTATGCAACCTTCCCGATCTTCTCCACGATGTCAAATGGTCCGATGAAGCGCGGAGACAACTTCCCCTTCTTCCCAAATCTGATGACTCCTTTCTTTGGTCTGATTTTCAGGAACACATGATCTCCCACAGCAAAAGTCAATGGTCGGCTCCTCTTATCCGCATAACTCTTCTGTCGACTTTGAGCGGTCTGGATCCTCTGTCTGATAGTCTTGACCTTTTCCGAGGTATCTCGTACTATGTCAGGCCCGATCAATCCTGTTTCCCCAGCATCGGTCCAACAGACTGGAGATCGGTAGGGTCGACCGTATAGAGCTTCATATAGTGCCATCCCAATGCTTGCTTGATAGCTGTTGTTGTAAGCGAACTCCACCAACGGTAAATGCTGCTCCCAATTTCCAGAGAAATCCAAGGCGCAGGCTCTCAGCATATCTTCCAGGGTCTGAATAGTCCTCTCCGTTTGTCCGTCGGTTTGGGGGTGAAAGGCCGTGCTAAGCCTTACGTCTGTTCCCAATGCTTTCTGCAATCCTTTCCAAAAGTGTGATACAAAACGTGGGTCTCTGTCAGATACTATCGAGATTGGTACTCCATGGAGGCGTACGATTTCTCGAATGTACAACATGCTTAGTTGCTCCACGTTTTCTGTCATCTTGACAGGCAGAAAGTGTGCAGACTTAGTGAGTCGATCTACGATCACCCAGATGGCTGTGTTGGTCTTGGTAGATCTTGGCAGTCCCGTCACAAAATCCATCGAGATGTGCTCCCACTTCCAGGTCGGTATTGGTAAGGGTTGAAGATCTCCTCCAGGTTTCTGATGCTCAGCCTTGACTTGTTGACACACCAAACAGGAAAACCGTGCTACATCCTTCTTCATTCCTTCCCACCAGTACGTTCTTCGCAAGTCGTGATACATCTTTGTACCACCAGGGTGAACTGCGAAGTTCGAATGGTGAGTTTCTCAGAGTACATCTTCTCGTAGGGTTCCAACATTAGGTACGAATACCTTTCCTTTGAATCTCAGGTGGTTATTCTCCTCGATAGTCCATCCTGGCACCGCCTTTCCTTCTTGGATTCGATGTTGGACGAACTCACAATTCTGCTCGAAGGTTTGGGCTAGCAGAATTTCCTGATGAAGTGCTGGCTCCGTAACTAGAGCGTACAGTCGTGCATTTCCGCTCTCTGATGACGGTCGCAGGTTGAACTCGTTAAGGGTGTTCACCATCTCCCATTCCTTGATGGCAGTCTTGACCTTCTGTGCTCTGTCCTTTCGACTCAGAGCGTCAGCTACCACGTTGGCCTTGCCGGGGTGATACTGAAGCGTAAACTTGTAGTCCTCCAAGTATTCCATCCATCGGCGCTATCTCAAGTTCAACTCCTTCTGAGTGAACAAGTATTTGAGACTCTTGTGGTCGGTGAAAACTTCGAATTGTTCTCCCCACAAATAGTATCGCCAAGATTTGAGGGCGAAAACTACTGCGGCCAATTCTAGGTCATGGGTAGGATAATTCTTCTCGTGAGGTCGAAGTTGTCGAGATCCGTAGGCTACGACCTTCCCATTCTGCATCAGCACGCATCCTAAACCATCTCTCGAAGCGTCGCAATAAACGGTATAATCTACCCCTCGCTCAGGAATGATAAGTACCGGTGCGTTGGTCAGTCTTTTCTTCAATTCTTGGAAAGATTTCTCACAGGCTTCATTCCAATCCAGCTTCACTCCTTTCTGAGTTAACTTGGTCATTGGCTTGGCCAAGGTCGAGAAGTCCAGGATGAATCTTCGGTAATATCCCGCCAATCCTAGGAAACTCCTGATTTCGAACACTGAGGTCGGCTGTTTCCAGTTCAGCACTGCTTCGACCTTTCCTTCGTCTACTGCAATCCCTTCTTTGGATACTACATGTCCCAAGAACTTAACCACTTCTAGCCAAAACTCGCATTTACTTGCCTTGGCGTAGAGTTGGTTATCTCGAAGTACTTGTAGTGCTATCCGAAGGTGCTCTTCGTGCTCCTCCTTGTTGGCAGAGTATATCAATATATCATCAATGAACACCACTACAAACTTGTCTAAGTAGGGTTGAAAGATCTTGTTCATGAGACACATGAATACCGCCGGAGCATTGGTCAGCCCAAATGGCATCACTACAAACTCGTAGTGGCCGTATCTGGTACGAAAAGCCGTCTTGGCAATATCCTTGTCTCGAATCCGTAGTTAATGATAGCCTGATCGGAGATCGATTTTAGAGAAGCATGTTGCTCCCCTTAATTGATCAAAAAGGTCATCGATCCTAGGCAACGGATATCGATTCTTGATTGTGACTTGATTCAACTTCCTATAGTCGATACACAATCGCAGCGTCCCTTCTTTCTTCTTCACAAACAGAGCAGGCGCTCCCCATGGTGAAGTACTCGGCTTGATAAATCCCTTGTCCAACAGCTCTTGCAGCTGGGTTTTGAGCTCTTTTAGTTCGGCCGGGGCCATTCGGTATGGCGCCATCGAGATTGGTGCCGTTCCTGGTTGAAGTTCTATAGAGAAGTCTATCTCTCTAGGAGGTGGTAAGCCAGGAAGTTCCTCAGGAAAAACATCGGCGTATTCGCACACGATGTGAGGTAATCCTAACTCCATTCTGTCAGTTTCTTCCATTTGGAGACTAGCTAGCCATCCAAATAGTTGATTCTGCCACCTAGATCTTTTCGTTGTCAGACTCGCTGCTTCTCTATCCCCCTTAAAACGGAAACGAGTTCCCTCTGGGGTGTAGGCCGTCACTGTCTTCTGATGACAGTCTATGACTGCTCGGTGAGCCGATAGCCAGTCCATGCCTAGTATCACGTCGAAATCCACCATGTCGATCACTTTGAGATCGCAAGTCAGGCGCAGGTTGGCTACTTCTAACTCGCACCCTCTACACACTAGATTAACAGTTATGCTCCCCCCCCGTTGGTGATACTACTTTCGTACTTTTGCTAAGGGGTTCCGTTTCTAGTGCTAAGGCAGTTACGCAAGTAGTAGATATGAACGAGTGCGACGCTCCAGAATCAAATAAAGCTTGTACACAGGTGCTATACAATAGTAGTGTACCTTGGATCACAGAGGAGTCCTGCTCCTGCTCCTCGGTCTGCAGGGCAAAGATACGCCCTCCAGTGCCTTGCTGGGTTCCAATGGGCTGCTTTCCCTTGTTCTGCCCGTTCTACTGTTGCGGTGGGCCTCCAGGGTTTTGCTTCACAAAGCTGGCCTGCCCGAGCTGTTGAGTTTTCTGGTTCCCAAAGCTCCCATTCCTCTCCCTCTGAAGCTGGGGGCAATCACGCTTGTAGTGGCCCATGGCCTGGCAGTTGAAGCATTGCACAAATGCCTTGTTCTGGCTTCCCCTCTGTGGTTCACTATGCCCGGATGCCACAGTCCTCCAGGGTTGGTTGCTTTGAGCTGAGGTGAATGGCTTGGTCGGGTAAGGTCCACGGTTGTTGTTGGGTGGCTGGGTTCGGATTGGCCCGCCAGTGTTGCCCGTTGCCTTCCTCCATCGAGTCTTGAAGTCAGCCTCCTCGCTTTCCAGGCGGAGGGCACACTGAACCACACCATTATAGGTGGTAAAGGCTTGTGCCACTACGGCCCTTCGAGCGGTAGTCAGCCCCCACTCGAATCTCCTTGCCTTGCTACCTTCTGTTGCCACAGCGGTTGGTGCGTAGTGGGACAGCTCTTCAAATTTGGCTGCGTACTGGGTCACGGTCATTGTCCCTTGTTTCAGGTTCATGAATTCCTACTCCTTGGCTAGGCGAAGGGGTGTAGGGAAGTATTTGTCGAGGAAAAGGGTTTCAAACTCGGCGAAGGTCATGGTGGCTATGGCATGGGTGGCTTCCATCAACTCCCACCAGTAACGGGCTTCCCCCTTCAGCTGGTAAGTGGCTAAGGCCACACGGTCTCCATTCCGGGTGATCTCCAAGGTGTCCAGGATCACCTTGGTTTCTTTCAGCCAGGCTTTCGCCACGGTAGGGTTAGGATCTCCGTTGAAGGTCGGGGGTCGACGCTTGCAAAATTCATTCATCGCCCGGGTGCGGGTCATTGGTCCATCATCGTGGTTTTGGTTATGGCGGTTAGCGTTCAGGGCGGTTACGAGTGCTCGCATGACTTGAGCTAGGTCGGTGTTAGTGTTCGAGGATTCTCCGTTCTCGTACCCTAGTCTGCTGCGTCGGTTCACCATCTACGAGTAAAAATTGTACGGGGGCGGTTTAGTCTACTTAAAACATTTTCTTTGGTAAACGCAATCTTATCAAATAACACGCAATAGTAAAAAGCAAGCTTTTCATTGATAAGCAAGAAATTACAATCATAAGCATAGAGTTCTACTATAAAACAAGTAGACTGAAAATGAGATTCCTACTACAAAGTGAGACGATCCTACTACATGGTTCTTCTAGCCTTAGTGCTTTCAAGGGCGACTCAAGCTATCAAAATCTTATTCTAACACTACTACTCTACTGACGAGGTGGAATGAGTCCGAATGACTCTCTCAGCTGCTCCATCCACTCCTTCTCCCGGATCTCGAGCCAACGTTCTCCCTCTCGGTGAATCTTCTCAGCAAGTTCCCTCAGTGGTGAGTCCTGAGGATCGAGCGCCAAGTACTGATCCTCGCTGGTGTAGGGTGTCATTACAACTATCTCGTATAGCTGTTCACCGGTCTCGGGGTCGCGGACTCCCAAGTGTGGGATGGGAATAGGGCTCTCGGGTGATATCAAGGTCTTGTAGTACAGCAAATCCGCTACGGTGATAAGGGTACGGCAATCCATATCTACAATAAGGAAAGTTATATATTAGACTTAAGATGGTGGGATGTAATCGCATGCACTCAATTTTACATAAACAGTGATCAAGTCTAATAGAAAACACAAGTCTTTTATTTCATAATAAACAGGTACAACATAGAAGGCTTTGCTAGCCACAACTTCCTACTAGATTTGATTACATAAAAAGAAAAAGTCCAACTACTTCTTAAACCTTCCTAACTTATTCTAGAAAATACTAGGAAATTCTATCCTATATGCGCCTATGTCAGTCTCGAAAGGTGGTGGTGGCACGTCTCCGGAGTCAGTGGTTATATCCATGACTTCGGGTTCCGCTCCTAGGAATGCTTCTGCCTCCTCGTCGGATTCCCAATCCTCGTCGTCGGTTGGTGCATCGAGATCGGGTCCTTGCATCAATACATCGAGATCTGGTCCTTGCATCAATTGCTGCCAATCTTCTTCGTCGCTGAACTCTTCGGGGTCCTCCTCGGGTTCTTCCATAGGTTCTTCTTCGGGTTCTCCCGCAATCATGTTGATGGGAGGGATCATCGGAATTTGGGCGAGGGCTGCTCCCGCATTGTCCTCTCCATTTCCCTCAATTAGGAATTCTACGTCATTGGGAGGTGCTATTTGGACTAGGACGGGTGCTGCTTCGACATCACCTCCTCCCTCGGGAAGTATGATAGAGCCATGCTCTCGGTAGTAGTCATTGGTGTAGGGAAAGGCATAAGGGAAGTAAGGATCTTCTATCAGCTGGTTCGTCATCGATCTTAGGGTACTCGCGAGATGGTGTGCTTCGGCTAGCAGGTTGATTTGGTATGCACTCAAGTGATTCATCTACAAGGAAAAATTTCTATTAGTCAAGTTTTTTGAAAAGAAGTTTTAGTAAAACTTAGAGAAAACTTTTTAGGTTTCTACATTCCACATTCGATATTTGATTTAAGCCATCATCCAATTGTTCGGGAATTCCCAGCTCGGCGGTACTGCCAATTCCGCGCCTTGCTTCAATCCGAAGATTGTTTTGACAGAATTCCACCCAATTTGGGACGGTAAACTTAAATTCAATTCACGTTTGTGCAACGGTCAAACTTATTGTGTGGTTCTACCCATTCTACCCATGGCCGAGGTTTTGAACCTAAAGCTCTGATACCAAGTTGTAACGCCCCGAATTTTGGGTACGTTAAATAAAACATTTTATTGAAATAAAAGCTGAGTCCGGCTCTTTTATTACATCAAAAACATAAAAGGAGTACTTTTATTACAAACGGAAGGAAACTAAGGCTCCTAACTACAGCTCCGCTTGTTCTTCCATCACAGCTAGCTCCTCTGCTCCGAAGGCTTCCAAGGTGTAAAGTTCACCCTGTTCGTCTATGAAGTCTGACATATTATACCGGTGTCGCCACCAATATAATAGGCCAGGGTCACCAAAAGGGCAACACCATGAGCCATAACGCTCAATAGAACTATCCAAACCCTCTAACCCTTAACTTATGGATGAAAGATCATAACAACAATTCTACTTTAGATCATGCATATAGTTCAAACAAGTATTCAAATCCACAATCCTTACTTGACTAACGTTGTGTTCATTACTTAGACTCATCGTAGACCATGTTTTTACTTCACTTTCCTTTTTACCCAAAAACTCCTTTTTAACTCACCCAACCTCGGTTCCGCCGTGTCGGTTTCCCGAGTATCCTCACAATGGTTCCGCCGCGCCGGGTTCCCATTGGCACACAACCGCATTGGCTCCGTACCGCGGATAACCAAGCACACACCCAACCTCGGTTCCGCCGCGCCGGTTTCCCGAGTATCCTCACAATGGTTCCGCCGCGCCGGGTTCCCATTGGCATACACACACATAACTCACATAATGCACCTAAAACCGGTCATTATGTAGTTTCCAAAATATTTCCTCCCTCGGATACACATTTTTATCTTTGTTAACACACCCTAGGTGCCATGTCTCTACTATCTTGTTTCTCATGTCACGTTTATCATGCATAGACTCCGTGGTGTAGGACTTTCCACATAAACAAGCATTTATAAATTTCCAAAATGAATACAACAATATTATCCAACTCTTGATCACATAACATGCTTGAATAATAACAACATCATGCATCTCATACATTCTTAAACAAAGATAACCTTATCCACATAATCTTAATGATCAAAGTTACTTTCAAATGAACTTATTTTAGGGTTATGATACAAAACTACGTTATACTTAGGAATAGGGATAAGGAATTTCTACCGGGATGGAAGTTAAGGAAATCCTACCGTGCTTCTTGGCGGTAGCAGTCGGCTAAGAAGATTTGGTCGTCGGTTTTGGATTTCGGCGGCGTAACGGCGTCGGTTTGCTTCGAAAGGAAGAGAGTTGATCTTTTCTCTTCCTAGAAACAACTTTCTAACTAACTAAGCTACTTTAAAAGATCTAACGGTGGTTTTGGGAGGTGGTTTGGTGGTTTCTCTCAAGAACACTCAAGAACACAAGAAAACTAGAACTTTGAAAGCAAGAACTTTTGGAATTTCTAGAGAGAAGTGAGAGCAATGGTTGAAGGTGTGAGTTTAAGCTTGGAATGAGCTTCTATTTATAGGCCAAGGCTCTCCCTCTCTTCCTCTTGGCCGGCCCCTCTCTCTCTCTCTCTAAGTCTCACTTTATTTCACATGTCAAGGTTGATTGAAAGGTTGGAAGCTAACTTTGGTAGGCTTGCATGGCTAGGTTAGTCCTTGGATGGGATTCTTGGAAGATATGTTACAATGGAGGAGACATTGGTACAAGATTCATGGCTTAAACAATTGAAAGTGGTACACAGGAGGACAATGGAGTTAAGATTTGGCTAGGAAAAGAAATCACCAAAGATTGGAAGTACTTTGGAAGACTAATGTCAAAGTACACATCAAATCTTTCTTCTTCTTCCTTCTTCTTTCCTTCTCTCTCTCTCCCTCTCCCTCTTTCTCTCTCTCGGCCTCTCTCCTCTCTCTCCCTCACGGCTCTCTCTCTCTCTCTCTCTCTCTCTCATGTACTAGCTATATACATATGTATATATATGTACTACAATGCAAGAATACAAATAAACAATAGGTACTTTTGTACAAAAGGGCAATTTAGTCTTTAAGGGTCAAGATTCACCCTTTAAACCAATACAAAAAGTACCGTACTTTAATTAATATAATAATGTACTTTTGTACTCCCGGGAATCTTAACAAAACATTAGTTTAATGGGTTAAGTACTTTGTTTGAAAGGTGAGCCTATTACCCAATGGATAATAAAATCCCTAACGGTTATTATCCAAAGGATAATAAGGTACGGGTACTTTAAATACTAAACTAAGTTTTTGGAAAAGACTACATGTCCTTTTTGAAAATACACATGTGATATATATATATATGTACTTACCAAATAAAATAAAGGAAAGGCTTTTGTCCAATGGGTAAAGATTACCCTAATGGTTATTGTCCAATGGTCCATAGTTACTTGGGTACTTTTATTAGTAAATTAATCGAAAAGTACTTTTCAAAATAATTATAAATGTCAATCATAGTACTTTGTTTAAATCTTTCAAAATTCTTTTAATATAAAGAAATGGGTTTCTTTTATCCAATGGATAATAATTCCCCTAACATTTATCGTCCAATGGATAAAGAATAAAACTAAAACAATAAAAGAAAACAATTAAACAATTTGTAGTCTAGGGTTGAAAAGGTTCAAAATGGCAAAACGGTCCATCTTTGGTTAGGGAAAAGTAACTAGGTGACTTCCTAGTTTTGTTACTCCATCAAGCCGGTTAGAAGCTAACTAGGCTTGCTAAGTAGGGCATATAAGTCAAGAAACGATCCTTGAGGGTCCAAAGTGCGATTAGGGTTTCTAGTCGAGAAATACGATGATAAGGCGATCGATTTGCTTAAATACAAACCACAAGGAAATCAAATAAGAAAATCAACGAGCAATTAAGAGAAATTAAGAAATTTCAAATAACAACGAGATTTTTATTGAACGAAAAATCGGAGTTGTTACACCATTTACCTTATCGTAGAGTGGCGTAGAGTTGTTAACCCGTGTTGGAAAGTTGGGGGTCTGACCTCATAGTAAATATGTTGCGGTTGATAGTTTTCTCTCTTAATCCTTGTAGTAAGATGCCTCCGAGACACAATAATAGGTGGGGTGGAGCCGAAAGCAAGGGTGCTCGTGGTCGTGGCCAAGGTCATGGCCGTGCAGAACCGTTAGAAGACAAGGCTAGCCAGCATGAGTAAGCTTCGCATGGGGATGTAGAATTGGGGGCCTGACTGGATCCAAGGGCGCGGAATTTTCAGAACCCTCTTGCTAGGGATATTGTCGCGGCACTTGCAGCTGCTAATCTTTTGCAACCTCCTCCTAGGGATAATGCGGATAGCCGGGCCTTAGTAGCCGTGTGAGAATTCTGTCGTCTAAATCCACCTTTGTTTGATGGGGCAAGTAGTGACCCTTTTTTGGCTGACCATTGGTTGGCGCAAATCCGTAAGAACTTCATCGCTCTTAAGATTATCAAAAATGACCTGCGGGTGAGTATCATCGCCGTTCAACTTGTTGGAGAGGCCAGTGAGTGGTGGGAGTGATTTAGAGGGTAGGAAGGACGAGAGGACGGTAGCTAGGACTGCAGCTCAGGCGAATGAGCCCGATGGTTGAAAATTTGACATGGGCAGAATTCGATGATCTATTTGCGAGTCAGTATTTTCCGAACTCATCTTGTGACCAAATGAGGGATCAATTTGAGAAGCTTAAGCAGGGTAATATGACCATTTCTAAATATGCGTTGAGGTTTCAGTCCTTGTCACGATTTGCTCCTAAACTAGTAGCAACTGAGTTTAGAAAATGTCGACGCTTCGAGAGGGGTTTGCATTCTTCCGTAAAGAGGTTGGTAGTGGCTCAGCACAAGATGAAATATTCTGAGGTTGTTGAGTGCGCGAGGAGTGTCGAAATACTGAAGGAGTCTCAGAGAAATAGGAGAGTTTGGGAACCGAGGCAACCGACCGCTACCGTTAGTTCTTCGGGGACTTTTGGGAGCCAGGGGAGGAAAAGGCCAAGGGAGTCGTCTTCAGCAACTCAAAGCCAACCAAGTGTTAGGGCATCCACCATTTCTTTTGAGGTTCGGGGAGCTCTTTCTAGGCCACCAGTCACCTGCCACCGATGTGGTCAATTGCGTCACATTCGTGCAAATTGTCAGCAAAAGGCTTGTTTCGTGTGTGGTGACTTTAGCCATTTTGCTAGAAATTGCCCCCAATGAGGAGGAGGCGCTCATAATGACTCGGGTTCCATACAACAGCCGGGGTCAGGACATGGGTTTGGTCAGCAATCGTTTAGGGGTACCCAGAGGTTGCAACAACAACATTTTTGTCAGACCACTACTGTCTAGGGCTCTCAGAATGAAAGGGGCGCAAGTTCTTCTACTCCTTCTCAGGCTTCGGGGCAGAGGGGAGGATTTGTTCAGAACCAGACTACTCAGGGAAGAGCTTTTGCCATCACTTCTACTATTCCACCACCTCTAGTCACTTCTTATGCTCTGGAGGCTTCAATTGTGAGGGGTAAATTTCTGTTGTTCAATTCCTTTGCTGTAGGTGGACAAATTCAAGTAGTGCTCTGAATAGCACTGGAATGCAATGGCTTCACGTGCCTCTCGAACGGAACCCTAGTTTGTCAATGAAACCCTCGTCCTGCAAAACAGACAAGGAGTGAGTGCACCTTTGCCTCTCGTGGCAAAGGCTCTCCGATGCCTTTGTTAGTATTTCGTACTAATGGAGCCCTAATTATCGGTAGGTCAATATTGAATAATGCAATGAATTGCGTACCTTTTACCTTTAGGTTTACCTCTTATTTATAGATTTGCATATGCTTGCTGGCCAAGCATCCATGTTGCCCTAGGATTCCTAACTTGTATAGGAAACCCAGGATATCAAGGATTCTCGTTTCCTGTATCAGTTTATTTCCTTAATCCTTGTAGGACTCTTTCCATAACAAGCCGAACATCCCATACTCGTTGGGTATCTTTCTTAGATCCTATATTCTTGGGATCTCATCCTTTAACGGAATACCAGTGATTCTGGACCCTTCTAGAATGTTTCCTCTAATAGGACTTCTCTTTTTGTTCGGCCATCTCATGGCCGAACAGACGGCCTGGACCAGTTACTTCTCATGCAACTGGTCCTAAAGAAACAATGTGGACCATATCCTTCTTAAGGAGCTCTCCTCCTGTTCGGCTCTCTTGCCGAACAAGTTTCTTGAACAGTGGCATCTTATGTTATTTTCCTTGTATTTGGTCCAATAACATCTTGTGTTACTGCACCGAGAATCGTGCAACCTCTCTGGACCTTTGACCTCTCTTGTCACTGGTCCATAGCGTGTTGACCTTTTCTTTGACCGTGCTCGGGCCCGCTTTGTACCTGTTCGGGAATACCTCCCTACATTTGCTAAAGTACTCTTTTGATTATGGAGCATCTCATTCATTTATGGCTGCATCCTTTGTGTGTGCTTTGGAGTTGGAAACTAAAAGTCTGAGTCCACTGTTGTTTGTTAAGACACCCTTAGGGGGTAAGACAAATTTGGATTGTATTTGTCGAGATTGCAAACTTCTCACTTATGATCGCCGCTTCACCTTTCATTTCTTTGTATTGGGAATGTCGGGCTTTGAACTTATTCTGGGAATGGATTGGTTATCTACGTTTCATGCCACCATCGATTGTTTCAAGCGTCGAGTTCATATTTGTCTGCCTGAGGGTGCTTGTTTTGAGTTCTTTGGAGAACGTCGTGAATCGTTGTGACCATATCTGTGTGGGTCTAAAGAGCGGGAATCCATTTATTCCTTGTTGGCGAGTTTGACTCTGGATGAGGATGTGTCCTTACATGGGGAGTTTCCTCTTCTTGTTTGCGATTTTCTGGATGTGTTTTCGAAGGAGTTACCCGGTCTACCTCCCAAGAGAGAAGTCGAGTTTACTATCAAGTTGCTTCCCAGTACCGCACCAATCTCCGTACCTCCTTATCATTTTGCTCCCGCCAAACTTAGGGAATTAAAGGTGCAGTTGTAGGAATTGGAAAATTTGGGGTTTATTCGTCCGAGCACATCTCCGTGGGGAGCATCGGCACTTTTTGCACAGAAGAAGGATGGTTCGCTTCGTTTGTATATTGATTACCATAAGCTTAACAGTGTCACCGTTATGAATAAATATCTGATGCCTAGAATCGACAACTTGTTTGATCAACTTCGAGGTGCGACTTGTTTCTATAAAATCAATTTGAAGTCCGGTTATCATCAGTTAAGGGTCCGGAGAGAGGATATTCCGAAAACTGCTTTTCGTACGCGCTATGGTCATTACGAGTTCATAGTTATGCCTTTTGGGTTGACGAATGCGCCAGCTACCTTCATGGACTTAATGAATCATATCTTTCGTGCCTACTTTGACCGTTTCGTGGTTGTTTTTGTAGACGATATTCTCATATACTCACCTTCGGAGGAGGAACATCAATCTCATTTCACTATCATTGTTGAACTCTTGAGAGAGCATCATCTGTACGCTAAGCTTAGTAAGTGCGAGTTTTGATTATCCGAGGTCATTCTTGGGTCACGTGGTTTCGAATGGTGGAGGGTCCGTTGATCCGGGGAAAGTAGAGTCTGTTATGAATTGGCAGCGACCAAAAAATGTGTTCGAGATTCGTAGTCTCTTGGGTTTGGCAGGGGTATTATCGCCATTTCGTCCAAGCTTTTCGCGTCTAGCGGCACCTATGACTAGGTTGACACGGAAAGGGACACGTTTTGTTTGGAGTGACGCATGTGAGACAGCTTTTGAGGAGTTGAAGAAACGATTGACTACCACGCCGGATTTGATTATGCCCGAACGTAGAGTTGGCTACTCCGTTTATTGTGACGCTTTGAAAGAAGGGCTTGGGTACGTTTTGATGCAATTGGGAAGAGTGGTAGTGTATGGGTCACGGCAATTGAAAACTCATGAACGAAACTACCCTACTCACGACTTAGAACTTGCAGCCATTGTTTTCACTTTAAAGAGTTGGCGTCATTGCTTATACGGTGAGAGATTCAAGGTCTTTTCTGATCATAAGAGTTTGAAATACCTATTCTCCCAAAAAGAGCTTAACTTGAGACAACGACGTTGGATGAAACACTTGGAGGACTACGACTTCGATTTGCAATATCACCCAGGGAAGGCAAATATAGTGGCCAATGCATTGAGTAGAAAATCGACACACCTTGCGAGTCTAGCGATTTACGAGTGGAAAATGATGAATGATTTGGGATTCTACGCATTGCACTTTGAGGAAGTCCGAGATGGGGTTACCTTATGCAATTTGACAGTTCAATCATCTTTATCGAATCAAGTCATTAAAGCATAACAACACGACGAGGAAGCAGATGAACTTCATACCAAATTCCTTAGTGGGAATGCTCAAGAAGGGTGGATGAATCATACCAACCGAGGCTTGCGTTATCAAGGAAAGTTGTTTGTACTCGTATCGTGTCGGGAGGAAATTTTGCCAGAGTTCCATCATTCTCCGTTAGCCGTTCATCCAAGAGGGACGAAAATGTATCACGACTTGCGTAGACAATTTTGGTGGTCCGGAATGAAGAGGGATGTCGTTATTTTCGTGTCTAAGTGTCTCATGTGCCAACAAGTGAAAGCCAAACATCAACGACCTGCAGGAGAGTTACAACCGTTGCCCGTGGCAGAGTGGAAATGGGAGAACGTGACCATGGATTTTTTTACGGGTTTACCAAAATCGCCAAGAGGACACGATGCTATATGGGTGATTGTGGACCGTTTGACCAAAACCGCTCATTTCTAACCTATTCAAGTCACCAATTCGATTGACACGCTTAGCCGATTATACATTCGAGAGATCATCCGTCTCCATGGAATTCCCGTTTCTATTGTAGAGCTTGCAGAGCTTGTAGACCGCTCTTAGCACCAATCTTTTGTTTAGCACTGCGTATCATCCTCAAATGGATGGGTAATCCGAGCGGATGATTCAGATTTTGGAGGACATGCGTCGGGCTTGTGTCATGGATTTTTGGGGTAGTTGGGAGGATCATTTGCCGTTAGTCGAATTTGCGTATAACAATAGTTACCAATTGAGTATCGAGATGGCACCGTATGAGGCTTTGTATGGGAGACCATGTAGATCACCCGTGTGTTGGACCGAATTAGGCGAGGCTACATTAGTAGGGTCGGATATGATTAAGGAAACCTCCGAGAGCATGAAAGCAATTCGCCAACGCCTTTTGGAAGCTCAAGAGAGAACGACTGAGCAAGTTAAAGTGATTCGCCAAAGATTATTGACCGCACAAAGTAGGCAAAAGAACTATGCCAATCGTCGCCGCCGAAGGTTATCGTTTGAAGAGGGAGATCACATATTCTTAAGGTATCGTCACATTGAGGTTTGTCACGTTTTGGGAAGAAAGGAAAACTTTCACCGTGTTATATCAGGCCGTTTGACATTATTGAGAAGATTGGGGAAGTAGTGTATCGCTTGGCCTTGCCACCGAAGCTTTCGGGAGTGCATGACGTGTTCCACTTGTCCATGTTGAGGAAATACGAGCCGGATCCATCTCATGTCTTAGAGTGGTCCGACCTTGAGTTAGAAGCCGATGCGTCATATGGGGAAGAATCGATTCGTATACTAGATTCGCTCGATCAAGTGTTGAGGGGTAAGACAATACCATTAGCGCGAGTCTTGTGGAGTAACCAAGGCAAGGAAGAGTCAACTTGGGAACGTGAAGATAAGATTAGAGAGAAGTATCCGCACTTATTTTTGGTTTGAATCAATGTGAGTTTCCGAGTTAAGACTTATAATTATGAAATTGTAGCATGATGTTTAGTAATACAATTGGTGCATATCTAAATGTTGCCTAACTTGTTGATTATGGTTATAAATTTCGAGGACGAAATTTCTTTAAGGAGGGTAGAAAGTAGAGACCCGCAATTTTTTTTTAATAACAATAATTCCTATGTTTAGTAAATGTTAAATTACGGATTTAATGTGAAAGGTGTGGTGCTTATTTGGTGTGGGGTTAACGTGGTGACAATATTAGAAGGGGTTCTTGTGTAATTTGTTTATGTAGTGGTATATATAGGGGAGTGCATGTATAACACACACACACACCCCTCTCTTTCTCCCCAACATTTCTCTCTCTCTCTCTTTCTCTCTCTCTCTCTCTCTCTCACTCCACCACTCCATATCCACCCAAACCCTCCACAAAATCGACATCCTCAACTGTTCTAAGCATCGGTTTCGTTCATTCAAGCTCGAAGGAGGCGTATCTGTCTCGATTTCAACCTTTGTAGAGCTAGGGCTTGCTCAAGCTGAGTGGGTTTCAATCTTTGACTCGAGGTAGGGATTTCTTACTTGTTCTATGCGTTGATGAGTTGAATTTGTGCCTAAATCTCAAGTCTGATCATTGTTTTGAAGTGTATTGTTGGTCATTGAAAACTGTATATCGTGCTGAAATTTCTAGGCGCTACCCGTAGTCCGTTTTTTGTCCTACCTGTAGCCGCTGATCAGAAACTAAACATTTAGGGGTGAGCAAAAAATCCGTGAAACCACGAATCCAATCCAAACCGAAAGATTTGGTTTGGTTTTTTAGCAGTACGATTTAGTCAGGGTTTAAAAAAATTAGAAACCGCATTATATGGTTTGGTTTGTGGATTCACGTTCACGATTATGGTTTCAAACCAATCCGAACCGTATAATACATAATACATATATATATATATATATACATAATATAATGATGATTCACAGAACAAATATGAGAATCTTAGTTAACTACTTTCCTAATTTTATTAATCCTATTAATTATGAGTCACTTATCAGAAATTGAACATTTGTTCTTCTACCCGTAGTCCGTCTTTGGTCCTACCCATAGCCATTCTCATATTCCAATGTCGTGGTTCTTTTCCATGAGTAGTGGTATGTATCTTTATGAGTTCAAGGATGTTAATTTAGATTTAACAAGAAGTATGACGTTAGCTTGATGTATATGATTGCCGAATGCCAAACCGAGAACTCAAAACACTTTATGTGAGGAATATGATTGAAATGGCGCACACGAACGCTGAATGCAAGTTGTGAACTTTGTGACTTGGTGAGGTAATAAGAATCGATGACATGAGTAATGAAACGGTTTAAGGAAACTTGAACGGGGCCTGTCAATTGGCGTGGTGACCGGCAAGGGATGAACAGGGTCCCAAATACCCTGAATGAACGGGTCCACCTATTGGTGCGATGATCGGCAGGGGATGACAGGGGTCCCAAATATCCGGAATGTGCACTTAGAACAAAAGACTCATTAACTATGAAACACGGGACACCTTGAATGTGACAGAGAACTAGTTGAATGTGACAGAGAACTAGTTGATTGTTTCATTTTCAGTTTGTCGTTTCATATGCTCGTTGATTCGTTGAATTCTTGATCTCTTATCCATATATCTTCCTATTGGTGCATGATCATCTCATTGACATATAGCATGAGTATAGAATTCTCTACTAGGCTCGTGTTTGCTCAACCCTATTATTATTTTTAGGTACACCACAAGGGCATTAACATGATGTGCATGGAGTGCATGGTTGATCATTCTTTTGAAAACTAACATGGAAAATTACTTTATCATCTTTTTGTAAAAACCCCTTTTGAGATGTAATTGTAATTTCAAATATCATTTTCATTGTGACTATGGATGACTATAAACTCTTAACTCCTTCCTTTACTATAAGTATTATGTTACTTTGAGCCGTCGAGCCGAGTATGGAACCATTGAATTTAAATTGCAAATTTTGGGAATGAAGTATCTTTTGGGGTATAGTAGTGTGTATTTGAGAGATTTTGTTTATTAGAAGTCATTATTAATTATGTTGAAAATCGAGGGCATGACAGTGACTTCCTACGGTGAGCTTAAGGTGATTTCGAAAGAGAAAGGTTTCTCTCGAAAGGTTTTTGGCTAAATTACTAAACTTATTGGATCGAGGGGGTGGTCGAGTGGTGGTTTAGTGGCAGCCTTGGATGAGTTTCTTGAAGAACTCAAGAACAATGAAGAACAAGGCAAGAACACAAGAGTTTCAAGAGAGAGAAGAAGGATGCAAGGTGTGAGTTGAATGGCATGAGGGGGGGTCCTATTTATAGCAAAAACTTGGCTCCCTCTCTCCCCTCCTTGGCCAAATCTCTCTCTCTCTCTCTTTCTCTTGATTTGTTTCCTTCATGTGTTGTCTAATCTTACCTTTTATCAAGGCATATCCTTCCCTCACTTGTCATTTCTATCTTTAGGCATAAGGCTATATAATCAAGTAGGATCTTAAGGCTTTTAAAAGAAAATTCTAGGTAATTATAGTCTGGAATGCAAGACTTACAAGTCTAATGATGCCAAAGGAGTAGACTTTTCATATTTAGTCAATCCTAAGCTAGGTTATAGCCAAAATCTAGGGTGATTAAGGGCTAGATTCTGGGATGATTAAAGGCTTGATTTTGTGTCTAAAGTAATCTAGGGATGGGTTGTCAAGTTGTAATTAGGCTTAAGGCTAAAAGGGTAGCTTGTGTAAGTGTACAAACACAAGCACACACATGCACCTTTCTCTCTCTCTCTCTCTCTCTCTCTCTCTCTCTCTCTCTCTCCTCTCTCTCTCTCTCTCTCTCTCTCTCTCTCCTCTCTCTCTCTCTCTCTCTCTCTCTCTTCCTATTTCCCATGTGTTTATATATATGTGTATGTGTGTAAGACTAAGTATGTTTAGGTCTAAATAGCCTTATAAGTCTAGGAAAGAGAAATGATTAAAGTTAAGGCTATCAAGTGCTAGATAATACTCAATGGTCAAAACGTTTCCTAGAAAGCGTTTATATATATACTTATATCTATATGTATAGCTAAGTATACTTAGGTACTCAATAGTCCTATTAGGCCTAGAGGAAAGAGTAATGATTAATGGTGGGCTTTCAAGTGCAATGCATTGTCCAATGGTTTGCACTTTTCCTAGAAAGGCTATATATGCATATAGATATGATTATGGTAGCTTATATGCCTAGAAAAATCTAGGAAATGCTACTTATAAGTCAATAATAGGTTCAAGGCTATTACTTATGGAAGAAAAAGCTATGATGATGAATCATGGCCTTCTTGATGTGACAATACATAATCATGGTTGTTTGGAAGAACAAACTTGGTCTTGATTAGACAAGTCCATGGTAGCACTATTTTCTAGACAATAGGAAGTTTTGTTTCTATTACTCAAAGGATAAAAATTACCCTACAAACTATTATTCAATGGGTAAAGAGGACATGCTGAGAAAAGATATTCTTGGAAGAAGTAATGATCAGTAATAAAGTCTTAAAATGACTAGTCATGAAAGTGCAATGATTTCCTAGTCTAGGGTTGAAAAGGTTCAACTAAGGTGTAGAAAGGTTCATCAGGTTCAAAGGTGAGTGGAAAGGTTCATCTAGGAATTAGGAGAATGTAACTAAGTTGAAATGGTAATTAGGTTTCTCTAACTATTTGGTTGGAAGCTAATTCTACTTGCCAAGTAGGATTTCTAGCCAAGAAATATAATTTTAAGATTTTATTTTACTCACTAGGAAAATATACTAGTGCTTCTATAAGCATACTTGTCTTTAGAAAATGACTAAATTGTCCGGGTCGAAAAGAAATAATTTTATAAGTTCCAAATCTAATTATGACGAATCATTAAAAAGGAATTTTAAAAGAAAATTCCAAATAATTAAAATAAAGTTCAAATATTTAACAAAATTTTTATTTACCAAAAATCGGAGTTGTTACAAGAGTGTGTGTGTGTGTGAGTGGGAATATTTGATAAATGGAGTTAAACATTTTCTAGCATGAGTATGTTATTTTGAGTTCCACTTTTTGGCAAAACAAATATGCTTTTGGAATTTTTTTTTTCTTGGGATCTGTCTTCACTTATGCATATAATTAAGGTATGAATATCTCTATGAGCTAGTGTAGCTCACCCTTTCGTTTCAGGTACTCGCCATGACACTTAGCTTGGATTGCACATTGAGTCTCTTGAGAGCTTCATTGGAATCTTTAAGGAGTTGTTTATCATCAAGTTTAATTCATGTCGTGCACTTTACTTGCAATTGAAGGTTGTACCTTTTGATTAGATCATATGTAAAGCTATGTGTAAACTCCTCTCCTTGATTATTATGAAACCCATTTAATTGTAAATGTTTGGGAGAAGAAGAAGCAACTTTGATTCGTTTTTTTTGGATTTACATGACATTTAAGGGTAAATATAGTTGAGAGAAAGACTTTTGTTTGTAGAAAATATATTATTATTTTAGTTGAAAATCGAGGGCGTGACATGGGTGTTCTCATATTTTGTGCTTGTTATCCAGGAGATCAAGAAACAATTTGAGGGTATTGCATTGGAGATTTTCATGGGTTCCCATTTTTGAGCAATTTTTTATTTTAAATTGTAAATTTGGTTTCAACTTCTTCATGAGATTTGAAGTACACTTTTGGCTTGTTCTTGTGACACTTGAATTCATTGAGAGCTTATGATGTGTGACAATGTTTGATTGGGCAATTGGTAGTTTTCTTTACAGAATCAAATTTCAGGCTAGAATTAATGGGTGGAAAGCACGTCACAATGAAATTGAGATGTTTGAAGAGACTCAACAGTGGATGTCATGAGTTATGACCATGGATGGTTAAGTTGTGAATTTCTTTTGTTAGGTTTTGTGTTTGTTTGGGCCTTGAGTTCAGTTTGTTGTTTAAGCTAAAGATATTAATAAGAGGTTGCGCAACATTTTCTCTTTCCTTTCCTTTCGAGTGCCAATAGAGTTTGTGAACTTACAATGTAGGTTTTGAACATATTCTTTGGTCGATTCAGGATATTCAGTTAATACAGTTTGTGTTCTTTGGCTTTTGGGGAATGTTGTGTGAAAGACTTGATAATAAAAAACAAACAGTTACTTGAAAGTTAAGGTATGAATCGTAGAGCTCAAAATTGACACAATTGACTTGGGAATCGGAGTTGAAGGATTCTAACAGTTTTGTGCATGGAATTCTTGAAAATTGGTCAAAGATGGAAACTTATACTTATATAGTGGGAAATTAAAGAGTTGAAGTATTTTTGGTGTCACTTCCATGAATGATAGAAGCATGCATTTAATTATCTATTTCATCTCTTGATTTGATTCTAGAAGGATTCATTGGTGTGAGACCAAGATTAAGATTTGGAGTGTGATGCATATTCATAGACTTTGAATTCGACGATTGGTATAGGGTTACAATTTCGTGGTTATAAACTTGTTGCACTTTCTTGGATCTCTATGGTTGTGAACTCATGTTTTCTTGACTAATGCGTCATTTGTGTATCTTAGATGTTGCATGACTTGGTTGATTTGGCGTATAAGAATAACAATTTCGAGGACAAATTTCTTTAAGGAGGGTAGAATGTAGAGACCCGTAATTAAAATTCATTACTTTTATTTAATTAATTCATATTTGACATATCGTTGACCAAATTAGGGTACGTGAACTATGGGTTATGTTTGATGGGATCCTTTTTGTGTTGTGTATATTTATGCTTACACTTTTATATATAGGTTCAAAGTGGGGGAATCAATAGTTAATGAGAATGATTGTATGTGGTTTGATACTTGAGGGAAAAGGTGTAATATGGCCTATATGTATATATCAATACACCAACACCAGGAAAACGAAACCCACTTTCCCTTTTCTTTTTTTCTTTCCTCACGTCTTCTTCTTCTCTCGTCCTCTCTCTGCTCTCGGCCCACTCTTCCTTTCGCACGCCTAATCAAGGAAAAGCCAACATCATTTCTATACTATCTTGGTGATCTAGACCCATTGATTGCATAGAAAGCTTGGAGGGAGGTCATTCTTGGTGGGTTTGAAGGAGATCAACCTAGGGCTTGCATCAATTTTGGGGGTTTTTTTCAAAACCCATTAGGTAGGGATTTCTCCTCTTTCTTTATTTGTTTATGTGTTGAATTTGTGTAGATTTTGGTGCTTGATCATAGTTTTTCTTGTCCATTGAACCCTTTAAGTTTTTAAAGCCTAGAACTGATTTTTAATCCAAGAGATAGTTGTTTCTAAGGTAGCTCTTGAGTATCTATGTGTTTGAGCATGTTTTTGTAGGGAAAAACTCTATGGGATGGATTGTAAGATTGTGGGTCATATGAATTGGATTGTTTTGACCTTATTATGTGAGATTGAACCCTAAGCTGTTTATTTGTACGTGTGGTGCTGTAATAAATCTAATTGGGTGAAAAACTTACGGAAATAAAATTGTATGATGTGTAAATGACTAATTTCGCCCTATTTGATATGTGGGGATACAATGAATTAATTTAAATAACAAGTTTATTGAGGAATGAGTACAAGTGAGGATAAGGATTGAAATGGGATAAGTGAACACTTAACAGAAAACGAAATGAGAACATTCTAGACCCACCAACGGGTGAGGTGCTAGGCAGGGGGTATCGGTATCCTTTAACTGGCCTGGCAAGAGCAATCGCTCGTAACACATTCACTACAAGAGAATATGCACTACAACAAAAACGGTCTATCGTGACGAAAATTGGCGACGAAATCCAAAATTCGTCGCCAAATGGTACTTTTTGGTGAGGAAATCAGATTTCGTCGTTAAATGGGACTTTTTTCGCGAGAAAATTGAATTTCATCGCCAAACGATACCTATTGGCGACGAAAAAAAAATTTCCTCGTCAAATGGGGCATTTTTGCGAGGAAATTAATTTTTTGTCGGCAATTAGTACAATTTGACGAGGAAATTAATTTTTCGTCGCTGATTGGTACAATTTGACGACGAAATTAATTTTTCGTCGCCAATTCTTAAAAAAATTTAAAAAATTTAGAAAAAAAATAAATTTATTTAAATGAATAATTCTATTTTCTGTGTATATTACATATATTTCACACATTGGTTGATTTGAAAATTCTCAAAAAATGTCTATATATATTTAATTTTGCATAACTATCAACAAAGTGTTAGGTGGCCGAGTGGTTGGAATCATTGTTCAAGGACCCGTGGGTCTCAAGTTCGAGTCTATGCAACAGCAAAGTGGAATTTTTTTTTGAGTTTGGGAGTTTTTGGAGACGAAAATAAATTTCGTCGGCGAAATGTACATTTGACGACGAAAAAATTCGTCGTCGAAGGGTCCAACCCTTTTTGCGTGAAACAAAAGACGATGAAATGGGGTGACGAAATTTTTCATCGCCAAAAGCTTTAGCGATGAATTTGGCTTCTTTGGCGACGAATTTTTTTCGTCATCATAGACCTTTTTTGTTGTAGTGATGCTTTTTTCGTCGACTTTTTTGCGTCAGCAAAAAATGCAGTCAAAAATGCAGTCGCAAAAAAAAAAAATTTTCGATGGCATCTCATCCCGACTCAAAAGTCGTCAATTTTCATCCACCAAGTTGCCATCGCAAAAATAGATTTTTTTTTTTGCATCTGCAAGATACGCCCCGATGTAAATAGTTACTTTTTAGCACATAATAAAAAAATGCGCGCGATCTAAATGGCGGGGTGGGGGGCGAAAAGTTCTAAATTTTTTGGAAGGTTTAAATTAATATTTTTTCCTTTTCCCCAAAACCCCAAATCGATCTTTCTCCTTATATTTTGCTGGGTGTGTTTCAATCGGCTTAAGAATCCTACGAAACCAAATTGAGCAAATCGATCTGTCTCTCCCTCGGTGTGTTTTCTTTCCAAGTCTTAATCAACTGGGTGAATGCTTTCATCTTTTCTTGGTTCCTACTGAAACCCTGTTGATTTAATTTATTTTTCTTTTGCCCTAACTTTTCTCTCTCTCGTTGATGATAACAGAGCACCTCAACGATGACCACTCAGGGGTTTCCGACAAGACAATGAAGACAATTTCTCTCACGTATGTGATTCTACCAAGCAAACTCTCTAATGCTTCAATTTGAGGTTCAGGAGTCGATATTCGACCAAGCAAACTCTCTAATCCTCAACTCTCCCAAGAATCTTTTCCAGGGCTGAACACTATGTACGTCTTCCCTGCTACCTCGGGATTCCACCATTGGTATGCTCTAAGGGGACCTTTATTGTACTCGTTTATTTCCTATCTCTCACCAGTTGTGGTTCTGTGTATTTTGAATCTTTATTGCTATTTATCACATGTATGCTACGATTATTATGAATCCAACTCGGTTGGGAGTTATTTTAATACGACCTAGAGAAGCCCCCAAAAGAACCGAAAGAGATCCCCATGTGTGTGTGTGGGTATTCATAAGAGTTCTTTAAAGAATTTTAGTATTTTAGTTTTGTTGTTGAGATTGAAGAATCCACTTAGAAATAGAAAAATGCAAAATGTCAACACCGTAAGCATGTGGATAATCTGGAATGCGACGTGGCTGTGGTGTCGGATACAAAAGAAATTCATGTTTATCTATTGAATAGTGAGATTAATAGTCTAATAAACTGCAATACAAGGAAAACATTTTTTTTATCAAAATAATCAAAAAAAAAAAAAACATAGGTTTTTCATCGAAAGAAACAAAATATAGAGCTAGGCTTATGGTTTATGTTCCTCGTAGAGACAAAAACCTAGGGCTTAGCCTAACATAAGCAACATGAAAAGCCATGAAGCAGAATGAAAGGCAAGGAAAAGAGACAAACTTTCGAAGAATATTCTCTTCTTCAAAGGAACGTTGTAGCATGCTGAATTGCTCCTTACAACACCACAACTTATGTTGTGGGTGGTGTGGGATGTGGAGCAGGGAGTTGAGGTGGGAGAGTGTGTTGGGGTTGATTTGGGGTATCAGGTGGTTTGGTCCAGGTTTCAGTTGGAGGGAGGGGTATTCATTTTGGTTGGATTGGAGTATTTTCATTAGAAGTTATGTATGGTAGGTCAGGGGGCTAGAGTTAGCTTTTGGGATGTCTGTTTTGGTTGGTTCAAAGGTTTTACTTCTATAAGTTGGGCTTTGGGCGAGTGTTTATTGGGTGTGGGTGTTTTGTGGGCATCTGTTTTGCTGGAAAATGATTTATGCTGTGGTTTTTTTGATGCTGCTGAGTGCTGGATGCTACTGCTGCTGGTTGTTCGCTAATATGTGCGGGTTATGATTCTTGTTGGTGTCTTATGCGTTTTGATGCTTTGCCGCAAATTTTTGGTGTCTCTGTTGCTGCTGATTTTTGGATAGATTTATTTGCTGGGAGTTGTTTGTTTTGAATCCAATGAAGATCTTGAGCCAATTTTACCTCGATGTACCCATTATCGCTTTTTTATAAATTTTTGTTTTGCCGATCAAAAGTAGTTGTGTGCTTGAAATGGGAAAACAGAGAAGAGTATTAGTGTTTTGTTTAATCGTCTAGAACTAGCTTAAGCGGCTAGTCTAGTATACTTAACATTTTTTTTTTTTGGGTAAGTAAAGATATCAATATTCAAGAAAAGGGTAGTGAAAGGGGTCTAGGTCCATTGAGAGGTCTCGTAATCATTGGATCTCAGAATGACCTTAGAGCCTCTCAAGTTGAAGGCATAAACTTACAGGTGGATCTTAATCCAAAGAGCCTCAGGAGACAGTTAAGAAACCAAACATATGACGAATGTATTAACTCAGGAGAGTGTGACATTGTGGAAAACTCTACTTTTGAATTCCAAAGCCAGATACAAATTGTGGCCCGGAATGAACTCCAGTTAACAACCATGGCTGGTACAAGATTAGGAGTGGATTTTGATGAAAAGGGTACATTAATGGAGTGAAGTCTAGAGTCTCAAAAAAGAGGGAATTATTGTATTATTTGCACGTTCTCTCCTATATGAGTAATATTTGTAATTTAAACAGTTTTGTCATGTTGATTCATTGTTCTCTTTGACTTCTATTTCTGAAAATTG
Organism: Rhododendron vialii; assembly: GCF_030253575.1. NCBI lineage: Eukaryota > Viridiplantae > Streptophyta > Magnoliopsida > Ericales > Ericaceae > Rhododendron > Rhododendron vialii. The sequence continues at coordinate 2,872,921 of NC_080567.1, forward strand.
GTAATTTTAAAATGTGGTATTTTAACAACTTGTTTATATATTTCTGTGTATATGGTTAAGGGGACTACTGGAACTCACGTGGGTTTGTGTGATTTGCTTAATATTGTGTCCTCTATTTGGCTTTTTCTTTTCGTTCAAGTGTGACCTTTTTCGTATGTTGCATTATCCTCTTTATTTTTCTTTCCTCAATTTAGCGACTGAGCATACTTGAATTTTTTGGAGTAGGTAGGTAGTATGCATTTGTGTGTACTACTATGGATGGCTCACTGACATTGTGGAAATTCGATACACTAATGATACAAAATACGTGATGTTCAAGTGTGACTGGATTGATAATATTCATGGGAAGAAAGAAGACGCCTTCAAATTTACATCGGTCAATTTCAACCATTTGTTGTACCGAGAGGATCAAGCTACCAATGAACCTTACATTTTGGCATCCCAAGCAGAACAGGTTTGGTATGCTTAATGAGAAGTTGATGGCTCATCTCGGGCGTATGGGGGCTCAAATGGCCTTATTTCAGACCAACAGAGGGACAAATTAAACTGAACAGGTGGTTTCTAAATGTTTGGATTTTTTTTTTTGTATATAGATTTAAAGCATGTCATAGTGACAAATGGTATTTGGTATATTATAGGTTTCGAATGTCGCTAGGAGGCAACCTATAATTAGGGCCTATGTGGGAAATGACTTCCAAGATGGTGACCAAGGTTCCTCTCCTTTACCAGCACATTCTCCACAACTTGATGGACATGTATGTTCAGTTTAAGTTCCAGTAAACACATGTAAAGGTATTCAGCATTTATTATTCTTGAAGCATATTTAGTGTGGTTCAAAGAGGTTTTTCTGGAATACCCATGATAGATTGCTTTTGTGATGAATATATATATATATATGGTATTGTCATATGGACAGCAAGATTCAGTCAGGTGTACGGACATTAGTATTTAAGGAAACTAACTAATCTGGTTGTAAATTAACTTTAGTGTAATAAACGTGCGAATTCAACTACTTGATGCGACCAAAGGATGTCAACCAAGACTGTCCAAACCACTTACTATTAAGTTTACCGTTAGTTGATATAGCTGTGTTGGAGCATTTTCTCCGTAAGGCAGATCTGAAATCTGCAAATTCTACTCGACTTGTCTGTGCTTGTGGTTACAAGAATGACAAAGGGCATATTGACCCGTAGTCTTCCGTCAATAATTTTGTTTTTGTATATTCTGGCTTTTTTGCCCCCAACTCCGATCATTAACGGGCATGAAAGTGTCCTATGAAATCATCTCCTATTCGTATTGAATGAAGGGTTGACTAGACCCGAGAATGAGAATCAAGGGCTAAATAACGCCTTAGGATTTCTATTTCTATTTTCTTACTGACCCTCTCGTGCCACTGCTCTGTCGCTGCCAATCATTAATGGGCATGAAAGTGTCCTATGAAATCTTAGGGATGTGTGTGAAGATACCATCGCAACCAGACAAAAAAAGAAGGGGGGAATAGGAAAAGGGAAAAAAAAGGAGATTAAGGGCCAGCCTCCATATACAAAAAAACTGCTACAGAAAGTATACAAAAATCTGGACGCTTATCTGCCCCAAACCGACTGTCCGAATCATTGTTGCCTTCAAATTTAAGAAAGATCCTGTAACAACTCCGATTTTTAGTAAATAAAAATCTCGTTGTTTATTCAAATTCTTTAATTTCTCTTGGATGGCTTTATAATTTTCTCGTTGATTTCTATTTGGATTTTAGGCCTTTAAAATTTGTTTCTTGATTAAAAGCCCTACTTGGCAAATATAGTTAGCTTCTAACCAATTAGTTAGAGAAACCTAACTACCAAACCATTTAGTTACCTTTTAACCATTACCCATTGGACAATAAAAGTTAGGGAAACTTTTATCCATTGGACAATATGATTTCCATTAAAATATCTAAGTTAGATTTGTTAGGTACATATATACAATTATATATAGATATATATATGTCCACATGATTAAAAGGACATGTAGTCTGTCAAAGTCTTATTTAAGTATTACCTTATTCTTTTTATCCATTGGTCAATAACCGCTAAGGAAATTATTACCCATTGGATAATAGCATTAGTCTTGCCAACAAGTACAATGGTTATTTTATTAAATCATTTCCTAGATTTCCCATGGGATGATATATGTATATATATATATATATATATATATGTGTGTGTGTGTGTATGTACTTTATAATATATTACCCTAAGATATCCTAAGTACATAACCTAGTATTATAATAAGATCATGTGCCTAATTGGACTATTTTAATGGGGAATTTTGATCTTATAATTTTATATTGGATATTGGAAATCTACCTAGATCTCATGGTACTATAATATACATATTTGGACTTGTACACACACACACACACACACACACACACACACATATATATATATATATATATATAAACCTACAAAACACGTGTTTATTTGAATTGTTTAATCGAAAATCTTGACTTGATATTTTATTAGATCACATAGTACCTTAAGTACATTTTTATATATATGTATTCATTAGTACAAGAAGTATATCTATACATATATGTACTAGTACTAGGAGAGAGAGAGAGAGAGAGAGAGAGAGAGAGAGAGAGAGGCCGGGAGAGAAAGAGAGAGAGAGTGATGTGTGTGCATGTGTTGCTCACTCAATCTAGTCAACTTCTTTTGGCCAACTTCTCACACAATCAAGTACAACCAAATCTAGATTTTCCTTACTCTTCCATATACAAACAAGTGTCCTAAGTACTAGACAAGACTAGGAACCCTTTAGAATAACCTAAACTTGTCCTAGAATGGATGAGAAAGAAGGAAAGATCTTGCATGCTTTCAAGGCTTGAAATGACAACACAATGGAACAAAATCCATTGGACAAAGAGAGGGAGAGTGGCCGGCCAAGAGGGAGGAGAGAGGACCAAGATTTTGGCTATAAATACAAGGCCATTCCAAGTCATTCTCACACCTTCACTCCTTTGCTCTCACTTCTCTCTAGAAACCATTTTCGTTTTCCAGACAGCCTACTGCCCTTCACAAATCCTCATTTTTCTCCTGCTTAAAGTAGTTCTTAGAACCAACGCCCTTCGGGAAAGTTGTAGAGCACTTCGAGACCTTCAAGTTAGACCCAAGAACCACCCTAATCAGTCAAGAAATGACAAAGATACTAACATCCGAAGTTCAGTAAAAATCTTGGATTTCCAGTTCCAGACAGCATACTGTCTCTTCCTTTATCACCATTTTTCTCCTACCTAAAGTAGCTTCTAGGATCAACTTCCTTCACAAAAGTTGTAGAGCACTTCTAGAGCTTCGATTTCGACCCAAGAACAATCATATTCGACCAAAGATTGACCAAGTTACTGCCATCCAAAGTTTGGTCCAAATTTGCGAGTTTCACCACCCGTAGAATTTTCCAACTAGCTTATTCGGCCCCGACTAGTTTCGGATCAAGGTAGATTAATCTCTACTCATTCTCCCTTGTATAACTTTAGTTGTTTTTGCTTATGATACGGCAAGTTAAAGTATTAGAAATAATTAGCAAGTTCGTTTTACTAAAATCTTGAAATGAAATTACAATTGTAGAATCATCTTATTCCCTATCCCTAAGTATATGTAGGATTCTTTGTTCACCAACTCTACGTATAAGAACCGCATGTTAGAAAGTAGAATGTCCTTACTCTTTAGTTCAAAGTATAACATGGAATATGTCTAGGTAGATAAGGTTATCTATCTTGTGTTCGGATTGCATGATAGGCAACGACTTATTTTCGCTAAAGAAAGTATGAACATGATGAATAATTGATTGTTACTCCATTAAACATATGTTGTTTATAACTTCCCACAAAAGAAGAAAGAACGGTTTTCGAAAGATAGAAACTTAATCATTGATAGAAGTATTCGTATTTTGATCTTTATGATAGTTATGAGTTTGCATACATAAATTGCTTGTATTACTAGTGGTATAATGTTGAGTTGGATGTTCTTGTTAGTTAAAGATTTCAATGAATGATGTCATATGTGAAAAGTCCTACCGCGGATTCGATGCATGAAAACGAGACATGGAAATCGAGAAAGTAGAAACATGACACCTAGGGTGTTGTTAATGAATAGGCATGTTTTGAAAAGGGTGAAATGTTTTGGAAATCGCAATGTGGTTGGACGTGGTAGCCCATTGTATGGTGTGTGTTTTGTGTGCCAATGGGAACCCGGGACGGCGGAACCATTGTGAGGATACTCGGGAGACCGGAACGGCGGAACCGAGGTTGGGTGTGTGGTTTGGTTATCCTCGGAGAGGAGCCAATGCAATGTGTGCCAATGGAAACCCGGGACGGCGGAACCATTTTAAGGATACTCGAGAGACCGGAACGGCGGAACCGAGGTTGGGTGTGTTAAAAACGATTTTTAAAATGTGATATGGTTATGAAATGTGGAAAATGGTGACACAGTCTACGAGGAATCGCGTAGGAGAAACTCAGAAAATCATAGACACCAACGTTAGTTTGGATAATGAATGTGGATGTGTCATTGTTTGTTAAATATGTTTGAACTATGTGGAAATCGTTGATTTTATGGTCTATTATTTGTAAGTTAAGGGTTAGAGGGTATGGGTTATTCTATTGAGCGTTGTAGCTCATGGTGTTACCTTTTTGGTGACCCTGACATATTATATTGGTGGCGACGCCGGTATAATGTGTCAGACCTCATAGATGAACAGGACGAGCTGTATACATTGGAGGCCTTCAGAGCCGAGGAGCTTGCTAGGATGGAAGAGCAGGCGGAGCAGTAGTTAGGAACCCTAGTTCCCTCCTTTGTTGGTTAAAAGTACTCTTTTAAGACTTTGTGATGTAATAATGAGCCAGACTCACTTTGTTTTTGTAATAAAATGTCTTATTAACATACCCAGAATTTGGGGGCGTTACAGATCCACCTTTTTGTCTTGTAATTATATGGACGTTAACCCCATGTGACCTTAATTTGCTGCATTTCTTTGCTTGTATAATCAATTCTACACTCAGCTTCAATATATGTATATATACTCGACAACTTGTCCAGTTGCTCTTCAAACTTGGAACAGAACCAGCCACTTCAATCTTCAAGGTGCATGGATTTACATTGCCTTGATGATGGTACCTGAATCTTTGTCTAGCTGATTTCTTTTATCACTATATGGTCAGCAAATATAAAAATGTGAGTACTAAACCTTGCTTCTGATTGTAGGATGGTCAAAAAGTATGCTTGGTGAGTTACACTATTCCAAAACACGATGTGGCGGAGGGAATTGTTATTAGTAAGGACCCGTTGGTGAAAGTAGATGGAAAGCCATTGGGTTTTGATTTTTGGAAAGTGCTCATTAAGAAAACAAAATACCTAATGCTTCTTTGGAAATACCTCGCAAAAAATTTCGCACAGTTGGAGTTGGAGAAGCTGTTGGCTGCCCTGTTGCTTGGAGGTCTTGTGATGTATGTTAATTACGATAAAACATTATTGTTTCATGTGATTGGAAATGCATATATCGATCAGCATCTTATTCTCATATATTTTCTTTTTTGGGTGTTTGTCGAGGAATAAAGTGTGCAACGATGAACAAGCTAGATGCAATATTTTGGGTTCCGCTTGTTTTGCATTCTAACCGAGGTTCTTATTTTGTTGAGGACTTAACTGTGCAACGATCAAGAAGATGCAATATTTTGGGTTTCACTTATTTTGCGTTGTAGTGTTAAACAAACTAAACTGAGGTTCCTGTTTTGTTTGACGTACTATTGGCTATGTCTATTTTAGGTTTTATTTCCGGAACATATTACTCTCGGGAGTATTCGAGTATTGTTATATATATATATATGGATCTCTTGGGATTGAATGAATGGGTAAGTTGTGAAAATTGGCTGCGTTTTTTGATCAAATGACGGTTTTTGTATTATAGACATGTTTTGGATGGAGTGGTGGTGTTTCATATGTCCAGAAAATTATGCAGGCTAGCTAGCATATATTAGATGCCCGGCCAATGTACATAAAGCTTTTAGTTGGCTGTTTAGGTGTTCTCTTTTTTTGTGACAGCATATGCCCGACACAAAAAGACGAAAGATATATCTGAACCATTGGCGATGGCGTGGGCCGACGAAAAAAATGTTTTTAGCATCGGCACGACCACCCGATGCTAATTACCTTATGATTTTCAAATTTTTTGAGTCGGGAAGAATGCCGATGCAAACAAACTATTAGAGACAGCACATGTCGACGCAATAACTGTGCGACGGCACATGCCGACGCAAAAACCTTTTTGAGACCCCACCATTTTTGTCCCCCAAATGCCGACGCGTTGCCGACGCAAAAAACAAGTCCCGTCGCAAAAGGTGTCCCTGCCGACGCAAATAGGTCGACGCAAATAGCATATTCTCTTGTAGTGATTCTAGACCCACCAATGGGTGAGGTGCTAGGCAGGGGGTATCGGGATACCTTTAATTGGCCTGGCATGAGTAATCGCTCGTAACACATTCTAGACCCACCAACGGGGTGAGGTGCTAGGCAGGGGGTATTAGGATCCCTTAATTGGCCCGGTAGGAGCATTCGCTAATGACACATTACGAGGAAAAGAAACTGAGTTACGAGATTGATTAAATGATGGCTAATGTGGAAGTATGTAAGAACGGTTGAAGTGGGATATTGCTTCTTCAAACTATGTTTGTTATTTGCTAGAGTTGTAAATACTTTGCTTCTGTTGATTCATTTATATTGGATTATTTTGATGCCTTTACATGAAGTTGAGTACATGGGCACTTATTGATATTTTGGGTACGATAAAAAGAATTTGGTGAATTGTTTGGCATAATGTATAGTTGATATATGTCGAGGTGCGAAACATTAATGAATGTCTTTTTTTTTTGTTGGGATTTTGCAAGTTAAACTAATAATAGAGACTAGATGATGGTGATTCGTTAGATGGTAAATTGAGTTTTAAAATAGATGGCGTGGGTGTGTGTCATGTGTGAAAGGGAGTTCTAAGTTTTTTTTTTAAAGTTGGGATTGTATTTTATACTCTACTTGTAGTCAAAAAGTCGCTCCTATTATAATGTCCCTTAGCACTTATCATATCATGTACATCTAAAGTTAGTAGAGATTTTTCCTACTGGACAAGTGTATGCTCAACCCTTTATTTTTTAGGTACAAATCAAGGTCAGTAGCATGGGGTGATTGACGTGCATTGTTGGACCCACAATTAATTGAGAGCTTACATAGGAGAGTTACCGTATCACCTTATGTAGAATCCTTTTATTTTTTTTCTTAAAAATGTAACTCTATTGTCATATAATAAAGTTGGGACGATTGTAAAATTATTATCTCTTTTCTTCCTTCGATAACTTCTGGATTGTTAGGCTTTGGTCCCTTCGAGGTAAATGATGAAAGAATTTTGGCATGGTTTTTATGGAATTTATTGTATGGAAATGATGATATTTTTATTTATGAGAAATTTATTAATTCTATGTTTAAAATCGAGGGCTTGACATGGGATGTGTGATCCTTCTGGTGATATCAGCAACACTCCAATTCTGAATCCCTTTTGATTGGCAGCTCCATCAAAATATAGCTTCCAAACATTTTCTACCATAGTCATTACTTCTTCGTCAGCGAATTTCAATGCAGCGTCTTCCAACCCTTCAATCGGATGGTCTACTAAGAACACAGCGATTGCTCTTCCTTTAATGGACTTCCTTGTGACATACGTAAGTACAAACTCTGCCAGCAAGAGCAGCTAACGTGCTAACTTACCATTAAGTGTGGGCTTCTCAAACATATATTTGACAGGGTCCATTTGAGAAATCAGCACTACTGAGTAAGCAAGCATGTAGTGTCTTAGCTTTTTGGAGGCCCAGAAAAGAGCCCAACATGTCTTTTTCTAGTGAAGTGTACCTTTCCTCGCATCCAACCATCTTTTTTCTTAGATAGTAAATTTTCTTTTCAACCCCATCGTCTCCCTTTTGTGCTAGCATGCACCACATTGAGGATGAGGTGACGGACAAGTATAGGATCAAAGGTTTTCTTGGGACAGGCAGCATTAGAACAGATGGATTTTGAAGATATCTCCAAATCGCATCGAAGGCCCTTTGGTACTTGTCGTCGCACTTGAATTGGACTCCCTTCTTGAGTAGACGAAACATCAGCTCGCAAGTCAAAGTTAACTTGATGTTTAGCACAAAAAGCATTCAAGGACTAAGCATGGGCATGCCAAGACTTGTCGCGTCCAATGTAAAGGACTGGATGCCCTTTTTTGACTTCTAACCATGAGAGCAAAAGAGTGTGATCTTAAGGGTGAGATCACAAGTGGTTCGTGGTTTGCCACAATGGTTGTGGACTTCATAATTTTCTAACTGTAGTGGCCTTGGTAACGAGCCCGGTGACCGTGCCAGATGCCGGGAACCGAGGTCTAGATGTTCGCACAGAGCTCGCGCAAGGAAAGTTTGTTATGCCAGAAGGGACTAAAAGAGGATACGTGGCAAACGCAATCATTATGATCAGATCTGACCATGTGCTCCGTAACCGTTTCGCTCCTGTCGTCACATATGACGTCACCCAAGGCGGTTACCCGAGCGTATCTTCCACGCGCTAGCTTGGAGGGCAAGTAAACCTAGGTCTATAAAGGTAAAGGGATACTCATCTTTGAGAGGCATGTCATTCTTCTCTAACCCTAGATCTATATTCTCCCCTGAGGTCTAACTTGATCGTCAGAGGGTCACTGGGCTACTCCAGCCCTAGTGACTTGTTGCAGGTCCAGAAGCAGGAGAACGAATTAGCGGAAGGAGAACCCTAACCCAGGCCAAGGTCCTATCAAATCGAACCCCTACAATTGGTGACTCTGCTGGGGACCTAGCCACCCTTTCAGCATCCACTTCCCCCTTTCTGCTTCGTTCAGCGTTCCTGAATTGAACATGGTTGAGATCGACGACACGCAGCACGGTGGTACCGCCCACAGGCTCGGTTCCCTCGTGGACCACAGCCTGGCTTCCGCTGGAGCAACCGCCCTAAGAAAGACCCATATATCCGTTGGAGTTGGCGCCGAAGCGTCAAATCCAGACGCAGGCCCATCCTCCGAACTCCACTCCTACATCCGCCATCTTGAGCGGAAAATCGATGATCTCACGACGGTGATGGAGCGCGACAGACACGTCCGAGACGAGTTGGCGGAGATCAAACACCTCCTTCAAATCTCCCCGTCTCATTCCTCCGGGAGTCGCGGCAGAAGGAAGGGTCGTCACACGCCCCCTCGCAGCCGCGACGTCGGTCACCTGCTGGAGCACAGATCCCGCCCCTCAGTCAAGGATCGTCTCAAGTCACTAAGAGCGGCGGACGCTTGAGCCGCAAAAGACACGTCGCACAGGGACCGTTCCCGCTCCGCCATGTAGCTTCGAAGGAGACCATCGGCCTTCGAGAGGCTCGGTGCTGGGAGCGTCTCTGCCTCCTCCACCCACTCGGTCCGAGTGGGCAAGACAGGCCGGGAATCTACCCCGAGCCTCACAAGGGCAGCCAGGGGAGATGACGGCCTTGTGGAGTTCCAGACCAGGGGATACCGCGAGAGCCTGAACGGCCCCGGAGCCAGAAGTCCCATCGTCTCGCACCACAGCGGCGCACACAGTAGGAGCCCAGTCACTGACCGCCTCGAGCCTTCCTCTCGGGACAGCTACCGCCATCACCGCCAAGAATGCCCTCCCAGGAAATCGGTTAGTGTTGCTCCAAAGAGAAAGGAATATGAACGATTGGACAAACTTGTCCCCAAGAAGCGTACAGCGACTGAGCGTCCAGACGGCCTCAACCGTTCGATCCGACCTCATCGCGACGCGCGACTTACACGACTCACGACCTCCCCTTTTACGAGAGAGATCGACTTGGTTACCCCCCCTAAGGGATTCACCCAACCCAAGTTTGCCAAATATGATGGCAAGACCGAGGCATACACTCATTTGGTTCAGTACAAGCTCGTCATGTCTTTGTTTCTTCGGAACGAACCCTCGGACGATGCCTTCTTTGTTTCTTTAAGGCCTACTTGGAGCAGCTTGTTGCGGGTGGCCACCTCGGCAACTTCATCTATCACGAGAAGACAACGGCTCGGGCACAACGTACCGAAACCAACACTGAGGAAGAGGTCCAGACGATCCACGTCATACACGATCCTCTAAACTCTGAGGCCGCTCACATCATCCGGGACGAGCTGAACGAGGCCTCCTTCTCCAAGCAGGTCATATTGGTCGGTCCCGAACCGAAACGCCCCAGAATCGATGACAGTTCCAAATGGACGATAACATTCACCGAGAAGGATCTCGACCGCATCCAGCTTCCCCACAATGACGCCCTCGTAGTCACGCTATGCATCGGAACTTTCAATGTCCGTCACGTCCTCGTGGACCAGGGCAGCTCGGCCAAAGTCATGTACTACTCTCTGTTCAAGGATCTGAAGATTCCCGACACTGACCTCCGTCCCTTCGAAGTTCCTCTTATCGGCTTCAACGGAGCACCGGTCTGGCCCATCGGCATGGTCACTCTTCCAGTCCGTGCCGGCTCGGTGACTCTTGAAATGGAATTTGTGGTAGTCGACGTCCCTAGCCCTTACAACGCAATTGTCGGGCGCACCTGGCTGCATAAGCTTAAGGCAATTGCCACCACTTATCACCAAGTGGTCCGTTTCATCGGTACTCATGGGCACCAGGAAGACTTGTACGGAGATCAAACTGCGGCAAAGAAGTGCTACGTCAACGCCGTCCGAAGTAATAAATAGACCTCCCGGGTTAATCTCATTGAAGTCCCCGAGGCCCCAATTTTGGAGGACGTCGGTAGACCCGCGGACGACAAGACCATAGAAGACGTGGCCACCATCCCAATAACCGAAGACGGTTCCCGCTTCTTCCTTGTCTGTTCCTCACTTAGTGATACTGATCGGAATGAGACGGTAGCTTTTCTCAACCGGAACATCGAAGTGTTCGCTTGGACCCCATATGAGATGCCCGGGGTCGACCCCTCCTTCATTTGCCACGAACTCAACATCGACCGAGCCAAACGCCCAATCGTACAAAAGGCACAACGGTCCTCTCCTGTTCATTCCGAGGCCGTTATTGAAGAAGTCAACCGACTCCTGAACGCAGGGGCAATTAGAGAGGTCCAGTACCCTAAGTGGCTAGCCAACACTGTCGTAGTCAAGAAAAAGAATGGCAAATGGCGGGTCTGCGTCGATTACTCAAACCTCAACGACGCCTACCCAAAGGACTTCTTTCCCCTTCCTCGTATTGACCAGCTCGTCGACGCCACCTCCGGACACAAGAGACTCAGCTTCTTGGATGCCTACCGGGGCTATCACCAGATTGCCATGAGCGAAGGCGATGTCGAGAACACGGCCTTCATCACCCCCCATGGCATCTTCGGGTAACTTGTTATGCCCTTCGGTTTAAAGAATGCCGGGGCCACTTTTCAGCGAATGATAACCAAGATGTTCGAGCGGTTACTAGGCGACACTATGCTGGCTTACATCGACGACATGGTGGTCAAAAGCATGCGCGCCAGTGATCATCTAACTCACCTCGCTGAAGTCTTCGAGATACTCAAGAAACATAAGCTTCGCCTCAATGCCGAGAAGTGTGTCTTCGGTGTCAGCTCTGGCAAATTTCTTGGCCACCTCGTCTCCTAATGCGGTATTGAAGCCGATCCTTCCCAGATTCTCGCTATCGATCAACTCTCGGCTCTCCACAACAAGCGCGATGTTCAGCGTTTGACTGGCATGGCCGCAGCCCTGAATCGGTTTATAAGCCGTTCTTCGGACAAATGCCAGCCATTCTTTGCACTTTTAAAGGGCAGCCGACGGAGCTTCAATTGGACTGAAGACTGTGACCGAGCCCTCCAACGACTAAAGGAGTATCTTTCCAAGGCTCCACTCCTTGTCACCCCTCGGGACCGGAAGACTTGTTCCTCTACCTAGCCGTCTCTCCGCACGCTGTAAGCTCGGTGCTCGTCCGCCAGGAGGGTCGGGAGCACGAGCCAATCTATTACTCCAGCAAAATAATGACTCCCGTCGAGACGCGTTATCTACCATTAGAAAAGCTCGTTCTTGCCCTCGTCTCAGCTTCCAGGAAGCTCGCTCCTTACTTCCAGTCACACCCCATCATCGTCCTTACCGAATACCCTCTCAAGTCTCTCCTCCGGAAGGCAGATCTCTCCAACCGAATCTCACAGTGGGCCATTGAGCTTGCCAATTTTGAAATCCATTTTCAGCCTCGGACAGCAATAAAAGCCCAGGTGCTCGCCGACTTCATCGGCGAGCTTACACCGCCCAATACACCCGCATCGGCTCCCACCCCAAACACCGAGGCAGTACTCCAGGCCAACCCTAGCACAGCCTGGCAGCTTTTTCACGAAGATGTTTGGAAAATGTACGTCGATGGCGCCTCCAACAGCCGAGGCGCGGAGCAGGCGTCGTTCTCTCTCCCCCTCCGGTGTCCTGCACGAAAGCTCACTCTCCATCAACTTTCCAGCCTCTAATAACGAGGCCGAATATGAAGCACTAATCTCAGGACTCAAGACCGCCGAAGCCATTGGCATCGAAGAACTCATGGTTTACAGCGATTCCCAATTGGTGGTCAACCAACTCTCAGAGGAATATGAAGCTCGGGATGATCGCATGCGTACCTACCTCAGCGCCGTAGTCCAGCTCATTAAACGCTTCAAAGCAACTAGAGTCGAGCACATCTCCAGGGAACAAAACGCCCACGCCGATGCCCTTGCAGGGCTCGCTTCGGCATGCTCATCTACAGGACACCTTTCCATCTCCTTCAATTCCATTGACAAGCCCAGTTTTGAGCTCGAAGCGATAGATAAGGAGGTGCTCAACATAGAGCTTGGCCCGAGCTGGATGGACAAAATTGTCGTTTACCTGCGAGATGACTCCCTTCCCACTGACAAAAAGGAGGCTCACCGACTCCGAAATAAGGCCGCTCTCTTCTGGCTCAATCCAAATGGGAAGTTCTACCGAAGATCATTTACCAGCCCATATCTACTGGTTGCACACCCACACCAAGTACAAGGCATCATTGAAGAGCTCCATTCCGGCAACAGCGGTTGCCACTCCGGCGGGCGGTCCCTCGCTCACCGAGCCATTTCTCAAGGGTACTGGTGGCCGACAATGAAGAAGGATTCTAAAGAGTTCGTCAAACGCTGCAGGAAATGTCAAATGTTTGCCCCTATCATCCACCAGCCAGCCCGGGATCTTAGCCCTCTCACAAGCCCTTGGCCTTTTTCCCAATGGGGCATGGATATCGTCGGTAAGCTCCCCGTTGTCCCAGAAGGATTTAAGTTCCTCCTAACCGCCATAGACTATTTCTCAAAATGGGTCGAGGCCAAACCATTGGTAACTATTGAAGAATCAAACGTCATTCGTTTCGTTTGGCGAAATATCATTTCACGCTTCGATGTCCCTTTTGCCATTATTACAGACAACGGATGGCAGTTTATCGGACAGAAATACCGAGCCTTATTAGATGAATACGGCATCAAATGGGACACATCCACTCCGGCTTACCCCCAGGGCATTGGACAGGCCGAGGCTGCAAACAAGGCAATCTCATCCGGACTTAAGCGACGACTCGAGTCACGCCGAGGCAAATGGGCTGAAGAGCTACCCAGGGTACTCTGGGGCTACCGTACTACACCTCGGTGATCCACCAGTTGCACTCCTTTTTCCTTGGCATTTGGAATGGAGGCGGTCATCCCCCTCCAAGTCGGGCTCCCGACAATGCGTACAGAAAACTTTGATGAATCGATGAACAATGACAGCATTGCTTTGGATCTTGACTTAGCCGAAGAGGAACGTGACAACGCAAGGATCAAGCTCGCGTCGTACCAACAGGAGGTTGTAAAAGGCTACAACCGAAGCGTCCGCCTTAGATCGATCTCGTCTGGAAAAAAGTGGTGGAGAAGTCCAAAAAGCAAAAGCTGATGCCCAACTGGGAGGGCCCCTACCGAGTTCTTAAGCACCTTGGCTCAGGAAATTACAAGTTGGAGAAGCTTGACGGCTCTCCCCTTGCTAAAACTTGGAACGCAAACAACCTGAAGAAATTCTATGGCTAGCAACCTTTCGGCCCCAACGATCCATTGCTCTACTTTCTTTTAGTTTTATCTAAGTTCATTTTTTATGACAGCCTGCTCATGTAATGACAGTATCAATCACGTGTCAATGAGAACAATCTTTTCTTGCCAACGTTTGTTCTTTTTGTTTCTGTTATTTACCTTCACTCGGTTCAATTATCTATCGGACCGTTTTATTTCGACTTCCGGGGTTATGTTCTATCTTGGGTAATTCCCTCGGGCAAAACTTCCTAAAAAGTCTCCCCGATCTTAAGTGATCGCTCGAACTTGTGGTCGTTGGCTTTAAGGATACTCGGCTTTTCCCGAGCCCCTTATACCGACCTACCTATAGTCATTCGCTGCTCGGTTTGGCTGCATCCCGAGGTCCTGGCCGACCCCATCTCACCTTCGAGACCCCAGCCCAAACCCCCTAGCAGTCTTACCGACTCATGAGTTTACACGAGTTTGCACGTTACTCGTCTACTCTCCTGAGTACATAGCTGAATTACCCTATCCCGAAGCAGGGGCGTGAAAATTCAAAATTCAATAAATACTTGCTTCTGATTCCATAATTCGGTTCCTACCGACCCTCCTAAAGCAGGGGCTTCGGATTAGGTCACTTTTCCCTGAATAAACATCCTTTTTATGCTTGGCAAAATGCTTCGGTTAAACTTGTTTTACAACTCTTCAAATCTCACCGAAGCAGGGGCATCATCACCCAAGCAGCAAACTAATCATACAAGCATTTCAAAGATAACATTCAGGAAAAGAAAGCATTCATTCACAAAGCATTATGAGTTATAGTGCCAAACCATAAACAAAAAGGTACAGCTTCGGTATCGAATATTTACAAACCTTGGAACGGCAAACTCCAAATGTCCAGAGCCATCCAGTCAACTGACAATTTAAATAAAAGATTAAAGTATTTCCAAAGATACGAGGGATGGAGTTTTCCTACGCATCATCGGGAGCAGGGGCACTAGGGTCAACTTGCTTCTCGGACGCTTAAAGCCTTGGGTTCGGCACCTGCTCACCCTCCTCCTCAGGTAGCACGAGCTCTTCGGGAGGTGGCTCAGGCACGATTCGAAGCTCGAAATCTTCTGGCAGATTAAGCTTATTTACCAAGGCTTTGTGGCCGTATCGAAGCCCGTCCAAGAATCGATCTCTGAAGAGCTCGATTTCTATCTCCCGGACTTGTTTCTTATATTCCACTCCAGCTGGGTCCCAGCCTTCATCGTAGTCTTTATTCCTCGCAAACTCAACCTCCTGTGCTCCAGTAACCCTCAGGGTGTTATCGTCCTCCTCGGCTTTTGTGGCTCTCCCCTCAGCAGCTACCCGTTCCCTGTCGCACCTCTGAAAGTCGGCCAGGTAGAGGTCACAAGTCTCCCTCACCACCTTCAGATCATCCTCTCTCTGAGCAAGGGCTTTCTTCAGTTCTTCAATTTCCTGCTCTTGTGCGTTGCATCGGTCATTAACCACCAGTGCTCGAGCGCCAGCCTGCCAGCAAGAAAACCAAAGCTTCACAAAGATAGAAATTTCCAATTCAACAAAAAGGTTGTGGAATATCACAAAAACTTACATTGAGGAGGGCCTATGCGATCTCTCTGGTAATGTCCTCGGTGCAGCCCTGCACAGCTCTGGCATCTCTCGGTAAACTGCAAGACCGAAGCATCCCAAACGCCGTGCCGATATTAGAAACACTGTCGGCATGATAAATTTGGCGTCCGGCGTAGTGGCAGAATTCTGGAGTCCAAGGGAGATCCCTTGGATGGATCCAGACCTCGGTGTCGGTCTCCCCTCCAGTCTCTCCCCTCCGCTCCTCCTCCTCCTCCTCGGCGATATGAATTATTTTCGGTTCTTTCCCTTGTTCGCCGCCCCCTTCCTCATGCCAAGCCCTCTTCACTGGGCTACTCCAGCCCTAGTGACTTGTTGCAGGTCCAGAAGCAGGAGAACGAACCAGCGGAAGGAGAACCCTAACCCAGGCCAAGGTCTTGTCAAATCGAACCCCTACACTAACCGTGCAGGAAAAAATAGCAACGTAAAAGAAAAGACGAACTTTATTATGTCAAAATAATAAAGTTGGGTACAAGGAAAAGTAAAAATCCAAATTACTTGGTGAAGTAATCGAGTTGGATGCAGGAAAAGTAAAGATAAATGCTTCGCTGGGAAGACTTTGGTTTGTAAGCGCTGGACTTGATTGGTGTGTGAACCCTTTTTCTATTTTGAGAACTAGTGTTTATATGCCAAGGGTCTCCACGTTTTTGCATGCCAATGAATTTTCCGCCTTCTTTTCACGATGCCATGTGTCCCACGAACCAACTTGTTGGCAGTTTTTAGCAGTTAATTGAATTGCACACATGTTCTTCTCTAGTTATGAGTAGTTATTGGAAGCTTAGGAGAGGTAGTGGGCTTCCTTCATTTCCTTCTTTCGTGGGTACTTGATAGGAAATGGGCCATTTGACTAAGTTAAATGGCCATGTATTGAAAACTCCCACTGACTTCTTTTTTCTCATAGAATTCCACGAAATTACATTTTAACATGATAATGGGCCTCTTAAATAATAAAGGCCTAATTTTTGAGATACGAATTCCTATTTCATTAATTATGGGCTCTATTAGTCTTTAAATAATCATAGCCCATAATTAAACAACTTTGAACCCATGAATGGATTAGATTGAAATTAATCGGGCCCACTTAACATGGTCTTGGCCCAATATATCTCTATCTCATGGCCCAACATAATTAAATAATAATTAAATGGCCCTCCATCGCTTGCCCAGGACTGGGTGTCAAAATCGAGTGTAAACAATACCCCCAGGCCTTGACCTTGTTAATGGTCTACGCCTGTCAGCTAGGACAAAATGCGGTTTTTGGCAAGGCAAACGAGTCCTTAACTTTTGACAAATTAAAAAAGATTATCAGGTTCAACTTAGCCTAACAGCTTTTGAATTTCCAAGTATAGATATCTTTCAGTTGCATTTGGATTCTTCTTCATTTAATCCAAACTAAATCCCATTAAAGTTGGTATTCGAAACGGTGCCAAGGAGTCCGATCAATTAATTGGAGTACTCTATTTCATCATTGACTTAGGGTGTACACATGTCCATCAATGGAATTACACTTCTGCCGCCATACACATCCCCCAAGCCTTCATAATCATTAAGAGTCCAAAATTTTAATGAGATAACCAGCTTTTAAAAAGAGAGATAAATGGCATCTTTGAAATTTTACCGTCATCTCTTAACCCCTTTAAAGTCTAATCTCGCCTTCTCTTCTCTCTCTACGCGCATTCTGCTTCATCATCTTTTCAGACTCAAAAACCCTAAGTCGCGGTTGCCTCATCTCTCAATCTTTCGAAACCCAAAAATCATGGCTACCCATCGTGATAATGCCCCTAAGCCAAATCCTAACAGCCTTGTTGTAACGCCCCAATTTTTGGGAACGTTATTTAAGTATAATACAATTTCATAAATCATTTATTTGGATAAATTGATAATTCAGTCATTACAGATAAACAAATCTCAAGTTTTGAATTACATTTCTACTAAATTCGGAAGGGAGGGGCACTAAAGTAATCTCTACTCCTCTTGATGTCCTCCTTCTTCAGCATTCTGTTCTGCTTAAAACTCTTCCAAGCTATATTAATCTTCTTGTCTGTCACCAAAGTATGGCATAATATGCCAGGGTCACAAAAATAACACCGTGAGCAAATAAGCTTAGTAGCTAACTCCTACCCCTATATCCCTTACACTAGCAAAAATATCATATAATTTTGTAAATGAAAAATACAAAAGTTTAACATTTCATCACACAAAATCAAATCAATGTACACATAAAATCAAATCAACAAATGAAGTGTTAGTGTCTTATCAGAGTTTACCATCATTACAGCGTATCGTAATTCGTGTCATTATTTTACAAGTATCGATTCCACTTTCCATCTTATTTCCTCGAGCACTAGTTCAGCTGACCATCTTTCAGGACCTATCGGGCTCACAGGCTATGTTCAGATTTTGCCACCCAAAAGCACTGATTCTGCTGACCGTCTCTTTCAGGACCTACCGGGGTCTCAGTTTTTAATCATTTCACATTTCTCAACACACACGACACTAGTTCCACTGACCAATCTTTCACAACCTACCGGGCTCCTAGGCCACAAACGCACACTCGAGCCATGGTTCCGCCGACCATTCTTTCAGGACCTATCGGGCTCCCATGCTCACACACGCACATCGAGTCATGATTCCGCTAACCATCTTCAATGGACCTACCGAGTTCTCATGCTCACACAATCATCAACCTTTTCACAATACTTTTCGTCTTGTTTCTCGTGTCTCGTAAACATTCATCATTTCCTCGTGTTCACATTATTTTTTCATTTCCTCGTGTTCACATTATTTTTTCAAACTTGCTAAAGTTATATGATAAAATAAATTCTGATTTCATGCACAACACTTAAAACTTGTAGTATAATGAAGACACGATAATAACGGTACCCAATATTTAAATTCCAAAAGAATAATTTTATATATGATATCATAAATTCAAATTCCAACATCCAAACGTATTTCACATCAACATTGTACTTAGGTGAGTAGATAGAAGGTTTCTACCTTTCTTCCGGTGGTAACAAGCTAAGACAAGGTAGCATAAGGGTGGCGTCTCTTCTTTTGATTTTCAAAATTTTGAAACTCTAACCCCTCTCACAAAAACCTAGAGAAGGTAAAACTCACAAGTAATTATAATAAATTTTTTATTTTTTTTGGAAAGTTAAACTGTTATAACCACCAAAAAAGGAAAAAAATAGAGCAAGGGCATACCCTTGAACTCAAAACAATCAAAGAATAACAAAAATGACAAACATATCTACTAGCGTTTACATGAAAACAACAGAGGGGACACGCCAACCTTCCAAAATCCTGATATTCTCCCTAGTTCGCTCGACATTCTGCCAACCACAAAGGCAAGCACGAACATTCTCTACAATCAGGTCGAAGACACCCTACTAGGGCATCCCTTTAGCTTTGAAAATTCTATTATTCCTCTTGCCCCAGAGAAAATAGATGGAAGCTGCAAAGATCAACTTAAAAATCAAGCAATGCACTGACCTACTTCTACCATTGGCAAGGCCCCAAGAAATTTCATCCCTAAGAGGTAAAGGAGGTCTAGAAATGCTGCACTTTAGCAGACAAGGATTCCACATAGCAGCTGAGAAAGGGCAAACAAAAAAGATATGGTCATGGGACTCCTCCGACCCACCCAAAAGACACAACTTTTATCAACAATAATCCCCCAAGAAAACAATCTATCCCGAGTCAATAATTTCCCATGAAATCAATCCACTAAATCATAGCCCAACGAGGGATGTAATTCTTGAATCACATCAGATAATGCCACCTAACTTCTTCACCAGGAACTCTCAACACCTCCCAAGCAGATTTCGATGTATACTCCCCAGTAACAGTAAGGTTCCACACCACCTTATCCTCTCGATCACGATGAGGGAGTAAGTTATCTGGAGTATGCCTTATAATCTCCTGTATAATGGCATATCTTGAGCTCGAGGCCATCTCCAATAGCCATCTGCAATAATCGAACTTACCCTCGCATTCAAGGACCTGCCTAGATTAAAGACTACTCCATTTCCAAACTTAGAAAAAAGGATCCCAAGGGATGCCAATTATCCAACCAAAGAAAGGTGGACTCACCACTCCGGCCTGTCCCGGCTGTTGAGCTTTCTGGCCTCCAAAGTTCCCACTCCTTTCTCTCTGGGGTTGGAGGCATTCACGCTTGTAGTGACCCATGGCCTGACAGTTGAAGCATTGCACTGATGCCTTGTTTTGGCCACCCTTCTGTGGTCCACCATGCCCTGATACAGCCGTTTTCCATGGTTGATTGCCTTGGGTCGGGGTGAGGGTTTGGTAGGGTAGGGTCTGCGGTTGTTGTTGGAAGGTTGAGTTCGGATCGGTCCGCCGGTGTTGCCTGTCGCTTTCCTCCATCGGGTTTTGAAGTCATTTTCCTCACTCCCCAGTCGAGGAGCACACTTCACAATGCCGGTATAGGTGGGAAAAGCCTGAGCCACCACAGCTCTTCTAACGGTTGTTAGCCCCCACTCAAACCTTCTCGCCTTCTTGTCCTCAGTTGCAATGGCTGTTTGGGCGTAACGAGACAATTCCTTGAATTTGGCCGCGTATTGGGTAACGGTCATCGTTCCTTGTTTCAGGTTTAGGAACTCTTGTTCCTTGGCCAAACGAATAGGCGTGGGAAAGTACTTGTCAAGGAATAGAGTTTCAAACTCGGCAAAGGTCATGGGTTGCCTCCATCAGATCCCACCAGTAGCGAGCTTCTCCCTTCAATTGGTATGTGGCCAAAGCCACACGATCTCCATCTTGGGTGATCCCTAAGGTTCTGAGGATCATTTTGACTTCATTTAGCCATGTCTCGGCCACAACGAGGTTGATATCTCTGTGAAAAGTTGGAGGTCGACGTTTACAGAACTTGTTCATTGCCCGGGTTCGAGTCATAGTTCCATCGTCGTGGTTTTGGTTTGGGTGGTTGGCGTTCAAGGCTGTTATGAACGCTTGCAAGATCTGGGCTAGGTTGGGGTTTGCGTGAGATTGTTCTCCATTATCGTGTCCTACTCCGTTGCGTCGATTCACCATCTACGAGTAAAATTTAAAGGGGGAGTTTTAGTCTATTTAAAAATTTTCCTTTTGTAAATGGTATATCTTTCTAGAAATCAAAAGCAATTCATCATATGCAACAGTACTCTCTTAATAAAGGCAAGCTTTTCATAAATGAGCAGAAAATTACAATCATAAGCATAGAGTTCTACTATAAGGCAAGTAGACATAAGATAAGATTCCCTAATACAAGTTGAAACGATCCTACATGCTCTTACTACTCGATCTTACGGCTTACAAAACCTTATTCTACTCCGTGGCCACAACACTCTAGGGTGGACTGATTCTAAAGACTTCTCTCGGCCATATCTTGTAGCTCTTTTCGGTAGCAGTCTCTTCTCTAAGAAGACACTCACGTTCCTGCGCGAGCAGCTCATCCATAGCGAGGACGGGTGGTTCCTCCAGTGGTTCTAGGTAGTACTAGGAGAGATTCAGCATTGCAGCCTCCAATTCCGGGTTGGACATGATATAGTCGAATTGTTGCTCGAAGTTCTGCACAGGTGGTGCAGAAACTTGGGTAGGTGGAAGAGGCTCGGGGGTCATCACTAGTGGGGGTATCTCCCAAGTGATTGGGACATCATAAAGCTCCATGTCATCCTCGGATGGGAAGGTTGGTCCTGTGTACTCTGGTGTTAGCAATGACCGGTAGTTGGCCAAATCTCGTGGGGCGAAAGGTGGGCATCCTCCTTGTGGTACATTCGACATCTATATCAATAAGGAAAATTATATATTAGACTTAATGGTGTAATGAGTGGATTGCACACAAATAAATACAAGAACGTACATAAACAATGATCATATGTTAAGAAGAACACTAGTCTTTCATTACTTAATAAAACAAGTACAACATAGATGGCTTACATTAGCCTAACTTCCTACTACATTCCGATTACAACAAAAGGTCCAACCGCTTGCTAAACCTTCCTAACTAGTCTAAAAGATATCCGGGAATTCGACCCTATATGCGCCTATGTCGGTCTCGAAGGGTGGTGGGGGTACATCTCCAGAGTCGGCGGGTATGTCCATGAAGTCGGGCATAGCCCATTCTGGTGGTTCCACTTCGTAAATCAATATTCCCTCATCGTCAGATTCCCAGCCCATTGGTTCCTCCTCGGGAAACTCTTCAGGATCTTCTTCCTCGGGATCTTCTTCAGGATCCTCCTCGACTTCCTCAACCATGTTATTGGGGGGTGCTATTGGAGCTATGGCGGGGGCTACTTTGGCATCGTTTTCTTCAATTAGAAATTCCACATCATTGGGGGGTGCCAATTGGATTAAGACTGGTACTGCTTCGGCATCATCCTCCTCCTCGGGAAGTATGATGGTGCCATGTTCTTGGTAGTAGTCATGAGTGTAAGGAAAGGCATGTGGAAAGTAAAGATCTCCCACTAGTTGGTTCGTCATTGATCTTAAGGTACTTGCAAGATGGTGAGCTTCAGCTAGCAGGTTGGCTTGATAGAGATTTGGTTGGCTCATCTACAAGGAAAGAGTTTAACCTCAATTAGAAATGTTTTTAGACAAAGGTTTACTAACACTAAGAAAACTTTTGAGTTTCTAAATTCCACGTTCGATCCTTGATTTAAGTCATCATCCAATTATTCGGGAATCTCAGCTCGGTGGTACTGCCAATTTCCTACACCTTGCTTCAATTCGAAGATTGTTTTGTCAAAATTCCACACAATTTGGGACGGTAAACTTAAACTCAATTCACATTTGTGCAACGATCAAACTATCTTATGGTTCTACCCATTCTACCCATGGCCGAGGTTTTGAACCTAAAGCTCTGATACCAAGTTGTAACACCCCGAATTTTGGGAACGTTAAATAGGAAATTTCATTAAAAATCTAAATAGAGTCTGGCTCAATATTACAACATAAATCTCAAAAGAGTAATTTTATTCAAATAAGGGAGGGAACTAGGGTTCCTATCTACTGCTCCGCCTGTTCCTCCATCTTGGCCAACTCCTCGGCTCCAAAGGCTTCCAAGGTATAGAGTTCACCCTGTTCATCTATAAGATCTGACACATTATACCAGCGTCGCCACCAATATAATATGTCAGGGTCACCAAAGGTAACACCATGAGCTACAAAAGCTCAATAGAGTAACCCATACCCACTAACCCTTAACTTATGAGCAAACGATCATAAATTCAATGCTTTGCACATAGTTCATACATATTCGACAAAATAGTTAACAATGACACATCCGCATTCACTATTCAACTAACGTTGGTATCCATGATTTTTTGAGTTTCTCCTATGCAACTCCTCGTAGATCGTGTCACCAATTTCCACATTTCATAACCATATCAACATTTTCAAAATCATTTTTAACACACCCAACCTCGGTTCCGCCGTTCCGGTCTCCCGAGTATCCTCACAATGGTTCCCCCGCACCGGGTTCCCATTGGCACACTTTGCATTGGCTCCTCTCCGCAGATAACCAAGCCACACACCCAACCTCAGTTCTGTCGTTCCGGTCTCCCGAGTGTCCTCACAATGGTTCCGTCGCACCGGGTTCCCATTGGCACACAAAACACACACCACACAATGGGCTACCATGTTTGGCCACATTGTGATTTCCAAAACATTTCTCGCTTTCCAAACACACCTTTTCATTAACCACACCCTAGGTGCCATGTTTCAACGTTCTCGATTTCCGTGTCTCATTTTCATGCAACGACTCCGCGGTAGGACTTTTCACATACGTATTCATAAATCAATCATTGTAATTTTGAAACTAAACTAGCAAGATCATCTAACTCTATATTACTAATCATGCTCAAATCACCACTTAAAGCATAACGCCACATGTACAGATGCCTTTGGAGTGAAAATCACTTATGCTTCACAACAAGACAAGTAATGCAAGCAATTCATGTATACATGCTCATAACCATCTAAAGATCAAAATACGAATACTTCTATCAACGATAAGTCTTATCTTTGAAAAACCGTTCTTTCTTCCTTTGTGGGAGATTCAAAACAACACATGTTTACTAGAGTAAAAGTTGATTATTCCAACATGCTCATACTTCCATTAGCGAAAATAAATTATTAATTATTAACTATCATGCATTTCAAACCTATAGGTGATAGATAACCTTATATACGGACACTACAAGAAAAATTCAATTGGGTGACGAATGAAAATCGTCACAAATTGCATGTTTTTTGTCACAAATAATATAGGTGACGAAAAAAAATTTGTCGACTAAAGGTTGTCGAGGATTCCTACCTAGTGACGAAATTTACTTTTCGTCACCTATAATGCCTTTTGATGACGAAATATTTTGTCACCAAAAAGTGAATAATTGGTGAAATTTTTTTCCTTGCTTATTGTGCTTTTTGATGACGAAATTTTTTGTCATCAATTATTCCTTTTAGCGACGAAAAAATTTGTCACCAATGTGACACATCGGTGACGAAATTTTTCGTTGCAAAAAATGTTTTCATATGAGAAAAAAAATCATTCTTTCTTGCTCCTGCTGGGTTTCGAACCCGAGTCCAATGAGTTTTTCGCGCAAGTTCCAACCAACTGCACCAAACACACTTTTCAATAAACATTTGAAATATCTAATATATAACACATATGTTTAACATGAAAATATATTTCGAATGTAATTTTGAACCTTTAAACATTAAAATTAGCAAATTTGATAAACATGAAAGTTGTAGACAATTGAGTTATTGTTCAAACCCAATTTGAATTATCTCAATTGGAGTTTTTAGTAAAGAGTTACGTTCGAAATACATTTAGTGACAAAGCGCAATTCATAAATTTCGTCACGAAAGGTGCCCATTTGACGACGAAATATATTTTTTGTCGTTGAAAGTGTTAAAATGGTGACGAAAAATAATTTCGTCACCAAAGTTAAGCATTTGGTGACGAAATAAATATTTCGTTACTAAATTGCTCTCATTTGGCGACGAAATATATTTTTTGTCACCAAATGATTATCTTTGGCGACGAAAAATAATTTCGTCACATTTTTTAAGCTTTCGGCAACAAAAAATGTATTTCGTCACCAAATGGGTAACTTTGGTGACGAAAATATTTTTTTCATCGCTAAACAGGTATAATTGGTGACGAAATTATTTCGTCATGGAAGTTATCAAAATAGTGACGAATTTATTTTTTCGTCGCCAAATATACTCATTTAGTGACGAAATTAAATTCCGTCGCCACTTTTTCGTCACCAATTTTAATTTTTCTTGTAGTGGGAGAATCTACTTATACTTCCAATATATGGTTCTACGTTAAACGTTGAGTTTAGTGGACAAGGGACTCTACCTTTCTTCTTGGCGATTGGTCGGTTTTGAGAATAGGTCGTCGGCTTTGCGAATTAGCGGCGTAATGGCTCTGAAGTGCTTCAAAAGGAAGAGAGATGGATTTTCTCTTCCTAGAAACAACTTTGTTAACTAAACTAGGCTACTTTAAAGATCTAGGGGTGGTTTTTGGAGGTGGTTTGGTGGTATCTCTCAATAACTTCAAGAACTTAAAGAAACTTGAACTTTGGTACTTAGAACGCTTAGAATTTCTAGAGAGAAGTTGGAGCAAGGAGTGAAGGTATGAGTTTAAGCTTGAAGTGAGCTTGCTATTTATAGGCAAGGCATGTCTCTCTCCCTCTCCCACCTGAAATCTCTCTCTCTCTATATATATATCTCATCTTTTTCTCACTTGTCAAGCTTGATTGAAAGCTTGATAGGTTATGTTATGGGTTACTTGTACATCTCCCACCTAGTTTTAGGCTTGCATGGCTAGATTTAGCACTTTTAGGGTTGGTTTGGAAAGATTTTGTGGAAGAAGTAAGGATTGTACAAAGATTTAATGATTAAAGTACATATAAGGACAATGGAAGATAGATTTTGCTTGGAGAAGTATATAACCATATAGTGTAAGTGTCTAAGAAGATCATGGAAGATCAAGACAACGTACACTTCAAATCTCATCCTCTCTCCCAATCTCTCTCTCTCTCTCTCTTGTACAATGTATAAGTATGTATATATATTTGACCAAGTGTGTGTGTGTGTGTGTGTATATATATATATATATATATGGGGCAGATCCGTAGACAACCAAACAAACACCCCATCTCAGCCCTCTATTTCAAGGGCTGAGATTAAATCTCAACCCATCCTTAAAACAAATTACACGCTCCCCCTTCTCCTCCCATCTCTCAAGTCTTCTGAAATTCCACCATCCCGGCAGCCGCTCCACCTCCCTCCACTCCGACCGACGAGCTCTGCCCCCGCCGCCGACAACCCTCTCTCTCCACCGACGACCCACCACCATGCTGCCGCAGACCCACCTACCGATTTACATTCAAACCGGGACACACCAAGGTTTCTCTCTCTCTCTCTCTCTCTGACGATGATGACGACAACAACAACAACAACCGAAATCAATACAAGAAGTAGAAACCACAATAGAAATCAACCGCCTTGCCGAGAACCGAAAGTATCTTCTCGCTGGACTAATCTTTCAGGTTCTTAATTTGCCCCAGATTCTCCATCTTCAAACCCCCAAAAATTAGGGTTTCAAAATTTGGGGAAATTGCAGATTTTTTGCATTCAATTTGATTGCTAGTTGAACTTGTTTCACGTGGGCTGCAAAATCCATCGTTGGAATGGCGTGGTGAATTGGGAATGGGATCTTTGGAAAATCAACAGTGCTATTTAAATTGTTTTTGGTATATATATCTAGTGGTAAGATCCATTTCCTAAATTGGTGCTATGTCTGCATTTGCCTGTATAATTCACAGTGTATCATATTTATGAGTTGCTGATTAATAAAGAGTAGCCTATGCTTAGTTAGGTTTCTGAATCCTTAGGTGAAAGGTTGATGAAACAGAAAACGTGAACCACCAGAAGGAAAAGATTATTCATTTTCTCCTTTTTCTTTTGTAGATTTGATTTTTGCTTTGGTCTTCATCTACTTAACCTAGTGGTGGGAGCAAGAGACTCTAATCAATGAGCTACACCAAGGGTATGAGCTAACAAAGCAGGTCAAACGCCCTATTGACATCCCTCGAATCGTGTGAATTTCTGGTTGACAAGATAATCTCCACTTATGACAAAGCCCTTTCTTTTTTCCTATTGATTGCAGTTTGTGATTCTAGTTACCTACTTAACCACACTGTATACACCATGAGTTTCTTGCAGTTAATTGTGTTTGGCCTGCAATATTATGTCCTTGCCCCATTTGTAAAATACTCCTCTTTTAATTACTTAACCACGCATAGTGGGACTTATCTGAGGAGGCCTCCTATCTATTTAGGAAGATGTTTTCTGGCATTGAGCCTCATTGCAATAGATGAATGAGATAAGAATGCTAACAACTTTACTGTTTTGCAACTTTGTTTAGATGGGGTGTGGCATTACAGCAAAGATCATGACAACAACCAAGAAATAGTAAAGAGAAGGTGAAGTTACTGCAACAAGCAAAGTGGCTATTCGGGTTAAAAAAGAGAGCAAAGAGGCTGTTTGAAGATGCAGCAACCAAAGAGGACTGCCTATTGTTTTGGGATTTTTTTTTTTTTTGTAATCTGGATAGATAGATCTGTCTGAATTGGATTTGGATGGAGCTAGTTTTTTTGTTGGGGCTTATAATAGAGCTATGTCTTTTGTTGGCTGTATTTTGTAGCCTTAATTTGAATAAAAGCTGCAGTTGAACTAGTTTAAACATTTGACAAGCTTATAGCAGTGGGCAATGGATTATTTTTTGATCAATGTGTTTCGATTGTTATACCATAGCTTGTGCAAATTGAATGGTTGAGACATGGCTACTTGATAACTTGGCAATGGATTTTATGGTTTTTGTTGTGAAAGGTGATTAACCACTTATGACAAATGCTTGGCATGGACATATGCATAACTTGATGCTATTCCTCTTGTTTTTATTGTACTGATTGAGACACAAGACGTCGGGCTAGGACCAAAAACAAGGGAAACTCTGCCAAATTTTTTCATGAATGCATTGCTATAAAATTAAAACCATGAAACTACCAGCTGTGCAGTAGCAAGCATGGTCCAACAACAAACATGATTAATGAAATTGCCATGGCTCATCACGAGTTGTGCAACAACAAGCTACTAATGCAGCAGCAGAACAGAATCTAGAGAAGCCAGAGAAATCACAGCTTTGGAAATACAACCTGGAAAAAGGGACTCACAAATCCATTCCACCCAAATGAAGCGAAACAACACAAATGTAATTGAAATAGCTGCAACAATTGAACTACCAAGTAATAGCCAAAACAAGGACTTCACATATGACTTCCAACGCATACAAATGCCCAACATAAAATGGCAGAAGTTTTAGAAAAATAGATGAGTTACTGCCCACAGTACAGGGATACTATGATTTAGCAGTTAAGTATGTTCAAGCACAGATTCAAGAACTGGTCCATAAAAAGAACTTTCTTACAAATGACCTAAAAACTGGTCCATCCCATTACATTCAATTTCAAATTGAAAGCACAATTACTACATTAGTATTCTATAAAGAACTTTCACTTAACCTAATCCATACAATTACTACATTAGTATCATTCGGAGCAATCTTTCTTACATTAAATTACATCCCAAAAACTGATCCATACAAAGAACTTTCACTTAACCTAAGAATAGATCATTACAAAACAAAGCCAACAAGCCAAAATATTCCAAGATCATTCGGAGCAATCTGAGCCGTCCTCTTGGTCACTATCTGAGCCTTCCGCGTCCTCTTCAAAGCCTATTGAATAAAATTGATAATTTAAAAAATAAGATTAATAAATAAGAAAATCTATGTCAATAAGAAGAATATGATTACTAATTGAGTTACCTTTGTTAGTTTTACTCGTTGGATTTGAAGGACAAGTTCTCTAATCATGTCCAAATTGAAAGCACATGTGACACTTTCTTTTCTTCTTATTTAATGACATCTCAATACCGCTTTTCAATCTTTCGGACTGTGTAGAAGCGGCTTTGCCATTGACATCCTTTTTCCTACCCTTGCAAATTGAGATGTTCGGATCCAAAAGCAATATCTGGGACGACGACGGTGCGGTAAATTTCTCATTATCTTTTTCAGCACAAATTTCAATTGGAGACACCTTAGAAACTTTTTGGATCTTCTCGAATAAATCATTCATACCTTCAATAAAAATTGTGTTTGCCTCATTTGATGGGGCGGCCAAACAAGCCAATTTTGTAGCTTCTTGATACATATGACTAAGCCTTAACGCCTCAGATTCTTCTTTGCCATCGTCATGCACCAATCCTTGGGAATCAATTATCCTAAATTTGTTGGCCTTTTGCCTCCATCTTGGAAGAATAAAGTGTTCCGATATTTCATCAATGTCTAGTCGAACAAACACTTTCAAAATGTGCGCACACAATATCCCAACAAACTCAAATTGTTGGCATTCACACTTACCCTCATAGGTTTGCGAATCCAATGTCACCTCAAACTTTTCAAGTTCATCATCTTTTGACTTCACTACGAAAGATTGAAAACCATTGCCATTTCTCACATTTTCAACTTTGTAGTTAAAGACTTTACTCCATGATTCCTTGAACTTGTTGAAGACGTTTCTAGTATACACTTTTCCCGCATGCTTCAACAAAAATTCATGGTCATTAACAATCCGAAACTTATGTTCGGACTCAAAATCTTCATCATTTTCCCTTTTCACAATCCTATTTAAGGCTTTCTCATACTTCACCACAAATTCTTTGAGATTTGACGTGTGAGTTACAAAACCATCAAAAAATGAGTTGATACCCTCACTACGTCTGGTTGTATTCATACCGGCAAAGAATGTACCACGATTATAAACAGGTACCCATGATTCACGAATATCAAACAATCCTTGAAGCCATTTGTTGCTTTCTAACTCGTTTTCCTTCATCAATAACATCCATCTCGCTTCAAAGTCCTCTTTCTTGTATGTCTCCTTAATACATTTTTTCATATCCTTCTTGAATTTCAATCTCTTGTAGTACACTTGTGACAACTTTTCAACAAATTTCTTCTTAATATGCCAAAGACAGAGACGATGACGGGTGTTGGGAAAGACTGTGGCAATAGCTTCTTTCATTCCCAAGTCTTGGTCACTGATGATAGAAGTTGGAGGACGTCCTCCCATAGCGCCAAGCCATGTCCGAAACAACCATTCAAATGTCACCTCGGTCTCGTCTTGTAAAAGTGCACATCCAAACTGTATCGACTGCATGTGATGGTTTATTCCCGTAAATGGTGCAAAAGGCATATCATACTTATTTGTTCGATATGTTGTGTCAAATGTGACCACATCTCCAAAATAATGGTACGCCATGCGAGATCGAGAATCCACACAAAAAAAATTAACTGCCCTCCCACTTTCATCTCATTGAATCGCGTAAAAAAATTGTGGATTCTGTGCTTGTTTGTTCTTAAAGTAGTCAAGAACTGGTTGTGCATCCCCGCAATCTAGGTCTCTATGCCTCACATTCCTTAAGTGATTGTAGCAGTCCCTATTATCAAAGCCAATGTACTCTCCACCAAAAATTGAAGGAACTTTCGAAATTCCTATATTTTCTTTATGAAATACCTCAGTCAAATCCTTAACTGCATTGGGCATGTTTCGATTTGACTTCATTTTCATCCTCTTACATGGAGTCACTAGTTGGTGGTTGTGACGTTCATCAAAACCTGTTACTTTCCATTTGTAATTCCATTTGTCAAGCATAATCCGCATATGAGCCTCGCATCCACATTTAACGGTTGAACAACTTTTAATTATTTTCTTTGATATCACTTTCCCTTCTCTGACTGTCTCATCATTCACCTCCACGATACCCTCCTACTGATTTCTTGCAACATACTTTCCTTCTTTTCTGCAAACAAATAGCACCTTAGTGACTTCATTTGACCGGTTTCGTCCTTTGCCTGAAGCCCGAGTACGAATCCAAAACCCATTTTCTTGACCATAACGTTCATAATATTTTCGTGCTTCTTCAATTGTCTCAAAATACATCCCAATTGTCGGTATTGCTAGACCTTCCACAATATTATCTACAGTCTCGGTATCATCTACTTCGACATCATCTAAACCCATTAACTCCATTGTTCACCCTTTAGTTGCCTACAAGAAAAAGAAAAGAGATCCATATGCTATTGTGCAGTAGTTTGGCAAGTCAAATTCACAAAATTATATCTCCAAGTAGTGCTAAGCAAATGAAAACTGGGAAAACATAAAAAAAAATAAAATACCCAATTGGATCCATTACACAAATTATCTTCACCCAAATAGTTACAAGGCAGATGATACTTTTTTGCTTCTTTGTAAAGTAATTAAGATGTGTATTGTTTCTTTTAAGGTCTCCCGTTCGATATCTCTCATGTATCATCAACTCTTATGAGTTCATCTATACAGGGCATTGACCTAATTTTAAACCGGCTATGTGTCAACAAACGGTGAAATTGAGTCCCTAGAAAATAGTCGATGTATGCATAAACTAGCACGAATACACTTAGTTATCGAAAAAAGGTACAGTAGTGTACTGTTTTAACAAATGAATTGTTTAATACTCTGCCGTTGGATACTAGTGGAGTCATAAACAATCTTTAATGGGTTCAATCTTTGTTAATTTAATAGAGATTTTTAGCATAATTGCAGTAGCATTTTAATTTCTCCCCATGGGGTCGACCCCATTAATTTTGCTGTAGCGTCGCCAGTGTACCCTATGAAAGTGCATAATTCGCTAAAACATTATAATAGGAAAGTGCACCCTAAAACCCCTATGAAAATGCGTTAACCTAAACCCTAGGGTACCCTAAACCCTAAAAATAAAAAATGCTACAGTACGGGTCCACCCATGGGCCCAAAAACCCAGCTTGGCCTGGTTCAAAAGCGGCAGCTGTCAAGGAAAAAGTTGGGCCCATGTTCATACATAGCCAGTTAGTTGACAGATTTTCCTTCAGAAGGTTCGTCTTCCACATTTGAAGGAAGATGTATGCAATTTATGAAAACGGTAAATAAATAGTTGCAGGTCATTTAATTTTGGCCCATTCATCATATCAAAGAAAGGGAGAGACCTTGGTGCGTCCTGATTTGAATGCCAATCGACAGGTGGGTCTGCGGGCAGCGTGGTGGTGGGTCGTCGGTGGAGAGAGAGGGTCGTCGACGGCGAGGACTGAGCTCGTCAGTCGGAGTGGAGGGAGGTGGAGTCAGAGTGGAGGGAGGTAGAGGGGCTGCCGGGATGGTGGAATTTCAGAAGACGTGAGAGATGGGAGAAGAAGGGGGAGCGTGTAATTTGTTTTAAGGATGGGTTGAGATTTAATCTCAGCCCTTGAAATGGAGGGCTGAGATGGGGTGTTTGTTTGGTTGTCTACGGATCCGCCCCGATATATATATATATAAGTACATATGGTACTATGTAATCTTCTAAGATTTCCAAGTATCCAAAAAAAATATAAGGTCAAGATTTCCTAATAAACTAATCTAACAAGTACATGTTCCTATTACACTATTATATAAAAGTACTTTAGTACACATATCTATATATAACAATATCTTTAGAAAATCTAGGGCAATAGATTTAGAAGGTACATATACATATTTTTTTTTTTAAATAATCACATGAGAGATCTAGGAAGTGATTATTTAATAAAATCCTAGTACTTGTTGGTAGACTAACCTTATTATCCAAGGGGTAAAGTTTACCTTAGCATGTATTTGTAACGCCCCTGAATTTTGTTCAGTAAAAATTTCGTTAAAAATTTGAATATTATTTGAATTACTTAATTTCTCTTACGTGGCTATATGATTTCTTGTTAATCTTGTCATAGTTAGATTTTGGTCATTGATTGACTCTCGACTAGAAATCCTACTTGACCAATTTAGTTAGTTTCTAACCGACTACTTGGAGGAACCGAGCAACCAACTTACCTAGTTACTAGATGAACCTTTTGGACCTTTTGAAACTTTTGAACCTTTTGCTTTTACCCATTGGTCCATAATGGTTAGGGTAATTTTTGTCCATTGGACAATAAACTTTTTTTTAAAAAGTACATGCAGTCTTTTCAAAATTTTATTTTAATAAAAGGTACTTGTACTTCTTTTATCCATTGGTTATTAACCGCAAGGAGAATTATTATCCATTGGGTAATAACCGTTAGGGAAGTTAGTGACCCTTGGATAATAGAGTCTTTTGACTAAATAAAGTACCGATGTGACTAGGAAACCTTCCAATAAAGTTAATTTGACTAGTCAACCTTTTCAACCCTAGAAATTTCTTATTTATTTTCTTTTATTATTTTGGATTTATTCTTTGTCCTTTGGACAATAAATGTTAGGAGAACTATTATCCATTGGATAATAGAAACCCTAAATTTTATATTCTTTGCTAGAATATCAAGTACTCATAAATGGAATTTTATAATTTCCTAAAAGGACAATTTTGATTATCTTATTATAAAAAGTTCCCTAGTTACTATTGTCCATTGGATAATAAA
This sequence comes from Rhododendron vialii, assembly GCF_030253575.1. NCBI lineage: Eukaryota > Viridiplantae > Streptophyta > Magnoliopsida > Ericales > Ericaceae > Rhododendron > Rhododendron vialii. Next base: position 2,906,203 of record NC_080567.1, read on the forward strand.
AGTTAGGGTATTTATTATCCATTGGGTAATAGCCTTATTCTTTCAACTAAGTACATGGGTTTAATAAACTAGTCTTTTTCAAAAACCCCATGGGATTAGGTACAAATATTTTATTATGCTAGTACTTGGTAGTCTTTAAAACCTAAGATTTTCCTAAGTACTCCTATATTATTTTATATTGGGGTTTTGTACCCAATTGGATTAAATTATTGGGGAGTTGATCTTCCTAGAATACTTTGTACACTAGTTATTTTATTTAAAGAGACATGAGCCTAATTGGATTTCTTTAATGGGATTTGGATTTAGAAAATCTTGTACCTTGGTACTTTCTTATTCTTTCTTGTATATATGTATATATGACGCAGCGGAATTCACGAGAGACTAGTTAGCGTACTAGTCCAAACGAGATAAACAACTCGTCGCAACGAGCAATTCTTGCGCACAAGAAAGAAAGAGAAAATCTCTGAATATTATTGATCAAAAGCTTAAAAGTTCAATAATTGAATAGGTTACAGCCCTTTTTATAAGACCTTAACCCTAGAAATCCTACTGTAAAAGAAATAATAAATCATGCCAAAACAAGCGGCATTAAATAAAAGATATTTCCTAATTAATTAAAATAAAATCCTAATTCTTGTAGACCAAGAATCCTAATAAAGGTAGAAATCAAAATCAAACTGAATACAGAAAGTTAATAATTCTAACCTAAACGAAAATATTCCTAATCAAAATCTTATTCTAAAACAATAAAAATAAAATACAAAAATTCTCCATTTTTGTCCTACATCAGTCTCCTTTTCTTCAAAATAACTCGACCTCGAGTTCTCATTAGAAACTTGCCACCATCCATTCCAAAGAAATAGATATTTGGAATACTTCAACCTCTTGTTCGTTTTCCAAAAATCATTTAAAGAAAAGTATTTATGCAATGATCTTTTCTCTTCATACTTCAACTTGTTAACAAGATGTATTAGACGAATGTTCGGAACCCAATCAAATTGTTGCACATCAAGAAAACTGACAAAATTAGCATCATTAATTCTGCTTTGCCCGCAATCATGTTTTGAATCCTTTCCATGAATGTATTCTTCGACATGATCGTTGGCTGAATCTTTTGAATCTACTTTTTCGGACACCAATTTACTTTCGTCAATGTCGCTAACCAAAATCTCCTCATTGACACTAATATTAGTATCAACCACCTCCAATGGACAATTATTTTGGTCATCAACAACTTGATCACCAACATCGATACCATTTTTTTTATTATCAACTTCAATTATAGTTTTCTCTTTTTCGCTAATACCAAGGTCAAATTTCTCTTTACCGTCAGCTTCAATGTGCCCACAATGACTGCATTCAACATCGACCTCCACTGTTTCTTCGATGTTGGGCTCAACAAATATCACCTCCTCTAGTTCAACTCGATCTCCTTCCTCTTCTGCGATCTCATATCCACCATAATAGCTGGAACATGATGAATCTGAGATTGAAAGATTTTTATCGGTTTGTTGACGCTTTGAGTGACCCGAACCCAACAGTCTCAGTGATGTGTCCCTCGAGTTTTCAGTAGCCGCAACGGTATAATTTTTATTACTTGAAAAAGAATAAGACAACCCAAGATTATCTCGGGACAATCGCTTGGACTCAAGATTTCTTCGATACTCTTCATATAACATCTGACCATGATGCGATTGAAGAAATCTATCACTCATCAATCGTCTCATCCTGAGCCATGTCTTGAGTGGTTGTTTATACTGGCGCTCCCGATTATATTGCAATTGCTTCCACCATCTAGAAGCATAGCCTTGTAATTTACAAGTCACGTATCTAACTTCCTTTTCTTCCGGAATTTCCATATACTCAAGAAACTTATCAACTTTACGAAACCAATAAATTAAATTCTCAGGATGGCAATACCCATTAAAACTAGGAATTATTGGTTGTACCTGAAAAGTTGAAAAGTCGTCATCTGTGCGGTAAAACCCTTCAAACCTTGAATGTCGCTTATTCGACTGATATTCATAATAATCCTCAAATAACTCGTCTTCAGATTCATCCTCACTATCAAGTTGATAATAAGAATATCTTTCGGAGACGTTTTGATTAATAGGTTGGTTGCGGGCAAATCCCTCAACGTTGTTCCTATCAACTTTGCGTTTAACAGATTGACCATGGGCAAATCCCTTAGTGCGAGTCCTGTTAAATACTTCACCACGACGAACGTCAATGGGTGTGTCTTCAACTTGGTTTGGTGCCATCGAACCAGGTAAAGCCTTGCTCTGATACCACTTGACGCAGCGGAATTCACGAGAGACTAGTTAGCGTACTAGTCCAAACGAGATAAACAACTCGTCGCAACGAGCAATTCTTGCGCACAAGAAAGAAAGAGAAAATCTCTGAATATTATTGATCAAAAGCTTAAAAGTTCAATAATTGAATAGGTTACAGCCCTTTTTATAAGACCTTAACCCTAGAAATCCTACTGTAAAAGAAATAATAAATCATGCCAAAACAAGCGGCATTAAATAAAAGATATTTCCTAATTAATTAAAATAAAATCCTAATTCTTGTAGACCAAGAATCCTAATAAAGGTAGAAATCAAAATCAAACTGAATACAGAAAGTTAATAATTCTAACCTAAACGAAAATATTCCTAATCAAAATCTTATTCTAAAACAATAAAAATAAAATACAAAAATTCTCCATTTTTGTCCTACATCAATATATATGAATGTAGTGTACTAGGAGAGAGAGAGAGGGAGAGGGAGAGAGAGAGAATTTCCGAGAGAGAGAGAGAGAGATAGGAGAGAGAGAGAGATTTTGTTGTACTTCCATAATCTTTCTCATCTTTTCAAATCCTTTGTGATATCTTTCTTCCTAGCCTAAATCTATCTCCCATTTGTACTTCTATGATTTGTTTAAAACCAAATCTTGTACCATTGTCTCATTTCTTCCAACAAATCTTCCATAATCCCATCCAAGGACAAATCTTAGCCATGCAAGCCTAGGGTTAGGCTTTGATCTTTCAAAGATTGCATGACATGTGTCAAAATTTGATGTACGGAGAGAGAGGGGGGGGCCGGCCTTAGAGAGGGAGAGGGAGCCAAGATTTTTCCTATAAATAGGACCCCATTCCAAGCATTGAACTCACACCTTCTCATTGCTCCAACTTGTCTCTAGAATTCCTTTGTTCTTTCTTTTGTTCTTCATGTTCTTGAGTTCTTCAAGAAACTCATCCTAAGCCGCCACTAAACCGCCACTCGACCACCCTTCGATCCATAAAGTAGAGTAGTTTTAGTCAAAAAGAAGTTTCGAGAGAAACCTTTCTCCTTTGAAGCTCCCGAAGGCCTACCGTAGGAAGTTACTCCGTCCGACCGCCGACTAACCTTCCGTAGCCGCCCTACCGCCAAGAAGTAAGGTAGAACCCCTTGCCCCTAACTCTACGTATAGAACCGTATGTTAGAAAGTAAGGAAATCCTTACTTACTTCCTACTTACTTACTTACTCAAGTATAACGTTGTTGTTTTGAATTACTAAGATAGAACTTATCGTTTGTTTATAAGTATTTGTATTTTGATCTTTAAGATGATTAATGCATATATGAATTGCTTGTATTACGTGTGGTGTGATTAAGCATAAGTGATTTCACTCCAAAGACGTCCGTACATGTGGCGTTGTGCTTTGAATAAAGCATAAGTGATACACTCCATAGGCGTCCGTACATGTGGCGTTATGCTATACGTGGTGATTTAGCGTGATAAGTAATATAGAATTGGATGATCTTGTTAGAATGATTCATGCTTGTTTTTGTCCTGCCGCGGAGTCTTTGCATGTAAACGAGACACGAGAACCAAGAAAGTAGAAACATGACACCTAGGGTGTGGTTAATGAAGGGAAATGTTTTTCGAGGAAGGAAATATTTTCAAACAACATAATGACCGATTTTGGGTGGCATTATGTGAGTTGTGTGCGTGCGTGTGTAAAAGAAACATTTGAAAAGGGTGAAAAGTTTTGGAAACCGCAATGTGGCCGGACATGGTAGCCCATTGTGTGGTGTGTGTTGAAAAACCCAATGAGAACCCGGAGCGGCGGAATCAGTGTGGGGATACTCGGGAACCCGGAGCAGCGGAACCGAGGTTTTTAGATTTCGAAAACCCCAATTGGGAACCCGGAGCGGCGGAACCATGGTGAGGTATGGCTTGGTTATCCGCGGTATGGAGCCAATGCAAATGTTTTTGTGTGCCAATGAGAACCCGGGACGGCGGAACCATTGTGAGGATACTCGGGAGACCGGAAGGGCGGAACCGAGGTTGGGTGTGTTAAAAACGAGTTTTCGAAAAGGTGATACGTTTATGAAATGTGAAAATGTTGACACGGTCTACGATGAGTCGCGTAGGAGAAACAAAGAGAATCATGGACACCTACGATAGTTCGAATAACGATGGCGGTTGTGTTTTTGATATTGTCTTTTGTAGCTGTGTATATACGTATCCTGTGGAAATTGATGTTTGTATAACCTGTTGTTTGTAAGTTATGGGTTAGCGGGTATGGGATTACTCTGCTGAGCTTTGTAGCTCACGGTGTTGCCTTTTTGGTGACCCTGACATATTATATCGGTGGTGACGCTGGTATAATGTGTCAGATTTTGTAGATAATCAGGGTAAGCAGATCACCGTGGAGGCTTTTGAAGCTGAGGAGCTGGCAAGAATGGAGGAGCAGGAGGAGCTGTAGTTAGGAACCCTAGAACCCCCTCCATTTGTGTAAATATTAAACTCTTGTGGGAGTTTTGTTGTAATAAGAGCCAGACTCTATTTTGAGGTTTTTAATGAAATTGTCTTTTTAACGTACCCAAAATTCGGGGCGTTACAGTATTGACCAATGGTTTTAAGGAGGTGTCCTTTAAGCAAGCTTATATAAATCTATGAAGTACATAAGTCTATATATAATCTTATATATGTACTTCAATAAATCTAGAATGGTACCTTAGGTGGATAATCTAGGTTTCCTATTGTCCAATGGATAAAAGTTTCCCTAACTTTTATTGTCCAATGGGTAAAGGTTAAAAGATAGAGTTAGGAGAAAGCAATTAGATGAATTGGTAGTTAGGTTTCCTCAACTAATTGGTTAGAAGCTAACTATACTTGCCAAGTGGGGCTTTTAATCAAGAAATGAAATTTAAAGGGCTAAAATCTAATTATGACGGATTATCGGAATTAAAAAGAAATATTAAAAGCAATATTATGAACTTAAAAAGAAATGACGAAATTTAAATGAAATTTTTATTCATTAAAAATTAGAGTCGTCACAAAATAGATCCTCGAATTCGGCCCACATCAAATTTTCAACGTTGGGCTCATTTGTCTGAGCCGCGGTCCTAGCTGCCCTCCTCACGTCCTTCCTACCTTCCAAAATAGATTCCCACCACTCACTGGCCTCTCCGACAAGTTGAACGACCACGATACTCACCCACAGGTCATCTTCGGTAATCTTAAGAGCGGTGAAGTTCTTATGGATTTGTGCTAACCAGTGGTCGGCCACGATAGGGTCACTATTTGCCCCATTAAACAGAGGTGGATTTAGATGACTGAATTTTCGCATGGCTACTAAGGCCCGACTGTCCGCATTATCCCTAGGAGGAGGTTGTAAAAGATTAGTGGCTGCAAGTGCTCACTGTCGCTATTGGAACCCACGGTTCGCATCCCGCTATCATCGGAGCGAAGGGCTCCTGCCCTGTCGCCTCCCGCTCTACCGCCGCACCAGTCGAAATCCCCATGGGCTCCGACACCCCTATAACAGCACCAAGACCCGTGCCATGAGACTCATCTGATTGCTCCATAATCAAGAAATTAGCAAGTAAGAGAAGTTGAGAGAGGCCGAGAGAGAGAAGATGTCACGCCCTCGATTTTCAACGTAAATATAAATGGTTTTCATAAATAAAACCTCGCCATAATCCGTACGATAACCAAAATAATGTAGCATTCCCAAAATATTACATCTTTGGCTACGAGGCCCAAATTAACACAAGTACTGAATATTCAAGCGTTAAGGATTACAGTATTCTATAGTCAAAGATATACAAATAAAGTTACAAATACATCTTCAAAAGAGATTTACAAAGATGCCTAAGTAACTCATCAATCGTTAGCTTTCAAAAATAATTCCACCTCCAAGCATTTCAACCATGCACGCTATTGCCCTGAGTTAGTACCTGAAAATGATAATAGGCTTGAGGTATGCTTGCCCAGTAGGAAATTCTACACTAACATTATATGCAAGAGAGATGCAAGGATGATCACAAGGCAAGAATGGAATGGAGACCCAACAATAGGAAATGACCAAGGTTCAACAATCCAACATACTCGATACGAAATCTGGTAAACACCTCAACCTTCAATCATCTCAACTTCCCATGTGTCCAATATCACTTCACGTTATGTGTCATGAGCCGAAGCTCCTGTCAGGCTAATTATGGGACCCCGATACCCCCTGCCAAGCACCCACCTAGAAGGCTGGGCCTTGAATGTTCATTATGAGCATTAGCGCCTGCCGGGCTAATTATGGGACCCCGATATCCCCTGCTAGGCAACTACCCGTCGATAGGTCCCAAATGTATTCGTTGTGTCAACAAGTGTTCGAGCGTATCACATTCTCATTACGTGTGATTCCAATTCAATTCAAAGTTCATGAATTAATCGACGTCAAAATTTATCGAACAATGACAAGGGATGCAAACGACACATAACGAACTCAACGAATATGATTAACAATGTTATAGAGGTACTTGGTGATGTTTAAAACAAGTCAGAAATGATCGGGGGTCAAAATGATGAAGTTTGGGACAAAGTAGTGAAAACTGTCCATAAGCATCTGGTATCGATATAGGCAAAATAGCTGTATCGATACAAAAAGCAAACAGAATGAAAAGCTACGATTTCAAAATGGTATCGATACGACCAAAGGCCCATATCAATACGGCGACGTTTCGAGCAGATTTTCAGCAGAATTTCTGGGTTTCAATGCCATCAACTACTACAACAACAACAAGCATGGATTCAAGGATAGAAACACGTCTTTACATATGAAATCTCTAAAGTGATGCTAGGAGTATTAACTTTGCCTTACTATATGACTTCAATCCCACAGCAAAAATCAACCAAAGAACGAGACACCAAACTTACGTGGAAAACCCCAAAATCGGGTAAAAACCACGGGAAGGAATCATGCACTAAAACAAATGTACGATTACAAATATTCTTACTAATTGACTGTGTATCCTCTCCACGAGTCCAAAGAAATATTTGTCGAATCCACGTTCATCGTACCTTTGCATGATTACCGTATCTTGAATCCTCAAGCCTTCCAAACAATCGCCTTTCGAACTCCACGAAAAGACTTCACTCAAAAAAGACGATTTTGTTGTGTTGCAAAAACCTCTCGAAGATGACTCTGTTGCATGGAGATTCTATCAATCTTTATAGTTCTTCGAGATCCCCAATTGAAACTCTCCAGACTTGTTTTGATATACTCTCTTAGGCACCAAGAAAACTCACGGCCGCACCGCCCTTATTCTGACCTAATCGCCTTCTCTCAATTGCGTTGGTGGCCTCCTTAAAAAGAAAAAGAAAACCTAGGTCGGTCACACCAATTCAATACAGCGGCAACACCTTGATGTAATTAGAAAATTATCTAGTGTTGCCGTGCCTGAATAAAATATTGAACCCATTTTTAAAGTTACTCGAGCAATCCAATTATTCAGTTGAGCGAAATCCTCCCTTCAACATGTCAAGAACACATCCTTTCCCTTGACTAACAACTACCACACTCAAAATAAAAATACAATATAACGATTCCTTTCCACATCCTAAATAAACGCTTCTAATCAAAAGAAAAATAAAATTACAACTCGATAAAATGGGGATACATGGAAAGGTGTTATTTGGTCATGAACGTGCCAACCAAAAGGGAGCTCGGCCTATGGAGCTTCAATCTCCCCCTTTGGCACTTCCATGACAAAACACACTCAACAGATATAACACCTATCCCCTACGAAAACTGTGAGCTGGAAATCTGTATCGCTGCATCATCAAAAACATTTCACAGCTATTAGAATGTTAGAAACACAGAAACAAAAACATGGAATATCATCTCCCCCTTTTTTTTGTCAAGGAAGGACAAAGGAACCTGCAATGTACTAGTGAGAGTGTCAAGGAATAACACCCTTAGCTGTACCAATTACCATCAAGATATGTCCAGTTGCAATAATCACATGCACATAGGGGTTTAACCAAAGAGCAACTAGAAACACGTACCAGTAGAGCAACACAAAACCAACTTCATCCATAAGACAAAGACAAAGCCCAAAAGAAATAAATGCAGCAACCATACATCCACATTAATATCCCGAAACAAAAGATGCTCAAGATTATGATGGAGCGAGTATACTGAGGCAGTTGACCGAAAAGTAAACTAATAGGAACACGAAACAAAAAGATACTCCATATAATTAGATAGTTACGACAAAATACATCTTTTTGTTTTGTTTTGTTTTGTTTTTTTTTTGAACACACTCGGGCAAAATAAATTCAATAAAGTCCAATCTTTGAGAGCATATTTTGGTGGAAAGACTTAGAATAACAGTAGGGGGTTATTGAAAATCATGAAAACACACACTAGGATAAAATGGTGACGTGAATTTTTTGAGGACCAAAGCATGTATACATCAAGAGCAAGATAAGTAGTATGAATCAAGATCCAAATGACAAAAGTGTGTGTGTGCATCACGTCAGAGATATGCAGCTCAACCTAAGAGCTAACCTTGGTCTCTCATGTATGTAAGATGGTCAAGTGATCTCCCCCTCAAGAAGTCAAACCAAGACATTTCGATATTCAATAGACTACAAACTCCCCCTCAACCAAACTCCAACAACTATAACGTGGCCGTGCAATGCCGTGGTCCCTTAAGCTTTCTAATTGACCCTTGTAGCGAGCTTTAGGCCAGTGACACCCAAACCAGACGGTCTTAGGGCACTAGATGTAGAGAACACCCCAACGGACTTACTTACTCGAGTCAAAAAGGCTACGAACCCAAGCAAGCCACACAAGACACTCTTGGAACTCTTCACCGTTTGACGCGAACACTCACTGCTTACTGAGGCAAGAGGCCCGGTTACTCAGTGAAAAGCCCGAAAGGCCATAAGAAATAGAATTCACCATATACAAAACCTCCACCTTTTTTTTTAAATACTTTCGTTCCTCCTCCTGCTACTTTTGATGAGAATTATTATTTTTAATATATATTCAACTCCCACAGAGTATCCAAAATGCTGAAAGGTCAATCTCGAGTGAAGAAAACAAGACACAATGTAGCTACATGAGAAATGACGTGCAAGAATTAGGGAGCAGCTATTTCTGACGTGAACGAACAAGTGGAGGTCATTTAGACAAGACTCATGCTACTTCCAGACAGTACAAAGTATATCAAGATTTGTACTCAAAAATCATGCACACAGAAATTCCTAGTGAGCATAGTCATGAAAAACGATAACAAGCTACTATTGCACCATATCAACCAACAACTTAAAGCTCACAAAAAAAAACTGACCTCAACAGAAAAAGATGCTTTTTTAAAAAAAAAAAATATTATAAGCATATGTAGCAAACCAAAAAATATAAACAAAGATAAACTAACAGTAAGAAACGAACAAAAAAAATGAATGAAAAAGATAAAACAAAACTCAATCGACAGAGCATACCCCCACAGATTTACGAAGATAATCGAAACGAATGTGATCAAGAGGTTTAGTAAAGATGTCAGCCTTCTGATGTTCAGTATCCAGATATTCTAAGAGAATTACTCTATCCTCGACAAGATCTCGAATGAAATGGTGACGAATGTCTATATGTTTAGTACGAGAGTGCTGAATAGGATTTTTAGAGATATTTATAGCGCTAGTATTGTCACAGAAAAGAGTGATAGTACCTTGGGTAATACCATAATCAGCAAGCATCTGTTTCATCCACAACAATTGAGTACATCCACTACCTGCTGCGATATATTCAGCCTCGGCTGTAGATAGGGAAATTGAATTCTGTTTTTTACTAAGCCAAGAAACTAGATTGTTTCCTATGTAGAAACATCCACCAGAAGTACTCTTCCTATCGTCTGCACAGCCCGCCCAATCGGCATCAGTGTAACCGGCCAAGTTAGCAGTAGTGTCATGGGTAAACCATATTCCATAGTTAAGAGTTCCACTCACATATTTAATGATACGTTTAACAACTAAGAGATGAGACTCTTTAGGAGACGCCTGATACCGGGCACAAACCCCAACACTAAATACAATATCTGGACGACTAGCAGTAAGGTACAGTAAGCTACCTATCATACTACGATAAATGGTCTGATCAACATCTATGCCATCACTATCTCGTGCAAGCTTCACAGTAGTGCTCATGGGAGTACGAGCATGCTTAGCAGACTCAAGGCCAAACTTACTTAAAAGCCCTTTTGCATACTTATACTGAGATATAAACATGCCGGTATCAAACTGTTTAACTTGAAGACCGAGAAAATAAGACAATTCTCCCATCATACTCATCTCAAACTCACTTTGCATGGTGTTGGAAAAATATTTGACGAGAGATGGTGATGTCGAACCAAAAATTATATCATCAACGTAGATTTGAGCAACCAAAATGTGTTTATTATCATGTTTCACAAAGAGCGTTTTATCAACGTTTCCTCTGGAAAAACCATTTTGAATTAGAAACTGAGTCAGGCGTTCATACCAAGCTCGAGGAGCCTGCTTTGACCCATATAAGGCCTTTTTTAGGTGATACACATGGTCTAGCTTATGGGGATCTTCAAAACCCTTAGGTTGTGAAACATACACCTCTTCTTTAATAATGCCATTCAAAAAAGCACTTTTCACATCCATCTGAAACAGTTTAAACTTCATGTGACAGGCAACAGCTAGCATGAGTCGTATGGATTCTAGACGAGCTACTGGGGCAAAGGTTTCGTCAAAATATATTCCCTTTACCTGAGTATATCCTTGAGCTACAAGCCTAGCTTTATTTCTGATAACTACACCTTCCTCATTGGTTTTATTTTTAAAGATCCATTTTGTTCCAATAATGTTCGTATCTTTAGGTTTGGGAACCAATGCCCACACATCATTACGTTCGAATTGATGTAGTTCCTCATGCATAGCGCTAATCCAACAATCATCAAGCAAAGCTTCCTTTATATTTTTAGGTTCAATTAAGGAGACATAACAGAAATAGGTTACCTCATCTCGAATCTGCCTGCGAGTTTTCATAGGATCCGATACCTTTCCAATCACTTGTGTTTCTGGATGATTTAATTTGACCTGTGCTAAGGGTTTCAGGGTATCACCCGTCTCTATTGAATCATCCTGTTCCTCTGTTTTGATTTCCTCTTCATCGTTTTCAACTCCATCTTCAATATCTCCATCATCTTGACAGTTCGCTTGATCTGTTTGTTCTTGAACACAAAAAGGCTCAAAACACTCATAATTAGTAACCTCTGGCTCATCCAGAGTCATGTCATCAATAACAACATTAATAGATTCCATAACAGAGGATGTGCGAAGATTAAAAACACGAAATGCACGACTATTTGGAGAATACCCAAGAAAAATGCCTTCATCACTACGAGAGTCAAACTTACCCAATTTCTGCCTATCTTTCATTATGTAGCACTTACTACCAAAGGTTCTAAAGTACTTAACATTAGGCTTCTTCCCTTTCCATAGTTCATAAGGGGTATTCTTGGTTCCTGGACGAAGATACACCCTGTTAATAATATAGCACGCAGTGTTTACAGCCTCAGCCCAAAACCTAAGTGCAATCTTACGAGAATGAAGCATGACTCGTGCCATCTCCTGAATCACTCTATTCTTACGTTCAACCACCCCATTTTGTTGAGGGGTTTTAGGGGCAGAAAACTCATGATTAATCCCTAGATCCTCACAGAACTTAGCATATTCATTGTTTTCAAATTCTTTGCCATGATCTGAGCGAATGCGAACTATCATACCAATTTTCATGCTCTTTTCATTTTGTACACTTTTGACAAATGACTTAAAGAATGTAATGGTTTCAGATTTTTCACGTAAAAAATTAACCCATGTAAACCGTGTGAAATCATCCACTATAACGAAAATGTATTTCTTTCCAACAATACTAGCTACCCTTGAGGGACCCATTAAGTCCATATGAAGCAATTCTAGAGGTCTAGTGGTGGCTAATGTGTTAGTCTTTTTATGAACAGCTCTAGTTTGCTTTCCAATTTGACACGGACCACAAATATGATGAGACGGGCGACTCAGTCTAGGTACTCCACGAATTAACTCCTTTTTAGTTAATATAGATAGGTCCTTGTAATTGATATGGCCTAACCGCTGATAAAGATCTATCTCATCTAATTTAGTGGAGTGACAAGTCACATTATCTAAGGGTATAATACCATAGCAATTGTCAGAAGTTCTAGTACCATGCATTACATTAGTTCCGTTCACATCTAAGATATAACAATCATTCTTCGAGAATCTAACTTCATGAAGGGAATCACACATTTGACTTATACTAATCAAGTTAGCTTTGAGTCCTCCTACAAAAAGAACATTTTCCAAAGTACCAACTCCAGGGGCCTGAATGATCCCTCTTCCGACAACTTTGGACTTACTGCCATCACCAAATGTAACAGAACCTCCATTGTAATTTTCAAACTTTGTAAAAAGAGATCTGTCTCCTGACATATGACGAGAGCATCCACTATCAAGATACCACACATTAGTGTTCTGTGCTTTTAGTGCAGTGTGAACTACCATGCAATGCAAATCAGCACTCCTAACCCATACAGGCTTAGTCTTAGAATGGTAAGTTTTAACATGATCTTTCTTATTGAGTTTATTCTGTTTAACAAAATTATGAGTTTGTCCTTTATAATTACCACCACTCTGATGCAGACTTTTCTTGCTACTACTCACATAATGACATGTAGGATAGCCATACAATTGAAAACAATGAGGATGAATATGTCCTTTCACACCGCAATAATGGCACACAGGGATGAATCTCCGAACAATAGTTCTTTGAATAGGAGCAGGCATCTTAATAAAAACTTGAGGCTTAACAATATGATAACTAGCTTTTGATTTTACCTCTTTGTGTCGATTTTGGAATACTGAAGAACTTACAGGGCTTTTTAGAGTTGTCTCCTTATGCTTTTCTCCAGATATCTTACTGGCATTTTCTTGATTTGAATGTGCGACATTGAACCCAAGTCCAGATCGGTCATCGACTGATCTTTGTACATCAAGAATATCATCTAACTGCTTAGAACCTGCATTCATGCGCTCAAAAATAGCATTAGCATCAGTCAGATCAGTAGTTAATTTATTTATTTTACCTTCGTTCAGCACATTCAGCTCTTCAAACTCTGTAACTTTCACTCGAAGTTGCATCACTTCCAATTTTAGTTGATTTCTCTCTTGAGTAACACTTTCTAGATTTTCTGACAACTCCTTTGTTGATGATAGTGCTTTTGACAGATCAGCGGCAGCTACCTCACTCTTACTGGCTAGCTTATCATTCTGTTTGGTGAGTTTTCGGCTTTCTTCATATAAATTGTTATAAGCCTCCTGCAACTCATCAAACTTCACTTCCTCCTCTTCATTGTCACTATCATGGGTTCCTCCATTCCCCAACTTTTGTTTGGTCATATCACTTTCATGATGATTTGCTGCGAAGGCCAAGAAGTTTTTTTCATTGTTTTCCTCATCTCTATCACTATTTGACTTCTCACTATCAGTGTCATCATCCCAAGTCGTCACACTGAATATTTTCTGCTTAGCCTTTTTATTTGCGCAGTCCAGAGCGAGATGTCCATACCCATGGCACTCATAGCACTTCAGCCCCGAGGGTGGTCCCTTTACTCCTTTCCGATCTTTGTTACTAGAGGACTCAAATTTTCCGTTACCTTTTTTACCATTGTTGTCATTATCATTATTCTTTTTCTTAAAAAATCGTTTGAAGTTCTTGGTAAATAATGCCATGGCCTCCGTATCGAAATTGTCATCGTTGTCCGACTCATTAGATTCATTATTTTTACCAGAAAAAGTTGTTTGTCTCTCCAAACCTCTAGTAGTATTCTTACTAGAAAAAGCAATTTGTTTTTTCGATCCTTTATTAGTACCTTTAGTAGGAAATAAGTCTTGATCGAAATGTGTAAGCTTATAGTTTTGAAATTGCCCTACTATTTCTTCCACAGACATTTCAGGTAATTTTCTCTTACTTTCCAAAATATCAACTTTATTTTTAAATCATTCAGGAAGAGATTGCAAAATTTTCTTGACAACACGAAAGGGAGTAATAGGCTCACCCAAGGTATAACTGGTGTTGACTATGTGGTTGAGTTTCGCGTAGAACTCATCAAATGTCTCATCTTCCTTCATACGCAGCATTTCAAACTTGGTAGTGACCCGTTGCAACTTCCCTTGCTTTACTGTATCAGTTCCTTCGTGGGTAATGACAAGAATATCCCACGCATCCTTTGCTGTTTTGCATGTAGATATACGGTGGAACTCCTTTGTATCGACATGAGTAAATAGTACATTCAGTGCCCTGCTATTTGCTGCACGTAGTGCCTTCTCCTCCGCTGTAAACTTTGCACTAGCTTTAGGTGCCGAAGTTCCCTCAACAGTTACAGTTGGCAGCATATACCTCACTTCACATGCATTCCAAACATCTTCGTCAATGGCCTTTAAATAGGCCTCCATCTTTGCCTTCCAATGATCAAAATTAGTACGATCCAGAATAGGGGGGCGATTTGTATTCAACTCCATTGCAAACTAAGGATCCACTAAGAATTTGAAAAATTCTAATTTTTAGTGACCCGCTCTGATACCAAATGAAATCTCTAAAGTGATGCTAGGAGTATTAACTTCGCCTTACTATATGACTTCAATCCCACAGCAAAAATCAACCAAAGAACGAGACACCAAACTTACGTGGAAAATCCCAAAATCGGGTAAAAACCACGGGAAGGAATCATGCACTAAAACAAATGTACGATTACAAATATTCTTACTAATTGACTGTGTATCCTCTCCACGAGTCCTAAGAACTATTTGTCGAATCCACGTTCATCGTACCTTTGCATGATTACCGTATCTTGAATCCTCAAGCCTTCCAAACAATCGCCTTTCGAACTCCACGAAAAGACTTCACTCAAAAAAGACGATTTTGTTGTGTTGCAAAAACCTCTCGAAGATGACTCTGTTGCATGGAGATTCTATCAATCTTTATAGTTCTTCGAGATCCCCAATTGAAACTCTCCAGACTTGTTTTGATATACTCTCTCAGGCACCAAGAAAACTCACGGCCGCACCGCCCTTATTCTGACCTAATCGCCTTCTCTCAATTGCGTTGGTGGCCTCCTTAAAAAGAAAAAGAAAACCTAGGTCGGTCACACCAATTCAATACAGTGGCAACACCTTGATGTAATTAGAAAATTATCTAGTGTTGCCGTGCCTGAATAAAATATTGAACCCATTTTTAAAGTTACTTGAGCAATCCAATTATTCGGTTGAGCGAAATCCTCCCTTCAACATGTCAAGAACACATCCTTTCCCTTGACTAACAACTACCGCACTCAAAATAAAAATACAATATAACGATTCCTTTCCACATCCTAAATAAACGCTTCTAATCAAAAGAAAAATAAAATTACAACTCGATAAAATGGGGATACATGGAAAGGTGTTATTTGGTCATGAACGTGCCAACCAAAAGGGAGCTTGGCCTATGGAGCTTCAACATATATTGAAAGGTAGAATCCCTACCTCACAGTTGAAGCACAATTTCCAAGAAATTACGAGCCCTAGCCTTTCGAAAACCTTGATCCGAGCGAAAACACTCCACACCGAGCTCTAATCGACGAAGAGCAAGCCCAAAATCACGTGTAGAACGAGGAATGAAGGTTAGTTTGTGAAGGTTTTGAGGAGTTTTGGTGAGATTTTTGAGAGAGGGTAAGAGAGAGGGAGAGAGCCGAGAGAGGGAGAAAGAGCCCGATGAGGGAGAGGAGGAAAAATGATCTCCTACTCTCTCACCCTCCTATATATACCCCCATATTCACAAATCACACCTTAAACCCTTTCACAAACAATTCTATCACTTTGACCCCAAATCACATACACACAATTATTCCATATTTCTTTCTCAATAAACATGCACTTATAAAATATTAACTTTAATAAATAAATACGGGTCTCTACATTCTACCCTCCTTAAAGAAATTTCATGCTCGAAATTTTCCATGCCAAAACTAGCTAATATATTCATCACATAAGCATACAACAATCACAACCATTAATCTTATGCAACAAGTTAATTATCAAGGCATGCAACAACCATTAATCTTATACAACACTCACATTGGTTTATTCCGGAAATAGGTGCGGATACTTCTCTCTAACTTCGTCCTCCCTTTCCCATGTTGACTCTTCTCTACCTTGATTACTCCACAAGACGCGCACCAATGGTATCGTCTTACCCCTCAAAACTTGATCACGCAAATCTAGGATACGTATTGGTTCCTCCCCATAAGACACGTCAGCCCCCAACTCAAGTTCGGACCATTCTAGCACGTGCGACGGATCCTGTTCGTATTTTCTCAACATAGACACGTGGAACACGTCATGTACATCCGATAGCTTCGGTGGCAAAGCCAAACGATACGCGACCCCCCCAATCTTCTCAATGATATCAAACGGCCTAATATAATGTGGCGAAAGCTTCCCTTTCTTCCCAGAACGCTATAAACCCTATGAGGCGATACTTTAAGGAACACGTGGTCCCCTTCTTCAAATGACAATGGGCGACGACGACAATCAGTATAGTTCTTTTGTCTACTTTGAGCGGTCAATAATCTTTGGCGAATCACCTTGACTTGTTCGGTTGTTCTTTCTTGTGCTTTCTTAAGGCGTTGACAAATAGCTTTCATGCTCTCTGAGGTTTCCTTGATCAGATCCGGCCCCACTAACGTAGCTTCTCCCAATTCGGTCCAACACACAGGTGATCTACACGGTCTCCCATACAAGGCCTCATACGGTGCCATCTCAATACTAGATTGATAGCTATTGTTATACACGAATTCAACTAACGGCAAATGATCCTCCCAACTACCCCGAAAATCCAAGACACAAGCCCGAAGCATGTCTTCCAAAATCTGAATCGTTCTCTCGGATTGTCCATTGGTTTGAGGATGATACGCGGTACTAAACAAAAGATTGGTGCCCAAAGCGGCTTGCAAACTCTGCCAAAAATGTGCGATAAATCTAGGATCTCGATCGGATACGATAGATACGGGAATCCCATGAAGTCGGATAATCTCTCGAATATACAAACGGCTAAGCACATCCACGGAATCGGTAACCTAAATAGGTAAGAAATGTGCGGTTTTTGTCAAACGGTCCACGATTACCCAAATAGCGTCATGCCCCCTCGGCGACCTCGGTAAACCCGTAACGAAGTCCATTATCACGTTCTCCCACCTCCACTCGGCCACTGGCAATGGTTGTAACTCCCCCGCGGGTCGTTGATGTTCGGCTTTCACTTGTTGACACGTAAGACACTTGGATACAAAAATCACAACGTCCCTCTTCATTCCAGACCACCAAAATTGCCTACGCAAGTCATGATACATTTTTGTTCCCCCCGGATGAACGGCTAACGGTGAATGGTGAGACTCTCTCAAGATTTCTTCCCGACACGAAACGGGTACGAATAACTTCCCTTGATAGCACAAGCTTTGATTGGCGTGAATCATCCACCCTTCTTGAGCTTTTCCACTAAGGAATCTAGCACGAGTTTCCTCCACTTCTTCATCGTGTTGTTGAGCCTCGATCACTCGAGTTGATAAAGTCGATTGTACGGTTAAGTTGCATAACTTGACTCCTTCCCGGACATCCTCGAAATGCGAAGCATAAAAGCCCAAATCATTCATCATTTTCCACTCGTGGATAGCTAGACTCGCTAAGTGTATCGGTTTTCTACTCAACGCATCCGCCATGACGTTCGCTTTCCCCGGGTGGTATTGCAATTCGAAATCGTAATCCTCCAAGTGCTCCATCCAGCGGCGTTGTTGAAGGTTAAGTTCCTTTTGAGAAAACAAATATTTCAAACTTTTGTGGTCTGAAAAGACTTCAAATTTTTCTCCGTACAAATAATGGCGCCAACTTTTCTAAGCAAAAACGATGGCCACAAGTTCTAGATCATGGGTAGGATAGTTTCGCTCGTGAGTTTTCAAGTGCCGCTATACGCTACTACTCGCCCCGCGTGCATCAACATGCACCCTAACCCTTCCTTAGACGCATCACAATATACAGAGTAACCAACTCCACATTCGGGCACAATCAAAACCGGTGCAGTAGTCAATCGCTTCTTCAATTCTTCAAAGGCCATCTCACACGCGTCACTCCAAACAAAATGAGTCCCCTTACGAGTTAATCTAGTCATTGGTGCCGCTAGACGAGAGAAGTCAAGAACAAAACGGCGGTAGTACCCGGCCAAACCCAAGAAACTACAGATTTCAAACACATTCTTCGGTCGCTGCCAATTCATAATCGACTCTATCTTCCTCGGATCTATAGACACACCACCCTTCGAAACCACATGACCCAAAAATTTGACTTCGGATAGCCAAAACTCACACTTACCAAGCTTGGTGTACAATTGGTGCTCCCTTAAGAGTTCAAGAACAATGGTGGGATGAGATTGGTGTTCCTCTTCCGTAGGCGAGTAAATAAGGATGTCATTGACGAATACAACCACAAAACGATAAGGTACGCACGAAAGATACGATTCATTAAGTCCATGAATGTAGCTGGAGTGTTCGTCAATCCGAAAGGCATAACAACGAATTTGTAATGACCATAACGAGTACGGAATGCGGTCTTAGGAATATCCTCTCTTCGAACCCTCAATTGGTGATAACTGGACCTCAAGTCAATTTTAGAAAAGCAAGTCACACCCCAAAGTTGATCAAACAAATCATCGATTCTAGACATGGGACACTTATTCTTAATGGTGACTCAGTTTAGCTTACGATAATCGATACACAAGCAGAGTGAACCATCATTCTTTTGCGCGAAAAGAGCCAGTGCTCCCCACGGTGATGTACTCGGACGAATGAATCCTAAGTTCTCCAGTTCCTACAACTGAGTCTTCAACTCTCTCAATTCGGCGGGCGTGAAACAATACGGAGGTACGGAGATAGGAGCTGTACCAGGAAATAAGTTGATAGCGAACTCAATCTCTCTCTCGGGAGGTAAACCAGGTAATTCTTCCGGAAACACGTCCGAAAAATCGCAAACCACTAAGGGTAACTCCCCACACACGGAGGCATCCTCATCTAATGTCAAACTTGCCAACAAGGAATAAATTGACTTGCGCTCTCGAAACCCACATAGATACGGTTCCAACGGTTCCTGATGCTCCCCAAAGAATTCGAAACAAGGACCCTCAGGAGGACAAATACGAACTCGACGCTTGAAACAATCAATGGTAGCATGAAAGGTAGATAGACAATCCATTCCCAAGACAAGATCAAACTCCAACATTCCCAAAACGATGCAATCGAATACTAAACGACGGTCACAAATGATCAACTCACATTCTTGACAAATACGATCAAGAGGCGTTCTACCCCCTAAAGGTGTCTCAACAAGCAAAGGAGGATTAACATTTTCCGTTTCCAAATCCAGGGCACACACAAATGATGTAGCGATGAATGAATGTGATGCTCCAGAATCAAAGAGTACTTTAGCAAAGGAATTGAACAATAGAAATGTACCCCTCACAACAGATGTCTCCGGAGCCTGAGAAGCGGTAGATGGAACAGCATAAGTGATATTGTAAACTCGCCTCTGAGTACTCTGACCCTGCACAAGACCTCCCCTCTGACCAGAACTCTGAGTAGGCGTGGAAGAACTCACTCCCTTATCAACCCCGGAATTCTGAACTGACATAGTCTGCTGGAAGTGAGGCTACTGCTGAGTGCCCCTAAACTATTGGCCAACATTATACCCCATTCCCTGCTGCTGCACGGAACCCAACTCAATTAGTTACATTTTAACGTAATTTTAATCAAGTGAATTCCTATTCGTTCTTTACTAACGGAAGGCCAACGGATCACGGATAACATCAAAGCATCAAAAGAAGTCAATTGAACATGCTTGGAATAGATTAGGAGATGTCCAAAAAGGTTTAGAAGTGATCGGGAATCAGAACGGTCGAATCGTAAGCAATATGGGCAAAACTGCCCAGAAAGCCAAGGAGTATCGATACAAAAATAATTGTATTGATACGGGAAAGTTTGGAATATCGATAAAAAAATAATTGGATCGATATGGGAATGCTATGACAGATTCTGAAGCTACAGGAATGCAGATTCCTTCAGCGTATCAATTCACAAATACTTGTATCGATACAGGGACATTACAAACAACGATTTTGTGTAGAAAACACAAGGCAAGCACAACACAATAACCAATGATTTAAAGCACGATCTCCACACCTAATCAACATATAAACACATGAAAGTGGCAAAGAAGTCCCTACCTCGAGATGGAAGCATCAAACGAGAGATCAAGCAAGCAAGCCCTAGACTTTCCAAGTCTGAAATCAACCATGAACTTCTTTCCAAGCTTTACCCAACAAGATACGAGCCCAAAATTGTGTAGAGGAGGTGAAATGAGGGTGGATCCTTGACGTTTTGGTGAGATGGAGTTGAGTTTTGAGTGAGAGGAGAAGAGAGAGAGAGAGAGCAAAAACGGCTAGAGAGAGAGAGGATGGGAGAGTGAGAGACACACAAGGAGATATTTTATATCCTACACCCTCGCACACACTTATATCCTACCTGAAAGGCAAATCACACATTTACTCCCTCTAGTTCCCATTCTTCCACTTCAAAACACAGTTCAAATAATCACCACGTAAACCATATTTTCCTAACTTGATATTTAATAAACATTTCAATAATTAAAAATATATGGGTCTCTAAAGTCTATCCTCCTTTAAAAAAATTTGTTCCAAAATTTACAACTCAAGGCAACTGAGATCATGCATCAAGTAATTATGCTCATGCAACAATACATATTATCCAAACAACAAGTTAACAACCATAAGGTTAAATTTTCAAGACTCACATTGGTTAATTTGGAAACAAATGCAGATACTTTTCTCTAACTTCATCTTCCCTTTCCCACATCGACTCTTCCTTTCTGAGAGTACTCCAAAGAACTCGCACTAACGGTATGGTCTTACACCTCAAAACTTGCTTGCTTGAATCTAGGATATGTATTGTCTCCTCCCCATAAGATGCATCGGCTTCCAACTCTAGTTTGGACCACTCTAGAACGTGTGATGGATCTGGCTTGTACTTCCGCAACATCAATACATGAAACACATCATGAATGCTCAATAGCCTTGGTGGCAATGCCAATCGATATGCCACTTCCCCAATCTTCTTGATAATGTCAAATGGTCCGATCAAACAAGGTGAAAGTTTGCCCCTTTGCCCAAAATGAGATAGTCCCCGGCGTGGTGACACGTTAAGGAACATGTGATTCCCCACTTCAAATGATAACGGTCGGCGGCGACGATCGACATAACTCTTTTGCCTACTTTGCATGGTTAACAATCGTTGACAAATCACTTTGACTTGCTTGGTGGTTCTCCTTTGTGCCTCAAGAAGACGTTGACAAATCGCACTCATACTCTCGGAGGTTTCTTTGATCAAATCTGGCCCAACCAACGTAGCCTCGCCTAACTCGGTCCAACAAATGGGTGATCGACACGGTCTTCCATATAAAGCTTCATATGGTGCCATCTCAATACTAGATTGGTAGCTATTGTTGTACGCAAATTTGACTAATGGTAGGTGATCCTCCCAATTTCCTCGAAAATCCATAACACACACCCGAAGCATATCTTCTAAAATTTGAATCGTTCTCTCGGATTGCCCATCCGTTTGAGGGTGATACACGGTCCTAAACAATAAGAGATTGGTGCCAAGAGCGGTGTGCAGACTTTGCCAAAAGTTCACAGTAAACCTTGGATCTCGATCCAACACGATAGAAACGGGAATACCATGAAGACAGATAATCTCGTGGATGTACAAACGACTAAACGTATCTATCAAATCCGTAACCTGAATAGGTAAGAAATACGCTGACTTGGTCAATTGATCGACTATCACCCAAATGGTATCATGCCCCTCGGTGACCTCGATAAACCGGTAACGAAATCCATTGTCACGTTCTCCCACTTCCATTCGGCCACTGGTAACGGTTGCAACTCCCCCGTAGGTCGTTGATGTTCGGCTTTCACTTGTTGGCACATAAGGCATTTGGACACGAAGATGACGACATCTCTCTTCATTCCCGTCTACCAAAACTGTCTACGCAAGTCATGATACATTTTCGTTCCCCCCAGATGCACAGCTAATGGTGAATGGTGAAATTCTCTCAAAATTTCCTCTCGACACGAAAAATGTAGGAACAGTTTTCCTTCGTATCGCAAACTTTGATCTGCATGTATCATCCACCCCTCTCAAAAGGAACTTGGTGCAAAATTCCCCCGCTTCTTCATCTTGTTGAGCTTCGATTAACCGAGTCGACAAGGTTGATTGAACGGTCAAGTTACACAGGTGACTCCATCATGAACCTCTTCAAAATGCAATGCATACGAGCCTAAGTTGTTCATCGTTTTCCACTCATGGATGGCTAAACTCACAAGGTGTGTTGATTTTCTACTTAACGCTTCCGCTACCACATTCGCCTTTCCCGAGCGATATTGCAACACAAAATTGTAATCTTCTAAGTGTTCCATCCAATGGCGTTGTCGCAAATTAAGCTCCTTTTGAGAGAATAAGTATTTTAGTCTCTTGTGATCGGAAAAGACTTCGAACCTCTCACCGTAAAGATAATGGCGCCAACTCTTCAAAGCAAAGATGACGGCGCAAGTTCTAAGTCATGGGTAGGGTAGTTCTGCTCGTGAGTTTTGAATTGTCGCGATCCATACGCCACCACTTGTCCCAATTGCATCAAAACGCACCCTAACCCTTCTTTTGTAGAGACTCGTGAATTATTTTATTTTCTTTAATCGTTTAAAATGTGTGGACTATCGTATTTTGAGGTTGTAATAATGTTTGGAAGGGTTGGTAGCGATTGGGGTTTGATTTGGTGGCCGTTGGAATTTTTATTTTTCTACCCAGCAAGTATAGGTACTACATTTTTCCAGTACGGGTACCCAATGTGCAGAGCTGGGACAATTTGACTTTTGAAGGTTCCAGTACAGGTATTGAATTTTTCAGTACCGGTACCCACTGTCGTTTTTTAGAAAATTCAGCACACTTTTTGGACCACTATAAATACCCCCCTTTACCATTTTTCACACCCAAACACCACGAAATACACCTGGAAACACCCCCTCTCACCTACTCCACTCCAATCTCTCCCAAAACTCTTGATTTCAACCTCAAATCTTTAAGATCCAAGGGTTTCCAACCTCAAAATCACTTGAATCTTGCATTTGGAGAACAAGGGATAAGTTTTGTGTTCTTGCTCTCATCTTTGGGCTCTCACCCACGTTTTTCTCTCTCTCCTCTTAATCACTTGTTAATCTTTGTTCATTTATCTTGTTTTTGGGTTGTATTCACTTTAGATCTTGTATCTAAACTTGGGTGGAGCTCGTTTTTGGTGGATTCAAGCATATAGCACTTGGTAGACCTAGGGTTTTGCTCAAAACCCACTTAGGTAGGGATTTCTCTCATCCTTTACATGTTTTGTGGTGATTAAGTGTGATATGGGTGTTTGTTTGCTATTTATGATCGAATGGTATACTTTGTGGCATTGAGAGTTGCTTATTCTTTTGAAAGTGGTATTGTAGTCTTGATTGTTATGATCCATGGGCTATCTATGATGTGTCTGATAATGTCGGTGTGTGAGTAATGAATTATGGCTTTGGTATTGACTGTGATGATAGTGTGATTGTCGTTGTGAAGCGATTGTGGAGTCTATTGTGACGCAAGGGGTGGGAACACAAATGACGCAAGGAGTGGAGTCTATTGTGACACAAGGGGTGGAAACACAATTCGCAAGGGGTGGAGATTCGTTGGAAGAAGTGTGCGCATGCGTGTGTGTGTACGTGTATGAGAATGCTATGATACTTGCAAAGGGTGTTGACGTACATTGTTTGGATTTGTCATCTAATTGATTTATCATATTCATGCTCATTGTAACGGCCCTGATTTTCGGTAAATAAAAATTTCGTTCAATATTTGAATTTTATTACTTGGATTTCTTTTAAATCTCTTTTAAATTCCAATAATCCGTCATAATTAGATTTTAGTCCTTTAAAAGTATATTTCTTGACTTTAAGCCCTACTTGGCAAGTCTAGTTAGTTTCTAACCAATTAGTTGGAAGAACCGAGCTAGGAAGTCACCTAGTTACCATAGATGGACCTTTTTGCCATCTTTGAACCTTGTGAACCTTTTCAACCCTAGACTTGAAATTGTTTATTTATTTTCTTTTATTATTTTGGTTTTCTTCTTTATCCATTGGACGATAAAAGTTAGGGGAACTTTTATCCATTGGGTAATAGAAACCCTATTCTTTATATTAAAAGTATTCATTGAAAGATTTGATTAAGTACTAATATCTATAAAAGAATAGAATTTTATAATTGTTTAGAAGGACATTTTTGATTATTTAACTATAAAAATTTCCTCATTACTTTTGTCCATTGGACAATAAATACTAGGGGATTTATTATCCATTGGGTAATAGGGTTAGTCTTTCAACTTAGTACTAGGGCTTAATAAACAAATCATTCCTAATTGCCCATGTGATATTGTACCTATATTATATTGTGTAGGTACTTTTGGACTTAAAAGACCTAAGATTTCCTAAGTACTCTAATATTATTTTATATTGGGGTTTTGTACCCAATTGGTTTAAATTAATTGGAGGTGTGATGTACCTAGATTCATAGTACCTTAGTTATACATAAATATATGTACTTGGATGAATATTTATATTGCTAAGTACACATGTGCTAATTCTATTGTTTAATAAGAAAATCTTGGCCTTTAGATCTCTTTGACACAAGTACCAAAAGTACATAATATTTTTATGTCTTTCTTGTACATAATAGTATATATATATATATATATATATATGTGTGTGTGTGTATGTACTAGTACATGAGAGAGAGAAGAGGGAGAAAGAGAGGAGGGCCGAGAGGGAGAGGAGGGAGAGGAGGGAGAGAGAAGAGAGAGAGAAGAAAAAGAGGAAGAGATTGGATTGGACTTGGGCTTGATCTTCCATTGTACTTAAAATCCATAGAGATACACTTGTACAAGCAAAATCTAACCTCCATTGTCCTATTTTGTACATTTATCAATTTTAAACTATGTACAAACTCTCCTTTCTTCCACAAATCTTCCAAGATCAAATCCAAAGGACTAAACCTAGCCATGCAAGCCTAGGACTAGACTTTGATCTTCCAAGAAAGCTTGATGTTTGGAATAAAAAAATGAGATTTGGAGAGAGAGAGAGGGGGCCGGCCTTGAGGGGGAGAGGGAGAGCCTTGCCTATAAATAGCAAGCTCACTCCAAGCTTGAACTCACACCTTCACTCATTGCTTCAACTTCTCTCTAGAAAGTCTAAGTGTTCTTAGTTCAAAAAGTTCTAGTTTTCTTGAGAGTTCTTGAGAGAAACCACCAAACCACTTCCGAAACCACCACTAGATCTCTAAAGTAGCTTAGTTTAGTTAGTAAGTTGTTTCTAGGAAGAGAAAAGTTCATCTCTCTACCTTTCGAAGCAATCCGGAGCCGTTACGCCGCCGAATCACAAAATCGACGACCAATTCTTCGTAGCCGACCACCGCCAAGAAGTAAGGTAGAATCCCTAGCCTACTAACTCTACGTATAGTATAGAATCGTATGTTGGAAAGTAGAATGTCTTTAGTTCAAAGATCTTAACCGTTTTCTCTAAGTATATAAGGTTATCTGTTGACTGTTAAAGTTATCTGTCATAAGTATATAAGGTTATCTGTTGACTGTTAAGGTTATCTGTTGCCTAAAATGTTAGAATTTCATGAAATACTTGAAAGGTGTTTTCTAGAAATAATGAAAAGGATGGGGAGTATGTTGAACTCGTCAACTTATGTTTTGAGCATGCTAAATAATATAGAGTTGGATGATCTTGCTAGTTTAGTTTCAAGAATTCAATGAATGCTTTATGATTCCTTATGTGGAAAGTCCTACCGCGGAGTCTATGCATGAAAACGAGACACCGAAATAAAGAAAGTTAGAAACATGGCACATAGGGTGTGGTTAACAAGGAAAAAGTGTTTGAAGAAGAAAATATTTTGAAACTACATAATGACCAATTTTGGTGGCATTATGTGAGTTGGGGGTGTGTGTGTGTGTGTGTGTGCCAATGGGAACCTGGAGCGGCGGAACCATTTTGCGGATACCCGGGAACCCGGAGAGGCGGAACCGAGGTAGGGTGTGTGGCTTGGTTACCGCGGAGAGGTGCCAATGCAATTGAGTGCCAATGGGAACCCGGAGCGGCGGAACCATTGTGCGGATACTCGGGAACCCAGAGCGGCGGAACCGAGGTTGGGTGTGTTAAACACAAATTTTGGAAACGTTGATTTGGAAAAAAAAAAGTGGAAAATGGTGACACGGTCTACGATGAGTCACGTAGGAGAAACACAGAAAATCATGGACACCAACGATAGTTGAATATCGAATGTGGATGTGTTATTGTTACTGTCTATTGTATAATTTTTATTGTTTGTAAGTTAAGGGTTAGTGGGTTTAGATTATTCTATTGAGCTTTTTAAGCTCATGGTGTTACCTTTGGTGACCTTGACATATTATATCGGTGGCGACGCTGGTATAATGTGTTAGACCTTGTAGATTATCAAGATGAACAGTACACCTTGGAGGCTTTTGGAGTTGAGGAGCTGGCTAGGATGGAGGAGCAGGTGGAGCTGTAGTTAGGAACCCTAGAACCCCCTTCATTTGTGTAAATATTGAACTCTTGTGGGAGTTTTGTTGTAATAACGAGCCAGACTCCATTTGGTTTTATCAATAAAATGTTCATTTAACATACCCAAAATTGGGGGCGTTACACTCATCATCTCATTACATATAGATTTTGTAGAGAATTTCCTATTGGGCTAGAGTAGCTCAACAAAATCTTTCTTTTTGGGTCCTAATGCTGGGCAATAGATTACATGCTATGGTGTGCTTGGATATGAAGATTTTTTGAAGCTAACTTGATTT
This sequence comes from Rhododendron vialii, assembly GCF_030253575.1. Classification (NCBI taxonomy): domain Eukaryota; kingdom Viridiplantae; phylum Streptophyta; class Magnoliopsida; order Ericales; family Ericaceae; genus Rhododendron; species Rhododendron vialii. The sequence goes on from NC_080567.1 coordinate 2,933,593, forward strand.
AGTTACTCACTCATCTTTGTAATAGACTTACTTTTGATTAAAGATGGCTTTGTAACTAATTTAACTCTTGAATTATCTTTTGACTTAAGTTTGTAATGTTCTAAACACTTTGTACTTGTATCGAAGTTAATTTGGGCAGTGATGCCAAGGGTGTATTTAATTAAAAATGGGGACTCATTTGTAAATTGAACTGGGAAACCATTTTGGGTATTATTTATCTCATGCAAAGATCTTTTATTGAAATGGTTTATTTATTTATGTTGAAAATCAAGGGCGTGACATCTTTCGAAGCATCACAATACACTCAGTAACCGACTCCCCGTTCGGGCACAACCAAAACTGGCGCGGTAGTCAACCTTTTCTTCAATTCCTTATAGGCCATCTCACACGTGTCACTCTAAACGAAATGAGTCCCCTTATGAGTCAATCTAGTCATCGGAGCCGCTAGACAAGAGAAATCAAGGACAAAACGATGATAGTACCAGGCCAAACCCAAGAAATTACGAATCTCGAATACACTCTTCGATCGTTGCCAATTCATTACGGACTCTATCTTTCCTGGATCAATGGATACCCCATATCCTTCGACACAATGTGACCCAACACAACGTGACCCAAAAACTTGACTTCGGACAACCAAAATTTGCACTTGCTAAGTTTGGCATATAAACGGTGTTCTTTCAAGAGTTCAAGAACAATAGAAAGGTGAGTTTGGTGTTCCTCCTCCAAAGGTGAGTAGATAAGGATATCTTCCACAAAAACCACCACAAAACGATCAAGATAGGCACAAAAAATACGGTTCATTAAGTCCATAAAAGTTGCCGGTGCGTTTGTCAATCCAAAGGGCATGACAACAAATTCATAGTGGCCATAGCGAGTATGAAAAGCGGTTTTAGGAATATCTTCCCTCTGAACCCTCAACTGATGATAACCGGACCTCAAATCAATTTTAGAGAAACAAGTTGTGCCTCAAAGTTGGTCAAACAAGTCATCAATTCTAGGCATTGGGTACTTATTCTTAATGGTGGCACAGTTCAACTTACGATAATCGATACATAGACGAAGCGACCCATCTTTCTTCTGAGCAAACAATGCCGGTGCTCCCCACGGTGACGTGCTCGGGCGGATAAACCCCAAACCTTCCAATTCTTGCAACTAAGTCTTTAACTCCCTCAATTCAATGAGCGCAAAGAGATATGGAGGTACGAAAATAGGAGTGGTACCAGGAAGCAAATCAATAGAAAATTCAATTTCTTTCTCGGGTGGTAAACCAGGTAACTCCTTCGGAAACACATCTGGAAAGTTGCAAACAACAAGAGGTAAAGAGGTAACTCCCCACGCGCGGATACTTCTTCATCTAAGGCCAAACACGCTAGTAAGGCATACATCGAATCTTGCTCTCGAGACCCACACAAATATGGCTCTATTGGTTTCCGACGCTCCTTAAAGAACTCAAAACAAGTACCCCCAGGCGGACAAATATGGACCTGACGCTTGAAGCAATCTATGGTTGTGTGGAATGTAGACAACCAATCCATTCCCAATATAAGATTGAAACCTGACATATTCAACACAATGAAGTCAATGGTAAAATGACAATCTTGAATGATAAACTCACAATCTCAACAAATACGATCTAGTGGCGACTTACCTCCTATAAGTGTCTCAACAAATAATGGAGGACTAATACTTTCGATTTTCAATTCCAAAGCACAAGCAAAAGATGTAGCAATGAATGAATGCGATGCTCCAAAATCAAATAACACTCTAGCAAAGGAGTTAAATAAGAGAAATGTACCCCTCATAATCGAAGTCTCTAGGGTCTGAGAAGTAACAGGAGGTGGTAGAGGCGGAATAGCAGAAGTGATGGCAAAAGCCCTTCCCTGAGTCATCTGACTCTGAACATGTCCACCCCGTTGACCAGAACCCTGAGTAGGTGTCGAAGAACTCGCTCCTCTCTCAACCTGAGATCCCTGAGTTGAAGTGGTCTGACGAAAGTGAGACTACTGTTGCCTTTGATTACCCTGAAATGATTGTCGATTAGAACTCTGCCCAACCCTTGGCTGCTGCACCGAACTAGATTCACTATGTGCCCCTTCTCCACGCGGGCAATTTTTTGCAAAATGGTCACTCTTCCCACAAGTAAAGCATGTGTTCAAAAGTCGCGGACACTGGGCGCAGATATGCCCCGCTTGACCACACTCGTGACATACGATCCTAGGTCTATTGGAAACTCCCTGAGTCCCAAATGAAGAAGATAGTGGCCTAAAGTTTGACAGACCCTACGAAGTTGACATTTGATCTCTTTGTCTCTTCCTCCCCTAACTACCGAAACTCCCCAATGAAGAGCTTATACCCCCCGCTGGTTGCCTTGGTTCCCAAACCTTAGTGTTTTTGGGTGCCTACCTAGGTGTCTCGATGCTCTTCGCACACTCAACGACTTCCGAAAACTTGCCTTTGTGTTGTGCCACAACAAAATTCTTCACGGTGTCGTGCAAGCCCCTTTCGAACCGCCTACACTTCCTTTCTTCAGTGGCCACTAACTCCAGCGCGAAATGGGACAATGATTGAAACTTTAAGGTATATTCCGATATGGTCATATTCCCTTGCTCTAGCTTCTCAAACTCCTCCCGCAACATGTCACAACTCGTTTCCAAAAAATACTGCTCCTCGAAGAGCACCTTAAATTTGGCCCAAGTCAAGTTCTCCACATCTAGCTCATTTGCTTGAGCCGCGGTCCTTGCCGCTCTCCTTGCATCCTTTCTCGATTCTAACATAGACTCCCACCACTCTGGTAAGTTTAACGGCCACAATATTGACTTGTAAGTCATCCTCCGTGATCTTAAGAGTCCTAAAGAGTTTTCGGATATGAGCTAGCCAATGATCGGCCACAAGAGGGTCACTGCTCGACCCATCAAACGTTGGTGGATTCCTATGACTAAACTCCCTTATTGCTGACAAGGTACGACTGTCCGCATTTTCCGTAGGAGCTGGGTTTAGAAGATTTGCAGCCACAACGAAATCCCTAACAAAAGGATTCTGAACGACCGGTACTTCCTCTCCCTAACCTTGTCTAGCCCCTTCCCGTGATTCCCATTCATATTTTCCCCATGATGGCTAACCTCGTCCTCAACCGGTGCCCCTCGGCCATGACCACCCTGACTTTCGGCCTCACCTGCTCTAACACGAGTTCTCGAAGGCATCTTACTACAAGTTATAAGAAAGAAAGGTTCATCAATAGCTACACTATTTCATGAGGTCGAAGCCTCCAACTATCCCAACACGGGTCAAACAACTCTGCGCCACTCTACAATATTGAAATGCAATGCCATAAAAGCCAAGTAATGCCAATGCACACAAGCACAAATATGTTATGCAAAAAGGCATGACATTTTGAACCCATGAGACTAAAAGTCTCCCCATGGTCTCAAAGTATTCAAACCTAGTTGCTTTGATACCAATTTGTCATGCCCTCGATTTTCAACATAATTAAATAATCCATTTCAATAAAAGTTCCCCGCATATCATAAATAATACCCAAAAGAGTTCCCGCCTGATTAATTTATAAATCAAGTCCCCAAGTTCAAAGATTAACAACATTGGCACACCGGCCCCAAAATAAGCTTAAGTACAATATGAACAAGTTATTAAGTTACAAACAGTTTAGTTAGAAGGAAATTCTTGAATGAATAGTTACAAACCCATCTTTATCAAAAGAAAATGGATTACAAAGATGATTAAGTAACTAATGAAGTTAGCTTCCAAAACTCTTCACATCCAAGCATACAATGCATGAAAGCTATTGTCCAGCATTTGAACCTAAAAAGAAAGATAGATTGAGCTACACTAGCCCAAGAGGAAAATCTTTTACCAATTCTATGTCCAAATATGATGACAAGTGCAAAAGGAAGAAGACATGAGGTTATAGTTCAACCAAAGAGTTATAATCAACTCATAGATATGCCAATGTTCATTACGATCGTTCTAAGACATGCCATCAATGCAATAGACCCTATAGATCATAAATCATTAACGGCTCCAACAAACTCGACACGACTCACTATCATCAGTCTCGATCGTCTGTATTTTCATCGCTTGCGTTATAGTATAACACCACGAGGGTTACCATATTATCACCCCTTGCTTTACAAGACCCACTTGAGTCTCTGTATTATCACCCCTTGCGTTACGAGACTCTCTATCCCAACTTCCAACCCAAACAACTACTTTCTTATGTAATATGCAAATTAAGATTTTCTCATAATCATACTTGTACATGAAACCATCATACGTTATACCAATAGGCTACCAATATGCCACAAGCACTCTCAAGTAATCATTCAATCAATTAGTTACACTTTAACATAATTTTAATCAAGTGAATTCCTATTCGTTCTTTACTAACGGAAGGCCAACGGATCACAGATAACATCAACAAATCAAAGGAAGTCAATTGAACATGCTTGGAATAGATTAGGAGATGTCCAAAAAGGTTTAGAAATGATCGGGAATTAAAACGGTCGAATCGTAAGCAACATGGGCAAAATTGCCCCAGAAAGCCAAGGAGTATCGATACAAAAATAATTGTATCGACACGGGAAATTTTGGAGTATCGATACAAAAATAATTGTATCGATACGGAAACGCTACGATAGATTCTAAAGCTACTGGCATGCAGATTCCTTTAGCGTATCAATACACAAATACGTGTATCGATATGGGGACATTACGAACAACGATTTTGTGCAAAAAAACTCAAGGGCAAGCACAACACAATAACCTATGATTTAAAGCACGATTTCCACACCTAATCAACATATAAACACAAAAATGTGGCAAAGAAATCCCTACCTCGAGATGGAAGCTTCAAACGAGAGATCAAGCAAGGAAGCCCTAGACTTTCCAACTCTGAAATCAACCAAGAACTTCTTTCCGAGCTTTCCCCAACAAGATACGAGCCCAAAATCATGTAGAAGAGGTGAAATGAGGGTGAATCCTTGAGGTTTTGGTGAGATGGAGTGGAGTTTTGAGAGAGAGAGAGAGAGAGAGAGAGAGAGGATGGGATAGTGAGAGAGAGAGAGAGGACGGGATAGTGAGAGAGATACAAGAGATATTTCATCTCCTACACCCTCACACACACTTATATACTACCTCAAAGGCAAATCACACAATTTTTTCCCTCTAATTCCCATTCTTCCACTTCAAACCGCAATTCAAATAATCACCACGTAAACTGTATTTTCCCAACTTAACATTTAATAAACATTTCAATAATTAAAAATATACGGGTCACTATAGCTTTTCATAAAATGCATTTTTATGATAAATTGCTCAGATCAAGCCCTTTCAGGTCATATTTTTTGCCGGTTTCTCGCGGGTAAAAACACATTTAAACACATTGAACGGTTTGGATCATCAAAATTTGATCAAAGTGGACTTCCACATGAGGTCTGGACCATAAGAAAAATCAGGGATCCTTGACTTGAAAAGAACTGAATGTTGATAGATCTAATTAGTTCTTTCAATCAAAGTTTTTAAAATAACCTAAAAGATTATAGATTAAGATACATAATCAATTGAAAGATGGCATAAATTGTAAAGACCCGGTATTTTTAATAAATAATAATAATTATCAAAACAAAAATATTATTTTTGCTCGTTAGTTTATTTAATGCGAAAAATTATTTATGTCGTCACACCAGTTTTAATTTCGTAACTGTTAATGTGCGTGCGTGTCCGGCGAGTATTTGTCCGAGTGTATGCATGTGTTGCACCGGAGCCTTTTTGTTCCTGACCCAACGCTTCCCTATTTCTTTAATCTCGGCTGAGTTAAATAGGAGACCAAATCCCCATTCTTCTCCTTAACTTCCTCATGTGTAGACAACACATCAACACCCGAGGGTTTATATCCCTTATGCAAAATCCTAACCCATTTAAATAATCCCCTCCCTTCCATTTCTCTTGTTTTGTTCCCAGCAAACGAGAGAGAGAGAGAGAGAGAGAGAGAGAGAGAGAGAGAGAGAAGGCAGCCGGCCATCTCACCGGTTACCACTTCTGGCCACCACTACCTCCTACCTTAACCAACGAACATCTCTCGCCACCATTACCACCATCTCCGAACTCCTTCACCACCGTACACCTCCATAACCACCGGGTACCACCATCTCCCCCGTAACTCATCACCACCGGTCCACACTACAACCGATCAGCACCTCGTCCAACCGAACCTCCACCAACCGCCACCACCTCCTGCCGCCACCTTCCACCAACACCACTTGTTATCACCATGACTGCCAGCCCCACACCACCTCCTCTTTCGAACAGCTCCTCCGGCCTGTCACCACCGAGCCACCTCTCGGCCCCCACCATCATTTGGTTAACCCACTCCGGCCACCACCTCTCTACATCTCCACCGAGTCACCCCCATCCCCGCCGCACTACCTTGTTAACAATTTTCTGTTGGTGGGCCTACATTGCTCATAAAATTAAACATTGTATGTTGTGCTTGCGTGATGTCGGTATTACCCATAAGGTTGTGATCGTTCAATTAATGTGACCCGGGTAATGGACACGTCTCTATTAGCACGTATTTGGGTCATATCACGTTCGTTAAGTGGTGCGGGCTTATTTTATATGTAGAGACCAATTAAATGGCCCAATATAGTTCCATCTATTATGATGAGCTATGATGGAAGCAGGGGCTTATAAATAGATGGTTAAGGTCCCCACTCCAACTCTAGCCTCTTTTCTCATACCATCCCATCGTGTGTGAGACGAAGATCAAGTTAAGAGAAGGGTTTTGGAGGCAGAAGACCAATAACCACACACTAAGGTTTTCATCCTCCATGGCGACAGGTATGCATATGGTATAATTATTTTCTTCAATGGTTGGACATGAGTTCTTGGGTTTAAGGTTTCTTACGAAATCCTACAATTGGTATCGGAGCCTCTTCTCTCAGATTATTGAGGAAAATATAAAATTTTCTTTTGGTTATCCATGAATCTAGTTCAATCTGTGTATTATTTTCTGCTCTTCGATTGTAACGTCACCAATTAAGTGATGAGTAGAAATCACAGATTTGGCCGTGATATGTAATGGGTTTGTTTAAGTTTTTCTAAAGGCACCGTCATGTTCGAACACTTCGGTTTTATGTTTGAACACGTACTGGTGATCATGTTGGCGTATTATTATATTGGTAATATCTATGCAGGACATGATAATCAAACCCATATGTGAAAGTGTAGTGGTCCGAATATTCTGGTTCAGCCACAGTCGCTACGTTCGATGGAAGGCCACGATGCTACCCTCCACGATCCATCTCGGCTCGGCCCAGAGCTAGGCAACTAGGCTCGGCCTTGTCCCCACAATGCTCCTTCGAAGCTCGGCTCGGCTAGGCCCGGAGCTTGGCAACTAGGCTCGGCCTTGTCCCCACAATGCTCCCTCGAAGCTCGGCTTGGCCCGGAGCTAGGCAACTAGGCTCGGCCTTGTCCCCACAATGCTCCCTCGAAGCTCAGGCTCGGCCCATAGCTAGGCAACTAGGCTCGACCTTGTCCCCACAATGCTCCTTCGAAGCTTGGCTCGGCTAGGCCCGGAGCTTGGCAACTAGGCTCAGCCTTGTCCCCACAATGCTCCCTCGAAGCTCACTCCCTGCCGAGCATGAACCATAGAACTTCGTTGTGGTACGACCGAGCCCACTCCCTACCGAGCATGAACCATAGAACTTCGTTGTGGTACGACCGAGCCCATTCCCTGCCGAGCATGAACCATTGTGCACGGCTCCCGGCCCTATTCTTCGTCGCCATCTCATTTGCCATAGGCTCGGCAGAAGGCCAGCTCGTTTTCGGCCACCTTCCTCGGCGGATCCCTTGCGGCGTGTCCTTTCCCGTCGGTCACGTGCTAGGGTCGGCAAAGGCGTGTTCGGCCACCCTCGGAGCACGGCCGCTGCCAACCGCGGCTAGCTGCTGACTTGCGCGTCTTCTCACGTGTAAAAGCGGTTATAACAGAAGATGATCATGGGCGCACATGGGTGTGCCAGCTCAGCCCTAAAAACGGTTACTAGATCTATTTGGTGACGTCACGATGACATTGCCTGGCCCGCGCAAGGCACGTGCTGGTGCTTAGAGAGCAAGTCAGGGAGCTCTATAAATACTAAGCAATGGTAACCCTAAATAGGTACATGCTTCGACATACTCACACCCATTGTCTTCTGCCTCCTCTCTCTGCACAATACTTATCCTCTCGCCGGAGGGCCTTGCCGGGGCAACCCCCGGCCAGGTCTGAGTCGTGCGCTCCCTGTGCAGGCTAGGAGAAGACTCAATAACCATCGAACCACCAGCGGAGGAGAAGATCGAGGATCACGGGCCACACAATTGGTGAACCCGACGTGAAACGCTTCTGATTCAAACGACTCTCATCCTCCAAATCCCCTCACTCTTCCGTGAAACAACGACCAAACCACTCACAATGGGCGGAGATCAGACGGATGTAGCCATCTCAGGGACCAAAGACGCTAGCGGGAATGTCATCCCCACAACACCCCATGAGAGGCACATGTCCATGTCCCTAGCCCCAGGATCCGGTCTCTCACCAGTCGCGGACGATGTAACGACGGCCTATATCCGTTTGCTACAGCGTCACGACGACGAACGCGATAACGAGTTGGCTGCGCTAAGGGCGGAGGTGGCCCAAATGAAACAGCATATGCAGCAAGACACCACCCCCGCCGCATCCAGATCTGGTGGAGGAGGGGGTAGGAGAAGGCGAACACCACCTCCACCACCACCGCAAAGACGTCAGAACGAGGGAGGCCAACGCAACGGATTGGTTCCCACTGCCGAAGATTGATCAACTTGTGGACGCAAAGGCAGGCCATGCTCGGCTCAGCTTTCTGGACGCCTACCGTGGCTACCACCAAATTGCCATGGACCCCGACGACATGGAGAAAACTGCTTTCATCACGCCATATGGCATCTTTTGCTACCGCGTCATGCCCTTTGGACTCAAGAATTCAGGGGCAACGTTCAACAGAGCAATATTCAAGATGATAGAAGAACAAATCGGCCACACCGTGGAGGCTTACATTGATGACCTGGTCATCAAAAGCAAAAAGGAATCCAACCACCTGCGAGACTTGGCCGAAGGTTTTGAAATCCTCAAGCTACACAAGCTACGGCTGAATCCTGAAAAATGCGCGTTCGGGGTAAGCGCTGGGAAATTTCTCGGACACCTTGTCACTCGAAGAGGTATTGAGGCCGACCCAAACCAAATCAAGGCTGTTAAAGATTTGCTCCCACCAAGGACAATCAAGGAAGTACAAAGGCTCACCGGGATGGCAGTGGCTCTTAACCGATTCATCAGCAAATCCTCAGACAAGTGCCATGCATTCTTCAACGCCTTGAAGGGAAAAAGTCAACGGAGCTTTGAATGGACCCCGGATTGTGACTCCGCTTTGGCCGAACTAAAAGACTACTTAAATTCGGCCCCGCTGTTGGTAAAACCTAAGGAGTTCGAAACTTTATATCCCTATCTCGCCGTGTCCGCCCACGCAACCAGTTCTGCACTTGTACAGCAGGAAGGTGCCGATGACAAGCCCATCTATTTCACAAGCAAGACACTCCTCCCAGCTCGAACTCGTTACCTACCGCTTGAAAAGTTAGCCCTTGCTCTTGTTTCAGCGGCTAGGAAACTCCTACCCTACTTCCAATCACACCCTATCGTCGTCTTAACAGAACACCCCCTCAAAGCTCTCATTCGGAAAGCAGATCTCTCCAACAGAGTCTCGAAATGGCCCGTTGAACTTGCCAACTTCGACATCAGCTTTGAGCCACGAACGGCAATTAAGGGCCAGGTATTGGCCGACTTCATAGCAGAACTCACTCCAGCAGACATAGCGGCACTCAATGCTCCAACCCCACAAGACGTTGCCGAATGTAGCTCTGAGACCATCCATGGCACCTTTTTCAAGGCGAGACTTGGCGACTTAATGTCGACGGGGCTTCCAACAGCAACGGAGCAGGAGCGGGAGTAGTCTTGGTCTCACCTTGTGGAACACTTCATGAAAGCTCCATCACAATCGACTTCCCAGCCACCAACAACGAAGCTGAATATGAAGCCCTCCTTGCCGGCTTACGCTCAGCCATCGCGATGAAAGTCACCAACCTCGTTGTCTACTGCGACTCCCAACTCATCGTCAATCAACTACTCGGTGACTATGAAGCTCGGGACCCTCGAATGTTGAAATACCAAGCCACGACAGCTAAGCTCATCTCTCAATTTCAAAATTTCGGCATCGAGCAGATCAACCGCGAACACAACGCACACGCAGATGCACTTGCAGGCCTCGCCTCAGCATCCATAGCCTCAGAATTCAGAACCATCAACTTCGCCAGCATTGACCACCCGTCTTTTGAGCCGACTCCAGAAGTACTTACTGTCGAACTCGATCCAAGCTGGATGGACGAGATCATTATGTTTCTCAAAAATGACACTCTGCCGGCAGACAAGAAGGAAGCTTATCGCATCAGGAACAAAGCCGCTTACTACTGGCTCTCTGAAAGCGGCCAACTGTACAGGAAATCTATCTCCGGCCCATATCTCCTCGTGGTCCACCCAACCCAAGTTCAAGAGATCCTCGCCGAACTTCACTCAGGGAGTTGTGGCTGCCACTCTGGCGGCCGGTCACTTTGCCAAAGAGCTTTGAGTCAGGGATACTACTGGAAAAACATGAAGAAAGATTGCGAAGACACAGTTCGCAAATGCCGACCATGCCAACTTTTTTCTTCCATACCAAAGCAACCCACCCAGAACCTCTCCCCTATTACCAGCCCTTGGCCCTTTGCACAATGGGGGCTCAACATTGTCGGAAAACTACCAACAGCTCCAGGAGGATTCAAGTTCTTGATCACCGCATCAGACTACTTCTCCAAATGGGTAGAGGCCGAGCCTCTTGTGACAATCACAGAAGCTGACGTTCGCAGATTTGTCTGGCGAAACATTGTTACCAGATTTGGAGTTCCGTACGCCATCGTATCAGACAATGGAAGCCAATTCGTCGATAAAGACCTGACCAGCCTCTGTGAGGAATTTGGGATACGCTTCTTCAACTCCACACCAGCATACCCCCAAGGGAATGGACAAGGCGAGGCTACAAACAAGACCGTCTGCGCCGGGATCAAGCGACGATTAAACTCCAAGAGAGGAAAATGGGCTGAGGAACTACCACGTGTTCTTTGGGCTTACCGTTCTACACCACGACGCTCAACTGGCCAAACCCCCCTTTCAATGGCATTCGGCATGGAGGCGGTAATCCCACTGGAGTCCAAATTCCCCACTCTAAGGACTGAGATCTTCGATCCAAAGACTAATGAAAAGGCCGTAGAACAAGAATTGATCATGGCAGAAGAAAAACGCGATGACGCTCAGCTAAAGCTCGCCGAATACCAACAACAAGTGGCAAGAGGCTACAACTGAAGTGTTCGAACCAAGACCTTCAAACCAGACGACTTGGTTTGGCGAAAGGTGGTGCAAGCTAGCAAGAAGCAAAAATTCAAACCCAACTGGGAAGGTCCCTTTCGTGTTGTCAAGATCGCTGGTGAAGGTGCCTATGTGCTGGAAGACATGAATGGGAAAGTTCTAACTAACCCATGGAATGCATAGAACCTCAAGAAGGCATACATGTAGCCGAAATTCCAACAGTGTGCCTCATGTTCGGCCACTGCCTACCCTATTTTTCTTTTATTTAGCTACGGCCCAAGTCTTTACATTTTAACCTGTACTCCATGTTTGTGGAATCAAAGAAATTTTATCTAGCAGTCATTTACAATTCCAAATTCCTTTCCATTTACTTTATATTCTACCTCGGCTAACTTAGCCAACCACAAACGTTGACCTCAGTCACACCCACAAACGGCTCCTATGCCTCTGCTTCGGTCACTATTACTGCCCAAAAGAAGCAAAACAGACATCAGGTCCACCGAGCCCAAAGACACACAATACGGCTGGAATTTGGGCTCCTGTTCGGCTTGGCAAGACAATGACGTCGGCCACAGCCCGGTTACACTCACATTTTGGTGAGCAAACCACCCACAAACATTACAACACTTCATCACCTTGGCTTGGGGCTGGCACCTCGACCGAACCCCAAACCATAGGCAAGAGCACTCAACAAACTTTGGCGAACTAAACCTAAGTATCATCAACTAAACTAGCAACTGGCCAAGAACAACACACGCTTGGCAAAATCTCTACATTCTATTACTCTACTTTGGTTCAGGCTCGGCAACACCTACAGCTATCAACTTCAACAATTGGACAAACATTCCTACCAGTAGGCCGAACCCAAACCAAAGTGGGGGCTACAGGATAACTACTATTCCAATAAACCAGGGTTTGGCAAACTTTCACAACAACACATCAAATATGGCCCAGGCTCGGCTTTATTATCACTATGCATTGTACAAAGCTCGGCAAACACCAACATGAAGCAGTTTTCTACTTTGCTACATTTCAACATAACTCAGCCGACCCAAAACCATAGAAGGGGCTATAAGATAACAACTATTCAAACATGCAAGCATATCAAAAGTCAAGTCAAGTTTGCTTAAGTTCGGCAAAGCTGATACACTGCAATCTCAGAAGTCAAGTCATTCATTCAAAAAAGAACACAGATGTTGAAGAAAACTCCTATTGTGGGAGATATTGCCAAGTTTTATCGTTCGGATTCAAATTCCCCATAAACTATTACATCTGGCGCGGTAAAATCCAAGCTCGAATCCGCCCAGCCCAACAAAAAACCTCAAAGTTGAAGATCAAAAAACAACAAAGACAACAAAGAAAAAGAAAAACGGTTATCTCCTAGTCATGCTTTAGCAGCGTCTTCTTTTGCAACATCAGCATCGGCCTCGGTATTTTTATCAACATTCATTGGCTGCTGCTCAGCGTCCTTGGCCACATCTTCATTCCCGACCTCACCAGTCTCCTTTGCAGCAACCCCATCTCCTCCTTTGGCATCATCCCCAGAAACATCCTCAACATCATCATCACTCTTAGGGAACTCCTCAGGTGGAAGTGGCGCGCACTCCTCTTCAGTATATGGGAGAACAAGCTTGGGAACAGTAGGTGCTAGAATCGACTTATACAAATTAGAGTCAGGCTCCAACTGAAGAGCGTTGGCAGCAGCAGCAGCAACACCATCTTTGTAACCCTTCCTGTAAGCCACGGGCATCCTTAACTCCACAGCCTTGTTAACCATCTTCCGAGCATCCCGCATGTATTCAGCTTCGGCTCGGTCAAAGCCGGCCTGATATGCCTTCTCATCAACTTCCTTCATCTTCCTCTTTTCCCTTCTTAGAACTTTGGCAAGTTCACGCTCAACCTTCTTTGTTTTTTCAGCAGCCTCATCTCTCTCTTTCTCAAGATCGGCCACTCGAGACTTAGCAGCCTTTAAACTATTCTTCAACGACTTCATCTTCTCACGCTCGGTCTTGAGATCATCACGATATCGAGAGCGCTCGGCGGAGACAAGCTCGGCTTTGTTCGAAGCTCGAAGCAAAGCTTGGCCGGTCTGAAAAAATAGAGTTAGACATAAGAAATCAATCAAGCTTGGAAACAAACTCAAACAGGTTGCTAAGAAACTAGGATATCTGTACCTGAACAAAGTATGCACTCGCGTGCATCAGGCTCGGCTGAAGGTCATCTGGTATCTTCTGCATGTCGTTCGGCAGAGCCAGACCTTGAAACATCAAAATGGCCAAACCAGGCTCCAGTTTGACACTATCCTGTATGGAAATCACTCTGCCCTCGGCTGTAGTAAGCAATCGAGCAAACTCCTGAATAGCAAATGGTCCAGCCAAATCCGCAGACTTCTGACCTGCCCTCGAACCACCAGCAGCCGACGATTCGGTCTTCTCTTTGTCAGTCGGGCGTGGGGTCGGCGGCTTGGTCGGAAAGAAATCGTGTGTGATTTTTTGCCTCTTCTCCACGGGCTCGGACGCATCAGACTCCTTCTGCCGAACCACCGCGCCGTCCCTAATGTTAACTCGAACAACATTCCTTCTTCCCATCTCCTCACCAAACTCGGGAATAAGTGTTTGAAGAGGGACACTAATACTTGGACACTCGGATGGCTGGCTCTCATGAAACCAGAATTCAGCCGGCTTCCTAAACATAGGGAACTTTACCCTCGGTTCCTTTCCTCCCACGCTCGACTTAAAACGCTTGCCAACTGTTGTTTCCTTTGTACCCCTCTTCTGTCCAACAGCTTTCTTATTCAGAACGGTTCTTCTCTCCCTCCTCTTAAGTTTCCCCTTGTAAGGAGGAACGTAACCGAGTAGCGTCGGCGCGTCCCTGTAAAGCTGTGATAGGAGGATCTCTACATGCTTCTCAACGGACAACGACTGCTGAGTCTTTGTTATGGCTCGGTGATCTGAAGAAATAAAAACAAATAAATGATTTATTAGAAAAACAATACGGTACTTCACGTTCGGCAAAGTCAAAAATATCGTGCTACCTCTGAAATCTTTAACCTTTGGAACGCTGTGCCTACGGTTAGCTTGGTCGCCGAACTCAAAGTTGCCACTGACCTCGACATAGAAGTTTGCCCATTTATCAGTATCGGGCAACCCATCTATTAAGGGTTCCTTGTCTCGGCGCGTGGACAAATACCTACGCTTGGTTTGACCATGTCTTGACATAATATAAGTGTGAAAAAGGTCGGCGACAGTGAACTGAAGATTGTGCAACTCTTTCAAAGCAATCACGGACATTACAATCCTGTAGCTATTGATTGCAAAATAATGAGGGACAATGCTAAACCGAGCCAACAGTTCCCTTAAAAGTGGGTGGAGTGGGAACCTGAGCCCGGCTTCGCAAATCGCCATCAATGGAACCGTGATGTGCTCGGGGTGGTGCTCTTTCTGGCCTCTAATACAGTTGCTGGCCACTTGACTAACCACAACGTCATCAGGGATGTCGTACGTTCGGCAAAAGTCTACGTATTCATGGGGCTGCCCACTAAAATAATGAGCATAAGGACAGACCTGAGCTCTCTCGTAAAGATCAGCAATCTCCCTATCCTCGGACGCAGTGTCACTCGGCCTAGGATGTGACGACGTCGTAGCCTCGGCTGGGAGATGAAACCTAGACTCGGCTTCAGGTCCTAGCTCGGGCTCGGCGTCAGAATTGGTAGAAAGTGAAAAGCTGATCTCGGGTTCGGTGTTAAATCCGCCGTACTCATAGTCACGCTCGGCATTGGAATCATCGAAGTCTGACATATTCGAAGCAATTGAAGAAGACTGACGTCGGCGCCTATGCCTCGCCAACCACTCACGAAAAAATGTATCTCTAAAATCTTCCCCCGAGCTTTCAGAGTCGGAAGAAATAACTATGATTGGGTGAGCCAGACCTAACAAAAACAAGAAGAAAACAATGAGAAATCTCGTCGTCGGCTAGAAGGCAAGGGATTTCTACGGTCGGCTACCCTATTGGCCTACCCTATTTGTCTCTTCAAGATTCAAGCTCGGGAGATACTAAGACTAGAAGCGAGGCTCGGCCTATCAGCACCGAGGCTGTGCTCGGCAAGTTCCAACATTGGCCAAGCACAGACGTCGTTAGAGACCTGTGCTCGGAAAAACAGGATGAAGGCGAAGATGAACAGTCGTTCATCTCAGCTCTCGTACTGTTCACATGGAACAGAAAACTCCCAAAAACCCAGGAAAGATAACGAAAAAGGGCGTAAAAGATGCAAGAATAAAGAGAGAGTGACATATCGAACACATACCTGAAGATTTCAACAAGATTTGATGAAAAATCTGCTGGGAATCGAGACTCGAAGATGAACGGGCGAGGCAGAGCTCTGGCAATGGAGGTTTAGAGAGAGAAAGTGATCGTGACTTCTCTCTCTGCCCCCAGCGCTATATATAGAGCTAGGGTTTGGGAGTTCAAATTTCCCACCCATCATGACACCGCCGAACCAGTAGCCAGTAAACGTTTGACACGTGGCAAAGAAAGGACAACCTGCAGAGCTTGCCACCCGTCCTCTCACCAGCCGTACGCAGCCATGGACCGACACCTGGCACTCCTCCACTAAAGTTCTCCACCAGCGGCTGATATCACTTCAAAAGAGAAGATGGGTCAGGCTCGGTCAAATCTCGCCTTAAACATAAAAATCACGTTCGGCATTCGATAAGTTCGGCCGAGGCTCGATTTCGATCCCTACCTCGCGTTCGGCATCGGCAGAGATTGAGGGGCTATTGTAGCAGGCCGAACATAGAACTTCGTTGTGGTACGACCGAGCCCACTCCCTGTCGAGCATGAACCATTGTGCACGGCTCCCGGCCCTATTCTTCGTTGCCATCTCATTTGCCACGGGCTCGGCAGAAGGCCAGCTCGTTTTCGGCCACCTTCCTTGGCGGATCCCTTGCAGCGTGTCCTTTCCCGTCAGTCATGTGCTAGGGTCGGCAAAGGCGTGTTCGGCCACCCTCGGAGCACGGCCGCTGCAAACCACGGCTAGCTGCTAACTTGCGCGTCTTCTCACGTGTAAAAGCGGTTATAACAGAAGATGATCATGGGCGCACATGGGTGTGCCAGCTCAGCCTTAAAAACGGTTACCAGATCTGTTTGGTGACGTCACGATGACATCACCTGGCCCGCGCAAGGCACGTGCTGGTGCTTAGAGAGCAAGTCAGGGAACTCTATAAATACCAAGCAATGGTAACCCTAAACAGGTACATGCTTCGACATACTCACACTCATTGTCTTCTGCCTCCTCTCTCTGCACAATACTTATCCTCTCGCCGGAGGGCCTTGCCGGGGCAACCCCCGGCTAGGTCTTAGTCGTGCGCTCCCTGTGCAGGCTAGGAGAAGACTCAATAACCATCGAACCACCAGCGGAGGAGATGATCGAGGATCACGGGCCACACAATTGGTGAACCCGACGTGAAATACTTCAATCTACGATGGCTCCACCCCCTCTTGCCCGTTTTCCTCTCTTCTTCAGTCTAAATCAAGCCTCCGTCCAACGAGATGGGCGGACCTCCTCCTCCTCCCCCAATAAATCTGGTCTCCTCTAAGATCGGAGGAACTTTAACGACTCTCTCTCACTAACCAGGCTCCATCCTGGCCCCAATCCCGTGACCCAGCGGCCACCCACCATGGCGGAAGATAGCCTCCATCCAACGAGATGGGCGGACTTCCTCCTCCTCCTCCCCCAATTAGTCTGGTCTCCTCTGAGATCGGAGGAACTTCAACGACTCTCTCTCACTAGCCAGGCTCCATCACTCCTGGCCCCAATCCAGTGACCCAGCGGCCACCCACCGTGGCGGACAATACCCTCGCCTACATTCAAGATGCTCGAACAACAGTAGGAAACAATGAGCATCACCGTCGTTTGGTCGATGACCAAATTGCCGCGCCCTTTGAGAACGTTAGAGCCAGAGACAACGTTGCTTTTAGGCAACAAAGGCCTCCGATCCACCAGCGCTTGGGGGACCAATGAAAAAAGAGCCACAAACTAAAAGGTCCAGCTGTGATGGTCGACCTCAAAAGCCGATTCACGAGGACAAACTCATGAAGTTCACTGAATCTCCCTTCTCAAAAAAGATCCAAGCCGAGCTTCAAAAACATGGAGTACATTTGCCAAAAGACTCACGAAGAATTCTTGGCCGAGCATGACCGACCTCTGCAACGCTGATTCCAGTCACACCCGTGTATCACCGTCGTACAAGATTGATCTTTAGTTCGGCTCAGAGATTTCAGCTGCCATCGCTTCGGCCACCATGACAACCAAGAAGCACCCGAAGACATACAATTATGCCGAACCTAAACCCCACACTACGGTTGGGGCTTATGCTTTGCCTCGGATTGAGCAGTTTGACGTTAGAACCTACGATCCGGAATCAACACGAAGGTTGATCCAACGGTTGGCACTTTCTCCATCAAAGGCCTTCATATCCGTCCGCCAACTCTCTGTGTTCAAGGCTACCGCACTTCAGCGACATAGCCGTCAGGTCCACGAGAGCAACTAAGTTTTATCCGACACGATCAAGGCACTGACCGAGTTTGCTAGGTTTGGTCATGTTTGGTTCGGCGCAAACAACGTTCATACGAATGGTTACAAGCAATCGACCTATGCTGAAGTTGACGTTCCTCTCTACGGCTGAGTACAACCACAATTTCAATCCAAGTATTCCTCCACACCGGCATAGGCCGAGCATCTAAACGATGACTTCGGTCACACCTGTACTAACGGCGCTTGCGCCATCAACGGCCTTCGGCCAACCCTCAACCGTCGGGACTTTTTAGAGTCCAATCGACTGTTCGGCGCTTGCGCCATCAATGGCCTTCGGCTAACCCTCAACTGTCGGGGCTTTTTAGAGTCCAAACGACTGTTCGGTGCTTGCGCCATCAACGGCCTTCGGCCAACCCTCAACCGTCGGGGCTTTTTAGAGTCCAATCAACTGTTCGGCGCTTGTGCCATCAACGGCCTTCGGCCAACACTCAACCGTCGAGGCATTTTAGAGGCTTATGCCATCAACGACCTTCGTATCAAGTTGGCCAACTCTCAAAACCGTTGGGGCTTTTTAGATTCCACATGACATTCGGCGCTTGCCCCATCGAAAACCTTCATAGCGGTCGGCCAACTTTCTCGCGCCAAGGGGCTTTCTAGAGTCCGCACAACATTTGGCCCTTGCACTAGCAAAGGCTCTCATTACGGTTCGGCCACTGATATTCGGCCAGACTCATTGTCAACTTCTCCTATACTCTTTGTAGCAGAAGAAGTTGAGGGGCTATTGTAGTGGTCCGAATATTCTGGTTCAGCCACAGTCGCTACGTTCAATGGAAGGGCACGATGCTACCCTCCATGATCCATCTCGGCTCGACCCAGAGCTAGGCAACTAGGCTCGACCTTGTCCCCACAATGCTCCTTCGAAGCTCAGCTCGGCTAGGCCCAGAGCTTGGCAACTAGGCTCGACCTTGTCCCCACAATGCTCCCTCGAAGCTCGGCTTGGCCCGGAGCTAGGCAACTAGGCTCGGCCTTGTCCCCACAATGCTCCCTCGAAGCTCAGGCTCGGCCCATAGCTAGGCAACTAGGCTCGGCCTTGTCCCCATAATGCTCCTTCGAAGCTCGGCTCGGCTAGGCCTGGAGCTTGGCAACTAGGCTTGGTCTTGTCCCCACAATGCTCCCTCGAAGCTCGGCTTGGCCCGGAGCTAGGCAACTAGGCTCGGCCTTGTCCCCACAATGCTCCCTCGAAGCTCCACTCGGCTGGGCCCGGAGCTTGGCAACTAGGCTTGGCCTTGTCCCCACAATGCTCCCTCGAAGCTCAGGCTCGGCCCATAGCTAAGCAACTGGGCTCGGCCATGTCTCCCACGATGCTCCCTTGAAGCTCAGGCTCGGCCCAGAGCTAGGCAACTGGGCTCAGCCATGTCTCCAATTACAGCTCACACTAACCGCCTTATCCGCTACGTCACGGGTGAAGTTAGCCGACGCATGTCAGACGCATAGATGAACTTGGAGAGCAAGCCAAGAACCCTCTATAAAGACCAAGGGATAGCCGCCCTAAAAGGTAGATCGTCTCCTACCCTCGAAACCCTAGTCCTTTGCTTTCCTCTCTCTGCACTATTCTCATCCTCGCGCCGGAGGGCCATTCCGGGGCTCCTCCGGTGTGGTCTTTAGTCGTGCTTTGTGGTGCAGGTTAGGTTCAAGGGAACGGGGCTAGATCCAAACGAACAACAATTCCTGAGGAAGCGAGCCACGTTCATCGGAGCCCCACAGAAAGTATAGATCTCAATTAGCAACATAACAGTTTATGTATTTTATTGTTTAATAACTCAAATAAACGGAAACCGTTTTTCCTTTTGTAACTACAATAATAGATATGCGTCACACTAAAGAGATTCACAAAGATCACGTTTTTCATTGAAAACATGATAAAAGTGGTGCTTAAAATTTTTTATCTCAGTTTAAGTCTAAAGCTGAGATAAAAAGTGGGTTTTAGTGCGAAATAAAAGACCTCGCTCTTGCAGCGAGATAAAAGAAAAACAACCTCACCCTTGTGGTGTGATAAAAGATTTTAGGGCAGAAAAAAATGAGATAAAAGATCTCACTCTTGTGGTGAGATAAAAGAGAAAATACCTCACCCTTGTGGCGTGATAAAAAAGATAAAAGATCTCACCCTTATGGCGTGATAAAAGATTTTAGGGCGAAAAAGAATGAGATAAAAGATCTCACTCTTGTGGCGAGATAAAAGAGAAAAGACCTCACCCTTGTAGTGTAATAAAAAACTTTAGTGCGAAAAAAAGTGAGATAAATGATCTCATTATTGTGGCAAGATAAAAAGTCAACCCATTCAGGCGCGAGTCTAAGTTTTCACATGGGCGGGTTGGTACTCATTTAGGCAGACTTTGAAAAGTTATGAGAAAAACAATGTCGTTTAAGAACTTTAAAAAGTTCTTTTTTACAAAAGGTAAGAAGATAAGCCCTAATTACACTCATCTCAAAAAATCTTTACGTTTCATCTTCATCTTCATGCCCAAAGAGAGAGAGAGAGAGAGAGAGAGAGAGAGAGAGAAGGCAAATCCCACAACTGAGTTCCACTAGCCCAGTTGTTTCTTTGACGACGAGCAGACTATTTCACTAGTGCCTTATTTTTCACGTGGGCGAGTTGTGATCTTTATGGTTTATTGTAGTAGTGAAATTTAGTTATTTTGGATGTCTTCAAAGTATATGTTTGACACATTAGGTAAAAAAATAATTATATTATTATTGTTTAGCCTTTTCTGAAAATGATTAAAATCCAATTGGGAAGCTACCATTGAAATTGAAATTCAATATAAACACAAAATCCATGTGCAATGGTTATAGTTGTTTATAAAAAAAAGCTAAAGTTTGTCTATAATGTTACAATCTGTAGGTTGTGATAATTTTCATATAAATACAAAGTGCACACTACAACAAAAAACACTATTGTCTACTAAATTTAGTAGCTACAACTAAATTTTTCACCCCAAGAAAATTCTTTGGTGACCAACAACTAATTTTGATTGGCAAAAGATCTATTGTCATATTTTTAAAATATTTTAAACAATGTTTATATATGTATGTTTTATATATTTTAATATTATGTTAATTGCATTAAAAAAATTCAGCAAATTTTAAGGAAAAAAAAAGTTTTCTCACTTTAGGAAGTAAGTATAAATTTTTTTGTTTTCCTAATGTAATAGAAGTTCTTGGCTAGCGTAGTGGTAAGGGCTTGAGAAATCAACTAAGGGTGCATGGGTTCGAAACTTGGCAATGACAAGAAAAGATGGTCTAGTAGATTCAAAGAAAAGATCATGCGCAATAATTTTTCATCTCAGTTTATAGTGTGATCATTTTGAATTTTCAATCACGGTTATAGACCGTGATCTAAAGTGACATACAATCACACCCAGAAAAGAGAAACAATCACACCCAAGAAAAACAATCATGGCTTATAACCGTGATAAAAGAGAAACAATCACGCCTTTTGGCCGTGATTATTTCTCTCTTTCAATCATAGTTTATAACTGTGATAAAAGAAAGTGACTTACAATCACACCCAGATCCATCACCGTAGCAGAAGCGTGATGGAAAACTTACAATCACGGCCAATAACTATAATCTTTATGGTTTATTGTAGTAGCGCGTACGTATTACCGAGCCTGCTGGAAATCAATTACAGAAGAATTTGATTTTGATGTATTGGTTGGATGGTAAAACTAGTACTTTTGCTATTGAGATATGTTTCATGGCCATTAAAGTGTGCTAGATTCAATACAGTAACCAAAATAAATTAAATTGGGGCATAAAGATTATTTCGTAATCTATATCTAGGGGAAAAATTAAAGTGATATACCACCAAAGTGGTCTCTATCATGGAGATTTTCTTAAAGATAAAAGTTTTGGATTACATAAAGTTACGTTTAGATCCATGCGGGTAGTGATTGGCCCAAAGGAAGGTTATTATTTGGCCGGATTTTAAACGGTATAAGGTAGTTGATTTTTTGAATAATATAGTTCTAGAATTTGCCTATGCATTCAATAGTCGGCCCAAAGGAAAACTTTTGATTGGCCAGGCCTAT
This sequence comes from Rhododendron vialii, assembly GCF_030253575.1. NCBI lineage: Eukaryota > Viridiplantae > Streptophyta > Magnoliopsida > Ericales > Ericaceae > Rhododendron > Rhododendron vialii. Next base: position 2,955,689 of record NC_080567.1, read on the forward strand.
TTTATATTGTTCATGTTAACTAGCCTTATTGGTGAGAAGACCACTTGCATGTCATAATTACTATCCAAAGACTTGGTTATGATGATGCGTCAGGTTTTCTCGAAAGGGCCCACCATTACAAACACAAATAATAAATTTTATTTTATTTGTCTAATTGTTTGCCCCTACAATTAGACTAAGTGTTGCATGATAATTATATTCAAGTTCTCATATCATTGCACTAAAGTAGATGGATATTTGTTAATTGTGAGCTTTTCTGTTGTTGCATCTTCTACATTTGCCAATTTGAATAATATTCTAGTTCTTAAGGGTTCCAATCTTAAGAAATGGAAAGAGCATGTTACAATTCATTCTCATGGCTATTTGGGCACTAAGAAAAGAAAATTAAACCCTAAGGTTAAGAAAGCTGCAGATAATGGGACTTCACAGACAACTGTGCAATAGAAGCATGATAAAGGTGTTCCCTATTTCTTTTGCAAAAGGACTGTTGGTCATGTGAAGAAGGATTGTCTCAAATATCACAAGTGGCTCACAAAGGAAGGTAATCAATTTAGTTTTGTTTGCTGTGAATTTAATTTAGCTGAAATACCACCCGACACTTGGCGGATAGATACGGGTGGAACTATCCACATTAGCGTGTCGATGCAATGTTGTATAAAGAGTCGAATCCTCAGTGATACCGAAAGGTTCATTTATATGGGAGACAACAATAAAGTTTGTGTAGAGGCAATTGGAGTCTTTAGACTTAAATTAGAATCTGGTTTTTATTTGGATTTGGATGAGACTGTTTATGTACCGTCATTTAGACGAAATTTGATTTCTGTTTCCTGTTTGGACAAATCCGGTTACACTTGTTCATTTGGAAATGGAGGTTTTAGTCTTTTCCAAAATTTAAATATTATTGGTACTGGATATCTAGTTGATAGTCTATACAGGTTAGACTTGGATGCCTCTCACTTAAAGTTTAATGAAACTTTACATGTTGACAAATATGGTACGAAGCGAAAATTAATTAATGAGAACTCCTCTGTATTGTGGCACAAGCGTTTGGGACATATCTTGAAAGAGAGAATTGAAAGGCTTGTGTCAAGTGGAATTCTTGATCCTTTTGACTTTTTAGATTTCAAAATTTGTGTTGAATGCATAAAGGGGAAGCAAACAAACATAACAAAATTTGGTGCCAAAAGGAGTTTAGACATTTTAGAAGTGATACATACCGATATGTGGTCCATTCCCTACAGCTTCTTGGAATGGTCAACAGTATTTTATCACTTTTACAGATGACTATTCTCGTTATGGTGTATGGTATCTAATTCTTCTTTACTAGATTCCCTATGGGGAGAAGCCTTAAAGACTGCAGTTTGTATCTTTAATCGAGTACCCAGTAAAGCAGTAGCTAAAACCCCGTACGAGTTGTGGATTGGAAAGAAACCTAGTCTTAGGCATTTCCATGTCTGGGGTTGTCCAACTGAGGCTAGGCCTTATAGGCCTAATGAAAGAAAATTGGACTCAAGAACTATTAGCTGTTATTTTATTGGATACTCAGAAAGGTCAAGAGGTTTCAAGTTTTATTGCCCTTCCACAAATGCCATAATTGAGACGGATAATGCCAAATTTATTGAGGATGTTGAAAGTAGTGGGAGTGCACAACAACCCATGAATTTTGAATTTGAGGAGGAACATATTGAGATTCCTATGATTCATGTTGAGACTGATGATGTGGTCACACCTATCTTAGTACAGGATGCGGATGCAGGCCACCAGACTATTCCTAAGTTGTATCCTACTAATACGGAAGAACCCCAACAAACTCAATTGGAAGTGCCAAGGAGATCCAATAGGGAGAGGAGATCGGTGATTTCAACTGATTATACCATTTATCTCTAAGAACATGAGTTTGATATAGGATTGGAGGATGACCCCATATCTTTCAGTCAAGCCAAACAAAGTGTTAACCCCATAAAATGGATGAAAGCCATATTGGATGAGTTAAAGTCTATGAGTGACAATGACGTTTGGGATCTTGTCGAATTGCCTAAAGGTGTCAAACCTGTAACGCCCTTGAATTTTGGTCAATAAAAATTTCGTTCAATATTTGAATTTTATTTGAATTACTTATTTTCTCTTGAGTGGCTATATGATTTCTTGTTATTTTTCGTCGTAGTTAGATTTTGGTCTCGACTAGAAACCCTACTTGACCAATATAGTTAGTTTCTAACCGACTACTTGGAGGAACCGAGCAACCAACTCACCTAGTTACTAGATAAACCTTTTGAAACTTTTGAAACTTTTGAACCTTTTGCCTTTACCCATTGGTCCATAATGTTAGGGTAATTTTTTGTCCATTGGACAATAAGCTTTTGACTAAAGTACATGTAGTCTTTTCAAGTCTTATTTTAAAAATAAAAAGTACTTGTACTCCTTTTATCCTTTGGTTATTAACCGCAAGGGGAATTATTATCCATTGGGTAATAACCGTTAGGAAAGTTAGTGACCCTTGGGTAATAGAGTCTTTTGACCAAATAAAGTACCGATGTGACTAGGGAACCTTCTAATAAAGTTGATTTGACTAGTCAACCTTTTCAAAACATAGACTAAAGAATTACTTATTTATTTTCTTTTATTGTTTTAGTTTTATTCTTTATCCTTTGGACGATAAATGTTAGGGGAACTATTATCCATTGGATAATAGAAACCCAATTCTTTATATTAAAAGGGTTAAATGAAAGATTTGAAGAAAGTACTATTATAGACTTTTATAAAATTACTTTAAGGTACTTTTTGATTATTTTACTATAAAAGTTTCCTAGTAGCTATTGTCCATTGGACAATAAATGTTAGGGGATTTATTATCCATTGGGTAATAGAGTTATTCTTTCACCAAGTACATGGGATTATTAAACTAGTCTTTTTCCTAAATTGCCCATGTGATGTTGTCCCTTTATTTTATTAAGTATGTACTTTTGACTTAAGACCTAAGTTTTCCTAAGTACCCTTTTATTATTTTATATTGGGGTTTTGTACTCAATTGGATTAGTTTAATGGGGAGTTGATCTTCCTATAGTACATTAGTACACTAGTTTATTTATTTAAATCAAACATGTGCCTAATTGGATTTCTTTAAAGGGATTTTAGATTTAGAAAATCTAGTACTTTGGTACTTTTGACTTATTCTTTCTTGTTATATATATATATATATATAGTGTACTAGGAGAGAGAGAGAGAGAGAGAGAGAGAGAGAGAGAGAGAGGCCGAGAGAGAGGGAGAGGAGAGAGTGAGCCAAGAGAGGAGAGAGAGGGAGAGAGAGAGAGGAGATTTGATGTGTACCTTGATCTTTGATCTTCTTTGTACTTCAAATCCTTGGCTATGAATCTTCTTCCTAGCCAAAACTAACTCTCCATTGTACTTCTATGATTTGTTTAAGACCAAATCTTGTACCATTGTCTCCTTCTTTCCAAACAAATCTTCCATAATCAAATCCTTGGTACAAATCCTAGCCATGCAAGCCTAAAACCCTAACCCATCAAGCTTTCAATCAAGTTTGACAAATGAAAGATTGAGTTATGGAGCAAATCCATGGGAGATATAGAGAGAGAGAGGGGCCGGCCATTAGAGAGGGAGAGGGAGCCAAGATTTTTCCTATAAATAGGACCCCATTCCAAGCATTGAACTCACACCTTCTCATTGCCCCAACTTCTCTCTAGAATTCCTTTGTTCTTTCTTTGTTCTTCATGTTCTTGAGTTGTTCTTGAGTTCTTCAAGAAACTCATCCAAAGCCTCCACTAAACCGCCACTCGACCACCCTTCGATCCATAAAGTAGAGTAGTGTTAGTCAAGAAGAAGTTTCGAGAGAAACCATTCTCTTTCGAAGCTACCGGGAACTACCATAGGAAGTTACTCCGTTCGACCGCCGACTAACCGTCCGTAAGCCGTTACTACCGCCTAGAAGAACGGTAACGAAATCCTTACTTACTTCCTATTTACTTACTTACTCAAGTATAACGTTGTTATTTTGAATTGATAAGAAGAACGGTAGATTCTCCCTATCTATTACTCCGAATTATATGAAGTGTATGTTTACCTATTTACTTGAAGTATTCGTATTTTGATCTTTAAGATGATTATGAGTATGCATATATGAATTGCTTGTATTACTTGTGGTGTGATAAAGCATAAGTGATTTCCCTCCAAAGACGTCCGTACATGTGGCGTTGTGCTTTGAATAAAGCATAAGTGATACACTCCAAGGGCGTCCGTACATGTGGCGTTATGCTATAAGTAGTGATTGAGCGTGATAAGTAATATAGAATTGGATGATCTTGCTAGAATGATTCATGCTTATTTTTGTCCTACCGCGGAGTCTTTGCATGTAACGAGACACGAGAATCGAGAAAGTAGAAACATGACACCTAGGGTGTGATTAAAGGAAATGTTTTCCCGAGGAAGGAAATATTTTAAAACTACATAATGACCGGTTTTGGGGGGTGTAGGGAGGTATTCCCGAACAAGTCCAAGAAGAGCCCGAGCACGGTGAAGTAAAAAGTCAACACACTGTAAACCAGCGACATGAGAAGTCAATGGACCAGAGAGGTTGTTCGATTCTCGGTACAGTAACACGAGACGTTATTGGACCAAATACAAGGAAAGTGACATGTGATGCCATTGTTCAGATACATTGTTCGGCAAAGAGCCGAACAATGAGGAAATCATATGGTCTCCATTGTTTCTTAAGGACCAGTTACATGTGAAGTAACTGGTCCAGGCCATCTGTTCGGCCCCCGTGAGATGGCCGAACAAAAAGAGAAGTCCTATTGAAGGGAACATTCTAGAAGGGTCCAGAATCACCGGTATTCCGTTAAAGGGTGAGATCCCAAGAATATAGGATCTAAGAAAGATACCCAACGAGTATGGGATGATTGGCTTGTTATGGAAAGAGTCCTACAAGGATTAAGGAAATAAACTGATAAAGGAAACGAGAATCCTTGATATCCTGGGTTTCACTACAACAAATTGAGGTTTCAATAGCGTATCTTAATAGCGTTTTTTTATAAATGCTATGGTTGAGGTGGCAACAACAGCGTTGCTGCTATTGTGTGGCACGGAGAAAGCCGGAAGTGAAAAAATAGCGTTTCATTAATTATATTATAGCGTTCCATCCAAATTTCAATTTAGGGCAGGAATCTCTCTCCACTTCGCCGCCTTAAAAACATACACGAACTCAAAATTTTCTCCAAATCATTGGCGCACAGATCTCCCTCTCTTTTCTTGCAAATTGGTTTCGGCTTCTACTGGATAGATCAAGCATTCAGTCGCAAGTTCAATCGTGAGTTCTCCTTTCATGAGCAAGGGCTTCAATGTAAGTTCTTCCATGATTTGTTCTTTCTCCTCTCTTGTTATGCGATTTAGCTAATACTCGGTTTAAATGTACGAAACCCTTTTTCTGCTCGATCCCTCGTTCCTCCACAGAAAGAAGCAAATCGCCATGACCTATTGCACCAGTGAAGCAAAAAGCCGTCGAACGGAGAAGCCCTAACCAGGTTCACTTCGATTTTTTCCTTGATTTTTGCCCAAATACAAACTAGGGGTTTAATATTCTCTCTTATTTGCTTATCAAAGGTTATGAATTTTTAATTTTGCTTAGCCATCAAACGGTATGATCTATTAGGATTTGCACAGATTATGCTTTTAAACTGTGAAGTTTACTTAAAATCTGATTTTTTATTTTCATTCTAATAAGAATATGAGGCTTTTCTTTTGCTTCGGTCTGGAAAAAGAGAATACAACATGTATGGGGTTTCGTTATTTGCCCAGAAAGCAAGAGAAGATTATTGCGGGTTCCATATTTTCCCTGAAAGAGAAAAGTCAAGGCTTAGCTTTTACAAATTCATGTGTTAAAGAAGATGACATTTTCGTGTAGAATCTGAACTAGTAGAGGATGGATACAAAAAACTCTGTCATTAGCCTAAAGAGATCGTTTTCGGCGCAATCTAGGTGTGCGTCATGCGGGTGCCACCCCCCGCCCCTTGGGCTGTCTACATTCCACAATAATTTGGCTTGTGTTTTTCCTGATTGATATTATGACTTACGCACCATCTTGTTTGTTGCCTTCGGTGATGGACCTTGGTGTTCCCTCCCTCTTTGCCAGTTATGTTTGTGTTGGAGAAACTGACACTTTGAATTAGATCTACAAAGATGTGGACCAGCTATGTGGATAATTTAGAGTTGCAAATTTAATATGCAAGTACTAGTTTTTTAATGACATTGAGTACGTGGAAAAATGTAAAGGTTAAACGCGACTCGACTGTTTTGTCAACTAAGATAAGGTACTATTGAACCCTACTGTTGTATTCTTTTTGTAGATGGACGATGATGATGAAAGGATAACCAATGTTAGAGGAAGATTGTGAGGTTGCATTAGTTTGATTTATGTGCCTACCAAGGTACGAAAAGGCATTTTAGCTTCTGTAACTTGCATTTGTTGTTCTTGTTGGTTAAATATGACTTCTATTTGTTAACATCGTTTTTTTTTTGCATATCATATCTATGCCTAATTATTGGGTTGCTCCATAGTATTGATTATGGCCTTATCAAAGTCTTATTCTTATAAGTTATATGCATGGTTTGATTCAATAACTAGTTGGTTCTTTTGTGCTAATAGGTGTACTATGGTTCATACCAAGATGGGAGAGAGAACAAGTTTTTCAGGAAATAGCTGAAGTTTGGCGAGCCTCCAAGTCAAGATTAGCCTCGAAAATATGACACGCTACAGTTGAAAGCTACGACTCCAGCTAGATAATGTCAAATCACTCCACGATTGGAAGGATTTTGTGAAGGAAAAGACTAGTAAAAAGTGTAAGGTATGTGCAACCTGATTTATCTTTAATATTACTAGTATAATGCCCGTGCTTCGCACGTTTCCACGTGCTCATTAGTTGAATTGGTATCGGAAAGTGTTTTTGGTTACGGTAGTGATGATAACAGAAAAATAGCAAAAGGTTATTGAAACATAAATCAATTTTAGATCTTCCAATCCAAGGGATTCATTGTTTTGGCACACCTTATGTATTTTACAACTTTGGTACTCTTTTGTAGTTACACTAAATGCTAAGAGAAATAGCAAGATGTTATTGAAGCAAAAATCAGTTATAGATTTATAGGGAAGCTATTATGTGCCTGGGTTTTTACATCTGAAGCCAAATCATTCACGATGCCCTTTGGTTCCACTTTCATCATGACCATTCCATACGTCACTTAGTTGACCGTTTGTTGCTTCGCGAGTGAAATGGGACTTCAGTCCAATCCAGCACTGGTAATAATCATCATCCATTAAGGGCGACTTGAGAGCCTATGGGCAGACTCGCAGTATAAGACACGATTCAAACATGAAAGCCATGATATCAGCTATTCTCTGTGGTCCTGCTTCATTTCCACAAGCAATTGTTGCCTGCGAGAACTATGCTTTAAATCCTATACTGTGAAGTAGTGGTGAGACTGAAAAGCAATCGATTAATGGGATAAACGAGAGAAGGATTTCATGTATTCCAAAAAAATATGAACATAGTAGGAAGAAAACACCTACCTCATAGGTCTTCGTATCAGGATCGTGGGGAGTCATGCAGCTATGAAGGCTTGCACCACCTAGGAGAAACCCATCGGCTTTTGCTTGAAAATAAGAATATTGAGTTCTTACTCTGAATTTAACGTTTAGAGTTGGGCCAATGGCAAAGCTAATGCCTAACATTGGAAGAAATAGGTTAAATAGATTATGTTATTCACTTTAAAATGAGGAAGCTCATGTTGGGTCACAGAAAGGGAAAATCTCTCTTTGCTCACCTGACACATGAAAGTAACGTGTATTGTTCCAAAATCCATTATTTCCTTCTAGCGATATATGGGAACTTTAAGATACGTGCATTCCATCAATCTCATAATCAGTAGCATGAAGAAAATAAGTATGCCGGTTTTATTACATAACCATCGCTAATCCAAGTGTGCATTAACCACAATTCGAACAGCACACCACTCCATTTATTGGTGGCAGGAGATACCACTCTACCTACTGCCAGCACAAGGGTTTGCTTTCTGTTACTCCCTCTACCCGAATGCACCCACCAATTTCATATATAACACACACAGTAACTACTTCATCAGTTAGGGAGGAAAACAGCGATAAGAGTAGTGAAAATCATCAATATAAACCAAAGGATAAAAAGTTCATTAGTCTAAAAGGTTTACCTCATATCCTCCATAAATCAGACCCATGAATTCGCTCATGCAAATTCCGATGGTAATATGGATGTCGGAAAGTATGTTCAGCAACCAACGACCATGGAAAGAAGATGAAGAAATCAAGCAATGCCACAGCCAGGTTTATCTGTTGGTGTGGGCAGAACAGAATTGTGATAGATTAGAGTTTGCATATCTTTTTGAAGCACAAATTTTTATGATTAAGATTGGTATCTCTCTCTGTTTGGGTACTTCTGCAAAACTTTTTCATTTCCAAGTGGTGAACCATCTAACATAAGTATACTTCTACTAATGTGAAGAATTAAATCTGCATTGAGCTACTAGGCTTAAAATTTGCACCTATTTTTTTGATTTGATGGAAGAATCAGCACTCAAAGTCTTGTGTCCAAGGTTAGTCAGGCTTAGCTTCATGTCAGATTGAAACTCTAAGCTTTTTTCTTTCCATTACGATTTCTATTTAAAACACAGTAGTTTTAAGCCACGAAAACAAAGGTAAAACATAGTTAAGATACTAAATGAAATTAAGAATTCACTTCCTTCTCTTAATGCCACTACTAAACTATTTGTAGACAAGTGTTTTTGGACCCTCACTCCTACGGGCCAATTTACTATTTCATCAATTTGGGATCATCTCAGAGTTCACTACCTTGACATTCTTTGGCATCATGTAGTCTTGTTCCAAGGTCATAATCCCAGATGCAGTGTTCTTTGAGTGTTCTTTGAATGTCCTGTGGCTACCAGGTTAGGGGTATTCTTTCTCCTAAACTTCCTATGGGTTGGGTTATTCAGTCTTGGTCACATTGGATCATGTTGCTGTCTTCATTGATGGGTAATTCCCTTGTTACCGCAATTACTATGTTAGTGTTCACAGTTTTTGTGCATCATATCTGGATAGAAAGGAACTATAGAAAATTTCAAAATGTGTCCTGCACTCCTAATGTTATTGCAAATAAAATCATTTATGAGGTGAGATGTAGGTTTTTATCATTTTCAAAATTGCCTAGTGGGCCTCACTATGCTAATCTAGTTCATGTCTGGCAGCCTGTGTGATAATCATCTCTAACTGATTGGTATTTGGTGGTATGTCTGTGCAGCCTGCCAAGCTTGTGCAGCTAACAGCTAGCAGGTTCAGGCAGCAAGTAGATTGTGTCGGTTGGAACTGCTTTGGTGAAGTTGGGTACAGATTGTGCAGGTATAGGTGTGCAGGTGGGCATGTCACATGTTGTGAGCATCTCCAAAGAATCTATTCCAGCACTTCCAGCTGGAAGACTTGGTGTGTCGCTGTTTGGTACCAAAGGAGTTGGAAGGGAGTAAAGGCAGTCGTGGAGTTATTACTTCTATTATCAATGGTAATTATCTTAAATCCTTATGATGGTAACTTTTCAAAGCCATCAGTAGGCATGCTCTTATATATTCCATTTGGGGTTCTTGGTTTGAGAGAGATCTACTAAAATTTGTGTTTTCCAGTAAGTTGTGTGTTTGAGCCTCATCCTTTCTTGGAGAGGAGGTAATAAATAGCGGGGGCATCATGTGAGAATAAGTGGAGGGAATTGGTGGAGCCCTCTAGTCCCAATGCTTGCAAGAAAAAAGATGAGTGAGAGGTCAGTTTTTTAGGGAGATATAAGACACTGAGACCTCGTATTGAGCTTGGGAAATCCTGTTACGCTGCTTTAGTTTAATGTTAATTACCTTTGTTGTGACATGAATCTTGGCTGAATGGCATCATTTTGTTTTGGTTCATGATTTCAACATCTGGAAGTTTAAATGGAGGACTTGGTGTTGTTATCTAGATGGCCCATGGGTTTTACCGTGCAAAACACAGTGTAGTTGATGTGGGAGATGTCATCTACTTTTGTGCACAGTTTACTACCCCAGTCGTCATCATTCATTTACCTTGTTTCGGTGAGTTTTCTTTCACTTGGAACTACAAATTTGTATGTGTTGTTGTTTTGCATAACTCTATTTGGTAGTTGAGATAAGCCAATGAAGTATGCTTTTGCCTAATGAGGCATGTTGTCGAGGTTGATAGTTGTTTATACTTTCAGCAAGTATCATTTTTGCCCATCCATGGGGGATGTCGATCCCAAGACTCTTTTGTGCCTAGATGGTTACAAGTTCTGTGGTGGGTACGTGTCCAGCTATCGTTCATGTCTAGCTAGCCTTAGTATTAGGATTGGTTTGCTTGTGGGACATTGAATGCCATGTTCCCACTTGTGTATGAGGTTTCTAGATTTGTCCAAGGGGGTTAGATGCTGCCTCATTATGCTCCCTCGTTAGATGGTTCCTATTTTACCATGGAATTTTATTTTTTTTTTGGGTAAATCAGCTTAAAATAGAAAAAGGCAAACCGAATATACAGCCTACAAGGGGCATACACTAGGAGAAAAAAAAGAAAAAGAAAAGGAAAAGGTAAAATAGTAACTCTAGGCCAAGTGGCTACAGAAACACACTTCCGTAGTGATCCACTTATTTAATAATGCTTGCGCTTTTATAGTATAAGTACTTTCGTGAATCATGAGCTTATTCTACGCCCATCTATTAATCCAAAATTTTGTACCACAGGGAATCAAGAAGATTGCATCAATTCCACGTGCTTGGCTTTGGGAGGAAAGAAAGGCCAAATTGCTCGAAGATTGCATCAATTTCAACAAGCTTGCAGCATAGAAAATTTTCAAGTAATATGTGGGTTAGCTTGTTTGTGGCTACCTTTGGTAACATCCTTTGGTAACATTGGACACCTGGATACTATATGAATCCATTGCAATTCTTGCAACCCTTTCATGTAATTTGTGTTTTCGAGTTGTTTCAAAAGTTGGTGTAATGAATATTTGCCCGAATGAATGAATTTGGTTAATTACATTGGCAACATTGAAGTTTTAGATTATATTCATGTTTTTCTAATAATTGTTTTACAATTGGTGTTGAATGTAATAAAAAAATATTAAATGGGTGGTGTAATGACAAATACGCTATTAAAAGAATCTCAAAATTAGCATGCAAAAAAATGCTATTAAAAGCTTATTTAAGACCGCGTTCAAAAAACACTATTAAAAGTTTATCTAAGATAGTGTTCGCAAAACGCTATTAAAAATTTATCTAAGATAGCGTTCAAAAAATGCTATTAAAATTTTATATAGGACAGCGTTCAAGAAACGCTATTAAAAGTTTATATAAGACAGCGTTTAAAAAACGCTATTAAAAGTTTATCTAAGATAGCGTTCAAGAAACGCTATTAAAAGTTTTGACTTTTAACAGCATCGGCTAATACAGCGTTCCGAAAAACGCTATCTATGACATTCAATAGCGTTTTTCGAACGCTGTAAAATGTAATTTTTGTTGTAGTGTTTCCTATTCGAGTTAGGAATCCTAGGGTAACACGGATGCTTGGCCAGCAAGCATATGCAAATCTATAAATATGAGGTAAACCTAGAGGCAAAAGGTACGCAATACATTATTTTCTGATTGCTTTCCTACTGACAATTAGGGTTTGATTGCTAGTACGAAATACTAACAAAGGCATCGGAGGGCCTTTGCCACGAGAGGCAAAGGTGCACTCACTCCTTATCTGTTTTGTAGGACAAGGTTTTCATTGACAAAATAGGGTTACGTTCAAGAGGCACGTGAAGCCGCTGCATTCCAGTGCTGTTCAGAGCACTACTTGAATTTGTCCACCTACAGGTGGCATTATGTGAGTTGTGTGTGTGTGTGTTAAAGTAAGATTTGTGAAAAACCCAATGAGAACCCGGAGCGGCGGAATCATTGTGGGGATACTCGGGAACCCGAAGCGGCGGAACCGAGGGTTTAGTTTTTCGAAAACCCAATGAGAACCCGGAGCGGCGGAATCATTGTGGGGATACTCGGGAACCCGGAGCGGCGGAACCGAGGGTTTAGTTTTTCGAAAACCCAATGAGAACCCGGAGCGGCGGAATCATTGCGGGGATACTCGGGAACCCGAAGTGGCGAAACCGAGGGTTTAGTTTTTTCGAAAACCCCAAATGGGAACCCGGAGCGGCGGAACCATTGTGGGAGACTTGGGAACCCGGAGCAGCGGAACCGAGGGTTTTGAATTGTGGCTTGGTTATCCGCGGTACGGAGCCAATGCAATCGTGTGTGTTAAACAAAGTGGTTTTTGAAAGGTTGATTTGTTTATGAAAATGGAGACACGGTCTACGATGAGTTGCGTAGGAGAAACACAAAAAATCTTGGACACCAACGATAGTTGATTAACGAATGTGGATGTGTCATTGTTAGCTGTGTATACATGTATCATGTGGAAATCGATGATTGTATAACCTGTTGTTTGTAAGTTATGGGTTAGCGGGTATGGGAATTTTCTGCTGAGCTTTTGTAGCTCACGGTGTTGCCTTTTTGGTGACCCTGACATATTATATCGGTGGCGATGCTGGTATAATGTGTCAGACCTTGTAGATTATCAAGATGAACAGTACACCTTGGAGGCTTTTGGAGCTGAGGAGCTGGCTAGGATGGAGGAGCAGGTGGAGCTGTAGTTAGGAACCCTAGAACCCTTTCATTTGTGTAAATATTGAACTCTTGTGGGAGTTTTGTTGTAATAAGAGCCAGACTCTATTTTGAGGTTTTCAATGAAATTGTCTTTTTAACGTACCCCAAAATTTGGGGCGTTACAACTTGGTATCAGAGCTTTAGGTTCAAAACCTCGGCCATGGGTAGAATGGGTAGAACCACGAGATAGTTTGACCGTTGCACCAACATGAATTGTGTTTAAAGTTTACCGTCCCAAATTGGGTGGAATTCTGTCAAAACAATCTTCGGATTGAAGCAAGGCACAGAAATTGGCAGTACGGCCGAGCTGGGAATTCCCGAACAATTGGATGATGACTTAAATCAAGAATCGAAAGTGGAACATAGATTCAAATCTTCTTAAGTGATTACCCTGTCGGAAGATATTCCTAATTGAGGTTGAAACTTTTTCTTGTAGATGAAACATCTAGTTGATATTTTAGCCGAAGCCTATCAACCCAGAAATACCATAGAAACCTTGACAGCCCAGAAACTGGAAGATCCCGACTTTGTGGCCGCTGTACTTGCAGAAAAGAGAGATTTTCAAAGAGTGCAGCAGAATACCCCTATTCCCGTTGAAAAGGACCCCTGGTTTTCGGGAATGTTTTCGATCCTGTCTGCTTTCCATGAGTATTTCGGTGTCTTACCCCCAATGGAGAACTTTGAGGTTGGAGTTACGGAGGAAGAAGTCGAAGGTGATAATGACGCCAATGAGGTGACCGAGGAGGAAAACCTGTTAGATGAAGAGAATCTCGAAGAGGACGAGACCCCAAAAGCAGAGGACGTCAATTAGGCATATCTGAGGCCGACCTAGTAACCATTGTAATCCTTCAGGACGTAGGATGTTAAGGATTAGGTAGTAGTTGGACCTTTTGTTGTAACTAGAGATAGTAAGATTAGGCTAGTACGTTGTACTCATTTTATTTGGTAATAAGAGACTTATGTTTTCTTTAGTATATGATCACTGTTTATGTGTGGACTTGCATCTTACTCTTTATGGCGTGAAAACTACCCCTTACCTCGTTAAGTCTAAATTATAACCTTCCTTATTTTAGATGTCAAGTATACCACCAGGAGGACGCCCACCTTTCGCCCTGCGTGTGTGGGCAGCGTGCCCTTGGAATTTTCTGGATTCCAAAATGCAAGGGCCCAGATCGAGGGAGCGCGAGCGGGGAAGCAAGCGCTCACGAAAATACAGAGTCGCCACTCGGGTTTTGAAGGTCCGACACCCAAGAAACCGTATTTCGAAGCACTTGTCGCGCTGGTTGACTTGAAAAAGTTTAAGGAACCAGTCCGTCATAACCATAGCTGGGTTCGGGAGCCAGGTTACGAGAGGGGAAGGGTTTTATGGCACCCCTCTCGCCCAATCCGGAGATCGGTCTCTACTTAGGCATTTGCGAAAAACGTTTGTTTGCGATTCTGTTTCATTTAATCAATTTTTAGCCAATTAGGGCGGGGGAACAGTTAATCGGGTATTTAAAACTGTGACAGTTTGCGGGACATGATAGATATGGCATGGATGGGCGAGATAACAAATAGTAAATGGAATAAAGTCCAAAACGTCGATCATACATCAAGACGGTGCTGTGTATGACTTTGGCAGGAACAAACGGTCAACTTGCATGCGTGAATCCATCTGCATGCAAGCAAACCGTCGCGCGACAAAACCATACACTCGTGCGAGTGTTGATGCCTCACCAATGGTTTGAATTTTACTCCCTTCTGGGCTCTGGAAGGACCAATGCTCACCCAGGTGCAAACCAAGCAGTTTATGAGCACTTGAAAGTAAACAATATTACAACAGACAGATGGAAATATTATGGAAACACGACCCCTAAACAGTGGGGGTGTCTAAACAGAGGCCAAGGTCAAGCTGCTCATGCAAGGGCAGTCCCTGGAAAACGAAGAACCGTCGCGCGAGGGAGTGATACACGCGCGCGATTGTTCAGACTGGACTTCCAAGAATTGCTTTGCATGCTTAGGGCTCTGAGACATATTCAAGAGCATCCCAAGAGCATTCCGAACCAAGAGAAGTTATAAACCAAACTAAACTGTGATTTTAAGCATACAAAGCAGTGAGCTAATACTTTTAAAAGACTTGAAAGCGACTATGAACACGACAAGAAACTTAAAGACCAGCATCCCTTCCCCACGAGGTCCAATCTCATGCAGACAGAACTGTCGCGTGAGTGTGTGGGACCATCGCGCGAGGGTGTGCTTGGTAACGGCTCTTGAAACCTTGCCAGCTTTAGGGCCAGAACTGGTATTGATTACCAGCCTTGACCCTGCCAGCCCCCCTCAGGGGTTCGAACAGTGAGCAGAAAGGTATTATACCTTTGCTTGAGTGCCTTGGAGATGGCTTGAATGAGGTGGTGAGACTTGGAGGGTGATTACGTGGGAATGAGTGTGGTATGGGGTGTTTGTGCTTGAGCTTTCCTTCTTCTTTCTTGGAGAGAAATTGGTAACCCTTTGAAATGAAGGATGGGGGGGTTCTTATAGAAGGAGGAATTGGTTGGTGGCTAGACAAGGCCATGCAACCAGCCAACAAGGCTGGTCACAATTGCTTGGTGGAGAAATGGGGTGGCAAAGGTGATGGGAGAATGGGGTTGAGGTGGTGCAAGGGGAGCCCCCCAGAACGCTGTTCAGTCGACGAAACGGGGTCACATAGGCCTGTAGCCCCCTGATCACCACGCAAACCGGGTGAAAATGATAGGTGTTTACCATCGCGCGAGTCAGTGAGACCATCGCGCGAGGGTCAATAGTCAAAACTTTGACTTTGACCACCACCTGGCAAGTGAATCATCGCGCGAGGGTCCCAGTGCATCGCACGACTGTCAAACCTGAGGCCCAGGTTTGGACTCAAGGGTTTTCAGGGCGAAGGATGGGTTTCACACACACGCCAAACTTAAGCCATTCCAAGTTCTCGAGATTGTTTTCGACCTGATTCATCATCAGGGAAACAAGAAACCGAAAAACAAAGTAAAACGATCGGAAAATCAGATTGGGGTGTCTACAGTAGTCCTTCTTTGACGGCACGCGGAGCACCATTGGCTGGCACGGGTAACGTCAAAGATTTCTAGACACCCATCCAATCCACCCAAAAGCCGATTTAAACGAAAAGTGCAAGCATGCATATACAAATACCATGCACCAACGG
Organism: Rhododendron vialii; assembly: GCF_030253575.1. NCBI lineage: Eukaryota > Viridiplantae > Streptophyta > Magnoliopsida > Ericales > Ericaceae > Rhododendron > Rhododendron vialii. The sequence goes on from NC_080567.1 coordinate 2,971,632, forward strand.
ATCGGTGAGCAGATTGATTGCTGATCCGAATTTGGACGGATAGATCGTCGTTGATTTGAAATTGGACGGATAGATCGTCGCTGATTTGAATTTGGACGGATGGATCGTCGCTGATTGATAATCGGACGGATAGATCGTCGTTGATTGATAATTGGATGGATAGATCATCATTGATTGATAATCGGACGGATAGATAGTCACTGATTTGAAATTGGACGGATAGATCGCCGCTGATTTGAAACTGGACGGATTGATCATCGCTGATTCGAAATTGGACGGATGGATCGTCGCTGATTGATAATCGGACGGATAGATCGTCGCTGATTGATAATCGGACGGATAGATCGTCGTTGATTGATAATGGGACGGATAGATCGTCGTTGATTGATAATGGGACGAATAGATCGTCGCTGATTTGAAATTGGACGGATAGATCGCCGCTGATTTGAAATTGGACGGATTGATCGTCGCTGATTCAAAATTGGACGGATGGATGTCGCTGATTGATAATCGGACAGATAGATCGTCGCTGATTGATAATCAGACGGATAGATTGTCGCTAATTTGAAATTGGACGGATAGATCGTCGCTGATTGATAATCGGACGGATAGATCGTCGTTGATTGATAATTGGACGGATAGATCGTCGTTGATTGATAATCGGACGGATAGATCGTCACTGATTTGAAATTGGACGGATAGATCGTCGCTGATTCGAAATTGGACGGATGGATCGTCACTGATTTGAAATTGGACGGATGGATCATCGCTGATTGATAATCGGACGGATAGATCGTCGCTGATTGATAATCGGACGGATAGATCGTCGCTGATTTGAAATTGGACGGATAGATCGTCGCTGATTGATAATCGGACGGATAGATCGTCGTTGATTTGAAATTGGACGGGTAGATCGTCACTGATTGATATAAAGGACATCTCGAAGGGATCCTAAAACCAATTGCAAGGCTCGAGCAAGACTCCTGGGCCATCATCAAAGCGATACACATGATCGGCCCTGAACAAGAGGCTAAGCTTAGCGATCGGCCCAGTCGTACAATCGCGCGATGAAGCCACACCATCGCACGATGGTTCCCCGTTAGGGCCTGGGTCTGAAACCAGCCCAGATCCGGCCCGCACCCATTTTCTTCTCTTTTCTTCCCGGGGATGCTATAGGAACTGATGCTTAGCGGTTTCAAAACTTCAAAACTCTCAACTCCTCTCAAACTCTCCAAACCCCAACTCAAACCCTTCGATTTCTTCACGAAAATCGAAAGGAATCCACGCACAAACACTCACCCATGGCGGAACACGGCAATGGTGGCGGTGGAGGAGAGGCAGTTGATCGTCGAGAGGACGAAACCATGGAGGTCGGTACAAGAGATCAACAGCAGTTAGAGGAGGCCACGGATACTGGTGCAACGGCCACAGGCGGCGGCGATGGCGTTCAGGGCCACGAGCAGGAGGTGGGTGGCGAAGGCGATCGTCGCGCGACAGTGGAGGTCGAGGCCGTGAGGGCTGGAGTCGTGCAACTGGACCCGAGCGAGGCCGTGTGTGAGACCCTGCTCTTATAATAAAAGTAGAACATAAAGTAGAGTTAATTTAATTATATTTGTGTGTGAGGGTTTATAAAGTGATTTTCCTAAACTATAAGGATGTAACTGTAAAAAAAAAAAAAGATGGCATGTGCTGTGTGTGCACGTGGAAAGCATTTGTTGTGCATGTGTGTGTATGTGACACATATCTAATGGAAAGAAGCAAAACAAAAAAAAAAAAGAACGAACAAGGGAGATCAGAAAACAGAGAAGAAGAAGAGGCAACGGAAAAGAGGGGAAAGAGAAGAAAAAGGGAGAAAAAAAAAAAGAATTAGGTTTGTGGTAAGTGCTTTAATTTTCTTCTTAATTTGGGTGTGTTATGATTTGTTTACATTCCTCTCTAATTAACTCTAGGGTTTGTGTAGGATTTGAATTAAGAAACTCAAACACAAGTTTTTGGTGCTGGGAATAGATTTCTTAGATACTTAAACTAAATTTTTTTTGGTGAGATTAATATATAATACCTAATTAGCTGGTTGGAATGGAAGGACATGATTGGAACCTACTCCTATTGTAGTTGGACATGTGAATTTGCTGGTAAAAAACGTACCTTGAAGTGCTGAAACTAGAAATCAAGTGCTGAACTTATGATTTCGAAGCTGTGAAGTATATTTAAAGTGCAAAAATTACTTTTTGTGTGTTGAAATGTGATTCTATGTGCAGCCATTGAGAACCTAATTGCAGAAAATGTGTGCTTTTGGTGCTAAAACTGAGTATAGCCGCTGGAACTTGGAATTTGGATGCCAAAACTGCATGTCTGGATGTAGGAATTACATACCAGATGTTGAATTGCAACTTGAGCTATAAGAACTTGTATCAAAGAAGTGGCCAGAAATCAATTAGGATACTTAGTTAAGGAGATAGTATAGAGAAAATGGTTGTTGGTGTTTAACTTTTTGGGCATTTCTATACTAATACTTACATGTATGAATTTATGTGCTGTACGCCAGGTTCGGAAGCGACAACGAGCACCGTGACTCCACGTAGGGAGTGAGCTCGTGTTGGTACCTTTTTGGCTGGACCTCGAGGTGGGTGTTCTTATTTTTAATAGCGGAAGATGAGACACGGTGTAAAGTTAATTTTCGTATTGAAATGGTTAATATTTGGCTTGAGCTCCTAAGCGAGAATATGATCGTAGCCTTAGTGGCGTTATAATATGGCCTTAGTGGCGTTATTGAATATTGCCTTAGTGGCGTGAATAAATATTGCCTTAGTGGCGTGACGACTATTGCCTTAGTGGCGTAAAGAGTATTGCCTTAGTGGCGTTGATATGGAAATTGCCTTAGTGGCGTTATGAATATTACGTAATGGAACGTTATTGTGGGCTGAATATTCTTGTTTTAAATTGTTGATAGCACTTGTCTTTATTGCTTCTCTTATTACGAATAAGCACATTCACTGAGCAAGTTGAAAGCTCACACCCCCACAATGATTTCTTTTCAGGTGCGTGACGGCACGCGGGTCCATTGCAGAGTCTAGACAGGAGTTGTGTATATAGAAGTCTAGCTTTTTGACTCTTTTGATTATGTGCCTATTTTTGGAGCTTGTATATGTTGTAAATACCTGTGGGCACGTCTTGTATGACAGTTATTTTCGTATATATGCAAGTTAAGTTTTTTTTTATGAGTTGGACACCTAGCTAGTGCTTTTATTTACTGTTTGAGCAGGGCCAAGGCGTAGGTCCATCCCATTTGAAAAATAAATTTAGTGTGGTGTTTTCCGGGATGGGGTGTGACAAATTTTGGTATCAGAGCCTATGGTTATTAGGTTCTGTAGACATTTTTGAGTCTAGAACTTGCAGTGGACCACAGGGAGTCAGTTAAGTTGGTGGTTAGCTTATCTTTGCATGTGTGGTAAATATTTAACTGCAATGATATTTGTTGCTTATCTTGAGTTCAATGGCAGACAAAGTTATGGACGGTCAGGAGAAAGATTCAGGGGATCAAGTAGGTCAACGTGACCCTAGTGCTCAAAGTCAATCGGATATCATGCAGGCTCTTGCACGGTTTATTGAGTTTCAAACGGGTGCACAAGCAAGCTCATCAAATCAGCCACGTAGTACCGTTCATGAACAGTTTATGAAACTTCAACCTCCAACATTCTCTGGTGGTGTGGAACCATTGGAAGCAGAGGAATGGCTAAAGAGGATGGAGTCTATTTTCGATGTTATGAGTGTTTCTGAAGATCAAAAAGTTACTCTTGCTCCTTTCATGTTAAAAGATCAAGCTCGATTTTGGTGGGAAGCTACGAAAGGGTTGCTGACTACACCAGCAATTGGGGAACCGGAGCCTCCAATGCCAAAAAAAGTTACTTGGAAAGAATTTATTGCGGCCTTCAATGATCAATACTTTCCTCTGTTGTATCGATATGATATGGAGCACGAGTTTTCAAGTTTGAGGCAGGGAAGTATGTCTGTTGCTGAATATGATGCTAAATTCATCAAATTATCTCGGTTTGCACCAGACTTAATCCGTACAAAGGATGCTAAGTGTAGAAGATTTTAGTTTGGTTTGGATCCCGACATTCGAGCTGGAGTTGCTACTCATGAAGCAAAGAGATATTCTGACTTGGTACACAAATTAAAGATTTCAGAAAAGAGTGTTAATGAGAAGAAAGAAAGGCAAGCACAATATAGGAGGGGTCGATTTGAGGCTGGATCATATAGACAGAGGTTTCAGGGATCTCAATTGAGCGGAGTGCAGGGTAGGCCACAACAGAATGTTTCATTTGGTGGTCACCAGGGTCAGAGTTCTCAGAAACAACAACCTAGACAACAAACAAGTGTTTCCTCAGGTAGTGGTACACGAGATATTACTTGTTTCAGTTGTGGAGCGAGTGGACATATGGCACGAGACTGTAAAGGAAAACAACAAGAGAGATGTTATCATTGCAACCAACCTGGGCACAAGATTCGTGATTGTCCAGTGACATCTGTTTCTTCTCCGTCGATGGGTAGTGTAGCTGGTGGTAGTACAACTTCATCTAGGACTCCTCAGAGAGGTGGAGGATCTTCCAGTGGACCTCGCACTCAGGCCAGGGTATTTGCTATGACTCGGCAAGATGCTCAGGCGACACCTGATGTTGTTACAGGTACACTTAATGTTTCTAGTAGGGATGCACATATTTTAATTGATCCTGGCTCTACTCATTCGTATGTGTCCCTAACATTTGGCATGCATTTAAATCAGCCCCTTACATTATTAGATCATTGCTTATCTGTGTCTACTCCCATTGGGGAAGTGGTGTTGGTAGATGTGACATATAGGGGTTGTGTGGTACGTGTGGGTGAAAAAGAATTACCTGTGAATTTAGTGCCTCTTGACATACATGATTTTGATATAATATTGGGCATGGATTGGTTGGCGTCATATCATGCTTCTATAGATTGTTTCAAAAAAGAGGTAATATTTCGGGTTCCTAATGAATCTGAGGTTAAATTTTGTGGCGAGCGCAATGTTACTTCTACTTGTCTTATATCAGCAATTGAAGCCAGGAAATTGCTCAGGAAGGGTTATGAATGTTATTTGGCGCATGTGATAGATACAACAAAATTAGAGATTAAATTGGAGGATATTCCAGTGGTGCGGGAATTTATCGATGTGTTTCCAGAGGAGTTGCCGGGAATTGTGCCGGATAGAGAGGTAGAGTTTTCTATTGAGTTACTTCCAGAGACTGCTCCTATATCTATAGCACCGTACCGAATGGCTCCTACCGAGTTGAAAGAATTAAAAATTCATCTGCAAGATTTGCTTGACCGAGGTTTTATTCAACCTAGTGTGTCACCTTGGGGAGCTCCAGTGTTGTTTGTTAAAAAGAAGGATGGCACATTGAGATTGTGTATTGATTATCGTCAGCTCAATAAGGTAATAGTGCGCAACAAGTATCCTTTACCTCGGATTGATGATTTATTTGATCAGTTGCAGGGAGCTACAGTGTTTTCAAAAATTGATCTCCGATCGGGGTATCACCAACTAAAAGTGAAAGATAGTGATGTTCCAAAGACTGCTTTTCGTACGAGATACGGGCATTATGAATTCCTGGTTATGCCTTTCGGGTTGACTAATGCTCCAGCCGTGTTTATGGACTTACTGAATCGGGTATTTCAGCCTTATCTTGACTCGTTCATTATTGTCTTTATTGATGATATCTTGATATACTCACGAAGCAAAGAGGAACATGTGAAGCACCTACGCATTGCATTGCAGACTCTACGAGAAAAGCGATTGTTTGCAAAGTTTAGCAAATGTGAGTTCTGGTTGGATAGAGTGGTTTTCTTGGGACATGTGATATCTGGAGATGGAATTTGTGTTGACCCTGCAAAGGTGAAAGCTGTAGTTAAATGGGAATGCCCAACGAATGTCTCTGAGATTCGAAGTTTCTTGGGTTTGGCGGGCTATTATCGTCGATTTGTTAAAGCTTTCTCAGCGATTGCTAGACCATTGACTAGATTGACTCAGAAAGCAGTGAAGTTTGAGTGGACTGACGCTTGTGAGCAGAGTTTTCAAGAGCTAAAGGCTAGATTGGTTTCAGCTCCAGTTTTGACTATTCCTTCTGGCGTGGGAGACTTTGTTATCTATAGTGATGCTTCACACCAGGGTTTGGGATGCGTGTTGATGCAGCGTGGAAAGGTAATTGCTTATGCTTCAAGACAGTTAACGAACCATGAACGCAATTATTCAACTCATGATTTGGAGTTAGCGGCAGTTGTGTTTGCATTAAAGTTGTGGAGACATTATTTATATGGCGAAGCTTGTGAGATTTTTACCGACCATCAGAGTTTGAAATATTTGTTTACACAGAAGGACTTGAACTTGAGACAAAGACGATGGATAGAGTTAATTAACGATTATGATTGCAGTATTCACTACCATCCTGGAAAAGCAAATGTTGTGGCAGATGCTTTGAGCAGAAAATCTTCAGGTAGATTGGCATGTGTGCAATGTACTCGTGTTGATATTTTTACCGAGTTGAATTTGATGGGTGTGCAATTAGTCTCGACAAATACTAATGCTTTGATAGCACATTTTAGAGTGAGACCTCTATTAATTGATTGGATTCAGGAGACCCAATATCGAGAAAGTTGAAGAAATTTATCGATGGAGTGAGAGATGGGACGCGGACAGACTTTGTTATTCGGGATGGGTTATTGTTATTTGAAAATCGATTGTGTGTACCTAGGGACCAAGCTTTAAAGAGAGAGATTTTGGAAGAGGCACATAGTTCAGCTTATACTATGCATCCAGGTAGTACAAAAATGTATCGCGATCTTAGGGAGCACTATTGGTGGATTGGGATGAAGAGGGAGATAGCTCAGTTTGTGGCTCGATGTTTGGTATGTCAACAAGTAAAGGCCGAGCATCAACGACCTGCAGGTTTATTGCAACCTCTTCCTATTCCTGTATGGAAGTGGGAGCATATTACGATGGACTTTGTGAGTGGACTTCCTCGTTCTCAAAAAGGCTATGATTCTATTTGGGTGATTGTGGATCGGTTGACAAAATCTGCGCATTTTCTACCTGTCAATACGACTTATACGATTGATAAGTATGCTAAATTGTATGTTGATGAGATTATCCGTTTGCACGGGGCTCCTGTGTCGATTGTTGCTGACCGGGATCCTAGATTTACTTCCAGATTTTGGCCGAGTTTGCAACAAGCGATGGGTACTACTTTTAAGTTTAGTACAGCTTTTCACCCTCAGACTGACGGGCAATTTGAGCGGACTATTCAAACTTTAGAAGATATGTTGCGTGCTTGTGTATTGGACTTCAAAGGCAGTTGGGATGCTTATATGTCGTTGATGGAATTTGCTTATAATAATAGCTATCAGACTAGCATTGGCATGGCACCTTACGAGGCTTTATACGGTTGGAGATGTAGGACTCTTGTATGTTGGAGTGAAGTTGGGGAAAGGTGGTTGTCGAAACCAGAGTTGGTTCAAGTCACTGTTGATAAAATTAAAGTGGTTCGTGATCGTTTGAAAATTGCACAAAGTCGCCAGAAAAGTTATGCAGATAAGCGGAGGAGAGATTTAGAATTCGCAGTGGGTGATTGGGTGTTTCTTCGAGTATCACCATGGAAAGGAGTTATGAGGTTCAAAAAGAAAGGCAAGTTGAGTCCACGATATATTGGGCCGTATGAGATCATTGAACGGATTGGGTCTATGGCGTATCGTCTGGCATTGCCACCGGAGTTGAGCCGACTCGACGATGTGTTTCATGTCTCCATGTTACGAAAATATATTGCAGATCCGTCTCATGTGTTGACTTCCGAGCCGATAGAGCTAAAAGAGGATCTAACTTATGTGGAGCAGCCAGTAGAAATTTTAGATCGCAGAGATCAAGTTTTGCGCAATAAGACTATTCCATTGGTGAAAGTCTTGTGGAGGAGCCACGCGGTTGAGGAGGCAACTTGGGAGACTGAGGAAAGTATGATAGCTCAATATCCACATTTGTTTCCACAAGGTAAGTGAATTTCGGGGCGAAATTCTTTTAACGGGAGGATAATTGTGAGACCCTGCTCTTATAATAAAAGTAGAACATAAAGTAGAGTTAATTTAATTATATTTGTGTGTGAGGGTTTATAAAGTGATTTTCCTAAACTATAAGGATGTAACTGTAAAAAAAGAAGAAGATGGCATGTGCTGTGTGTGCACGTGGAAAGCATTTGTTGTGCATGTGTGTGTATGTGACACATATCTAATGGAAAGAAGCAAAACCAAAAAAAAAAAGAACGAACAAGGGAGATCAGAAAACAGAGAAGAAGAAGAGGCAACGGAAAAGAGGGGAAAGAGAAGAAAAAGGGAGAGAAAAAAAAAAGAATTAGGTTTGTGGTAAGTGCTTTAATTTTCTTCTTAATTTGGGTGTGTTATGATTTGTTTACATTCCTCTCTAATTAACTCTAGGGTTTGTGTAGGATTTGAATTAAGAAACTCAAACACAAGTTTTTGGTGCTGGGAATAGATTTCTTAGATACTTAAACTAAATTTTTTTTGGTGAGATTAATATATAATACCTAATTAGCTGGTTGGAATGGAAGGACATGATTGGAACCTACTCCTATTGTAGTTGGACATGTGAATTTGCTGGTAAAAAACGTACCTTGAAGTGCTGAAACTAGAAATCAAGTGCTGAACTTATGATTTCGAAGCTGTGAAGTATATTTAAAGTGCAAAAATTACTTTTTGTGTGTTGAAATGTGATTCTATGTGCAGCCATTGAGAACCTAATTGCAGAAAATGTGTGCTTTTGGTGCTAAAACTGAGTATAGCCGCTGGAACTTGGAATTTGGATGCCAAAACTGCATGTCTGGATGTAGGAATTACATACCAGATGTTGAATTGCAACTTGAGCTATAAGAACTTGTATCAGAGAAGTGGAAATCAATTAGGATACTTAGTTAAGGAGATAGTATAGAGAAAATGGTTGTTGGTGTTTAACTTTTTGGGCATCTCTATACTAATACTTACATGTATGAATTTATGTGCTGTACGCCAGGTTCGGAAGCGACAACGAGCACCGTGACTCCACGTAGGGAGTGAGCTCGTGTTGGTACCTTTTTGGCTGGACCTCGAGGTGGGTGTTCTTATTTTTAATAGCGGAAGATGAGACACGGTGTAAAGTTAATTTTCGTATTGAAATGGTTAATATTTGGCTTGAGCTCCTAAGCGAGAATATGATCGTAGCCTTAGTGGCGTTATAATATGGCCTTAGTGGCGCTATTGAATATTGCCTTAGTGGCGTGAATAAATATTGCCTTAGTGGCGTGACGACTATTGCCTTAGTGGCGTAAAGAGTATTGCCTTAGTGGCGTTGATATGGAAATTGCCTTAGTGGCGTTATGAATATTACGTAATGGAACGTTATTGTGGGCTGAATATTCTTGTTTTAAATTGTTGATAGCACTTGTCTTTATTGCTTCTCTTATTACGAATAAGCACATTCACTGAGCAAGTTGAAAGCTCACACCCCCACAGTGATTTCTTTCCAGGTGCGTGACGGCACGCGGGTCCATTGCAGAGTCTAGACAGGAGTTGTGTATATAGAAGTCTAGCTTTTTGACTCTTTTGATTATGTGCCTATTTTTGGAGCTTGTATATGTTGTAAATACCTGTGGGCACGTCTTGTATGACAGTTATTTTCGTATATATGCAAGTTAAGTTTTTTTTTATGCGTTGGACACCTAGCTGGTGCTTTTATTTACTGTTTGAGCAGGGCCAAGGCGTGGGTCCATCCCATTTGGAAAATAAATTTAGTGTGGTGTTTTCCGAGATGGGGTGTGACACCGTGAGTGGCTCGGTAGTAGTTGGTGGCAGTTCCGAGGGTGTAGGCAGTGGAGGCGCCGAGGATGGCGGTGCCGGGTCAAGCGAGACTCCGTTAAGGATCCGGCAAAGGGCAAGGGTGTAGCAACCGAGGGGGAGGGTGCCACAGAGGTTCCTGAAGAGGAGGTACTGTTTCGGCCAGCGGCAACATCGTCGGGCCACAGACTGATCACGAGACAGGATCTTGCTGAGTTCCTAAGTGAGGAGAGGCTAGCCCGGCTCCTCGAGGAGGATCCCAAGATTGGGGCCGCTGTTTTGGAGGCTCGAGAGGAGCGAGAGCGGGAGATAGCCGCTTCAAAGGTCGCAGAGAGGGCCGAAAGGGCGAGAGCCGCTGAGGAGGAGGTTCTGAGGGATGCAGAGGCCGAGGAGCGAGGGGACATGGGCCCAGGGTGACAGCGGTGTCGGAGGCAGAGGGTTTGACTCGTGCTCCATTTTCAGCAGAGGGGTACAGGCCACCGGTTCCACATTTGTTTGTACCATCGGGTCTTGCGGCATACAGGCCATGGCAGGCGGAGTACGACCCCGAGCTTGTTCTGAGAGATCCTGATACCCATATTTCGAGCAGCTGGGCTGAGGTAAATTTCTGAGAATCCCTCATTTCCTTTTGTGATTGCAAATTTAATACGATGCATATGTTTAAATACCGAGAAACGTAGTGTAATCCTTTGAAATAGGTTCGAATGACGATACCATAGTTTCACGTTGAATGTCGTTCATGAGACATAATAACTTGAACCAACCATCTACTGCCAGGTTGCATTGATTACCTAGAACTTGAGAATGAAAGTTTCACATGCTGATATATATCTCTTGTTGCTTGTTTTCATGTCTAATGCAGGAGAGAGCGAGATAGAGAGACATTCGAGGTTTCGGGGGTGCCTGCAGCTCCTTGGCATTGTACCAGGGTTTGCCGGAGAGGGTGAGGCAGTTGGTGGATATGGCAGGCTTCGGGGAGTTCATACAGACCCTTACTCCGGCAAGAAATGACCATGCGGTCCAGGTTGCACTTGCAGAGAGGTGGAGGGATATCACCAACACCTTCCACCTACCGCTCGGGGAGATGACGGTGACGCCCACGGACTTTGCGGCGATCACTGGTTTGAGGGTTGGAGGTGAACCTATCCCATTTGATTCGAGCATACAGGAGGACGAGGCGGCCCTGGAATGGTTCTTGGGAGAGGTGCCCAAGGTTGAAGAGGGGATGGCGAGATATGGACAGTTTACCCGGTACTTTGCAAAGGAGGTGGCGACCGAGCAAGAGGCGGAGCAGATGGCCCGGGCGTACTTGTTGTACCTTTTCGGCGCTACCCTGTACCCGAACAGGCGTAGCAAGGTTCACCTATCGTACTTGCCTGCTTTGAGAGACCTGAGGACAGCCTCGCGCTTTGACTGGGGAGGTGCTGCACTTGGCGCAGCTTATGGCTTTATGGGGGACTCATCGAGGACTGAGATGAGCACTGCTGGGTACTGGCAAATTTGGGAGGTATGATTTTGATAGAGTAAAGCACATTTCCACTGTACGCTTATCTTTTTGAATACATAACCTGCTCAATAGTACTTCCGCATTGTACTAATGATTTGAACTTTGATAACCGTGCAGCTCTGGGCCTATGAGGTTTTGAACATGTGCCATCCAGTGACAAAGAGCCTGGACTTGGGGATCCTCCCACGTGCTCACATCTGGAGCAAGAAGAATATGGGAGAGAAAAAAGGGAGAGGTGACCTGAGCGGCTTCAGGATATACCTAGACGAGCTCCGACCCTCACAGGTATGACATGACTTTATCAAATAGAAATATGCATCCCTTTTTATGGCTTTAATGCTATCGCTGACCGACGCTTGCATTGCTTGCTTGTGCAGGTAGAGTGGGATCCTTGGAGAATGGCAGAGCCAGAGCCTGAATACTTGGCCAGGAGCAGGGTTGTGACGGCGAGCAGAGTGCTGCTGGAGTCGGCCTTTGGTTGGCAGTGGTACTTGGGCGACCGAGTGACACGCCAATCACTTGGCCATGCAGGGTTCCAGGTGCCCAGTCCGCTTCCACCACGGGCCTCTCACACAGGGGAGTACACGCTGGCCGAGCTAGAGATCTTCACGCAGTCTGACACCGACTTGACACGCTACCTGCGTCCCGGCATGGACTATGCAGTTTACCAGAGAGAGCGCTTGGCGGGGCCGCTGAGAGTGCGAGAATTCAGGGAGGTCTGGAGTCAGGCCCGCGGAGCTGCTGAGGAGAGGAGGGCCATCACTGTGAGGCAGAGTAGTAGTGAGAGCCGTGCGAGACGTGGTCTGAGCGGACCTGTGAGAGGTGGGCCACTAGAGTTGACATGGCATATAGCAGTGGTGGACTCTCAGGGCAATCCAGCTGAGTTACACCTAGTTCCTGCCAGAGTTGAGCCAGCGCCCGTCACTGTGCCGGTAAGACATTGTATCCTTTATTATTGTACCTCTATAAAACCTTGAAACATTGCTCCATTGCTTATATTCAAATCATTCTTGCAGGTGCCCAATGAGTGTGCGAACGAGGCCGTTCGGCATATGCTTGCACTGGAGAACGTGATAAGGCGGGCGGCAAGTGGCCTGCCTTTGGACTTGCGCTACCCACCACCGGCAACTCAGAGATCTCAGGTATACCCTTCAGAGAAACGATACATTCTTGCATTCGATACTTGACATATGCATGCTTTGCTCGATACATAGTATACTTTAATTGCCATTAACTTTGAAATTGGTTGTACCTGCCTGCAAACATACAACACATAGAATATATACTAAATGTATGAAAATTTACAATGCAGACACAGGGACGGGCGGCTCCTAGGAGAAAAAGTGCCAGAGATCCTCCACAAAAGAAGCTAGCAAGCAGGACTCTTGCTCCTCCACCTACTACTAGACCACAGACACGGGGCATACAGCCACCTTTTGCGAGTGAGGAGGCGGCCCGAGAGGCTGTGGCGCGTGCCGAGGAGAGGTATCAATTGAAGATGCGCCAAAGGCCCTCGCAAGACGAGCCAGTCCGCAAGAAGCGGCTGATCCTGCCCGAGGATTCTGAGGAAGAAGGGGAAGAGGAGGAAGAAGAAGAGGAGGAAGAAGAAGACGAGGAGGCGCCTGACAGCAGCGGTTCTGATGACTCAGCGGACGATCCTGGTTTTAGACAGGACCCTAGGGAGAGGGACGATGACGGAGACGGTGACTGGTTCGGGGAAGACTGAGGGCTACTAAGAAGCCTCGTTTCTCTCTCCGCACCCTTGATTTTTGCTTTTGGGCCTGCGCGCCCGCGTAGATAGATTGAAGGCTGGAGTGCCTTTGTTGATACTTGATACATGTTTTTGGGGCCTGTGTGCCTTTTTGACTTGATGGGCGAGTGTGCCCGCGTTGACATGATGACTTTGAGCGGCCGAAGCGCCACACGCACAGTATTTTTCTTTACTTTGACATAGATAGATTATGGTTTAGCTATAAAATTTGCATTTTCAGTTCATTTTACTCTTGTAATGAACTTAGAGTAAATAAACATTTGCCACAAATACCCTGCTTGCATTAATAATGTACTGAGACTGTTCACAAACGAACACGTACATATGGAGAGAACTAATCTCGGATAAAAATGAAAATGTACCCCAGGATACGGTCAGGATACGAGGATACGAGGGAATGAAATATTGGACATTCACAAGTCAAAACCTAAAATACCCCAACTTGGATAAAAGGGACGCTTCCGTGAGGTCATGTATATACAAAATGACCTACGAGAGCTGACAGATTCGAGAAACACCTCCCGAAACGCAAAATTGCCCGAAAACCTTATGAAGGACACAAAACGGACACGAGATGGAAAAACATGACTCTATTATGTCCCGGACTGAAATCGACACCTCCGTACAGTCATATTAGGCCGCCATGACCTGTACAGCCTGAAAGAAAAAGACACGAACCTTCGGACCGAGTTTCGAACTCCCGAAATGCTCATTTGGCCTTGAAACGGGCCACCGAGGGCTCAAAAACCTCGTTAAACGCAAAATCTCGAATCTGATGCTTGGAAGTAGTTGCATATGCTCATAGTGACTTGCCGGAATCATAAAAGTTGCAAAAGTATCGTTGGAACAAGAAGCGACCAAAATTGGACAGTAGCTGGTGCAATCTGTCAAAATGCAGGCTGAACCATCGCGCGAGACATTGAGTCCATCGCGCGATGAAGTGGATAAGGGTCACTCACGCGACTGAATGGTAGCGTCGCGCGACGGTTGGCCCAGGCCAGGCCACCCCTCTTTGACCATTTTAGATTTTTAGAACGGCCCAGCCTTGTCATCACCCTTTAACTGCTCAGAGTACTTCAGGGGACAGTGCAGAGATGTCTTCACTTTGGAGAAGAGGATGCCACGTTGTATAGATATTTGCACGGGGAAAGGACAACACTCTATGCATTCTGTCTATAAAGAGGCCAATACTCTGCAAATGGAAAGCATCCCTCCCACAGTTTGAGAATCCCATGAGAAGCAGTATGGCAAATAACCTTCCGGCCTTGATTAGCCCGTGGCTCTCGGCTTTTGTTGCTGGGGATTGGCTGTCATTCCGGTTTCACGGGCTGGCCGCATTCCGTTTCCTACGCAATGTGAGGGTTCGTCCTGAATTTCTGAGGGCAGCCTCACAATTCTGGGACCCGGAGGTTCATGTGTTCAGGTTTGGGGTTAACGAGCTGTCCCCAACCGTGGAGGAATTCCAAGCGTACCTCCAAGGAGTCGCTTCAAGCGTGATTGTCGTGCCATCTTATAGGAAAAGCATGTCAAAGCTCCTACAGTCAAGTCTTGGCATTACCAGAGGAGCGGCCGAAAGTTTGCTAACTGGAGGGCAAATCAACATCATGCGCCTGATGGAGTGGTATGGGCCAGAGGGAGACGTAGAGAATATAGCCGTGCAGGCTCGGCGTCGATTTGCTCTGGCAATCAGCGTGCTGGTCGCCTATTTACTGGTATCTCCGAATGGGCAAGTCAACCCCATGCTGGTGAGCGTCGCCGCTCAAATGGGCACCCAAAGAAATGTGGTACCACTGGTTCTGGCAGAGACACTCATAGGTTTGGATTTGGTTTCTTCTGGCCAAACAGACGTGTTCGGCGGTAGTCCACTACTACTGCAGGTTAGCTTAGTTCTCACTCAGCTCACCTTTTTTCGGCTTTCGCACGTTCTGTTTTTACCTCATCTCTCAGCTAAGGCTATATCGAAGCTCCTCACTTGTCTTTTCTCTCAAGCTTTATGTAACTTCTCACTTGTTTTTCCACTCATGCAGCTCTGGCTATCCGACAAATTGGGATTGATTACAGCACCGGAAGCAAATTGGCCTCATCTGCCCGGCCGAATGCATCAGCGGGGTATGATCTATCCAGAAATGTCTGTGCATAGATGGTGCACATTTATGAGAGAAATGCTGCCGAGCGAGATCATATGGCGGCACGAAGCCTTAAACATTCCAGACATGGCCCTGAGTTTTGCAGGTTTCGAGAGAGTGGTGATAGCTGGGCTGACCGCTTTCACGTTCTACATCCCCGGACGCATCCTTCGTCAGCTAGGAATGAGCAAAGGACTCCACCGAGCTGGGACTGAAGATTTCCAAGTCCCTGCTTTCACTGCCCGGAATTTGAGAGGATACGAGCACAACTGGGGCTTGACGCAACTCGGGGGACTTGACCCAAACTTCAGTACGGAACTTACGCATCGATATCAAACATGGCTAAGAAGGGAAATCGCAAGCAGGCAAAACAACAATTGACTTCTGACGACCCTGATGATCTAGAATAAACCGTGAGCCTGTTAAGGCCTCGAGCACTTTATTCTGTTTTCATGCTTTACTCTTTTTAAGACTGCTCAGCCTGTGTAATAGAAGTTATAATTTGAATAAAAATGAAAGTTCGAGAGTTTTCCCCTTTTGATCCAAGTGTTGAACCGCCATGTCACCCAAGTATCAAGTAAACTCCTGGTAATAGGAAACCGTGGATCAAGTTGATGGATTGTGACCGAATCTCACAGAGAGATTGCCTACGTATCCCTTTTCAGGGAATCAGGTCAGCACGTAGTTCAGGCTAGGGTTCACTCGTGTATTTTAGCTCTCCTTTTACGCTCTAAATTTTGCCTAGTGCTGCCACTTCGGGTTTTCAGCCTAGCGAGCTTTGATTGATGCCTATTTATTTTTGCCTAAACCGCCTTCTCAGGTTTTCGGTCTAGCAGGCTTGCTCTAATTTTTGCTTGGAACCGCCCACCCTTGTGGTTTTCGGCCCAACGAGCTTCTCTCAGGGATAGTATCGTTTGAGTTGATCCAGGTTAACCAGAGAACTGAATTCGTTGCCGTCGAGATCGATGAGCTGAGCCGCTCCCCCAAAAAGGATGGTCTTGATGATGTAAGGTCCAGAACGCTTGGGTCAAAATTTTTCGCGGGGGTCAAAAACTGGCGCCCGAATCTCTTTTGTGACCATGTCTCCTTCGACCAAGTCTCTAGACTTCACTTTTTTGTTGAATGCCCGGGCGATTCTCCGCTGATACCCCTAAACATGATATAAAGCCCGGAGCCTCCTCTCATCAAAAAGCATGAGTTCAACAAATCTCCCACTGAGCCATTCAGATTCCGAGAGTTCCGATTCCACCATGATCCTCAAAGATGGTACCTCAAGCTCTATGGGGAGGACTGCTTCCATTCCGTAGACCAAGGAATAGGGGGTTGCCCCCGTTGATGTTCGGATCGACGTTCGATATCCCCAAAGAGCTAAAGGCAGTTGCTCATGTCAGTCCTTGGCGGACTTTGCAGACTTCTTAATGATTGTCTCGACATTCTTGTTGGACGCTTCAACCGCTCCGTTTGTTTGGGGACGATAGACCGTTGAGTGATGGACTTGGATCTTGAATTCTTCGAAGAGCTCTAGGACCCTGCCTTTGAAATGACTCCCATTGTCTGATACGAACGCTTGCGGAACCCCGTATCGGTAGATGATGTTTTTCCTGATGAAGTGAGCAACTTGAACCGCCATTAGGGTTTTATAAGATTCGGCCTCCACCCATTTGGTAAAATAATCTATTGCCATGAGGATAAACTGATGACCATTTGATGCAGACGGTCTAACCATGCCGATGACGTCGATGCCCCATACAGAGAAAGGCCAAGGCGAAGCCATGCCAAATAGGTTAAAGGGTGGAACATGCATTAGATTAGCATGAATTTGGCATTTGTGACATCGCCGCACATAGTCCACACACTGAGATTCCATAGTAGACTAGAAATAGCCTTGGCGTGGGATTTTCCTAGCGAGCATGATGCCGCTCATATAAGGGCCACAGACCCCCTCGTGGATCTCTTCCATGATTCTGACGGCCTTGGTCCCGTTGACACAGAGCTTATGCATTCCGCAATGAGACCTCCTATATAACTTTCCCCCACAAATGATGTACTGGGCCGCTATCCTCCGCAATGCAGTCTGATCCTTTTTAGAGGCCTCAGCCGGATACGTGCCATTCTCGACGAAGTTCCATATGTCATGGTACCAGGGTAGGCCATCATTGACATCATCGATATCATCGATGGCGTTGATATATTGATAAGCGGGGCGGTCCCGCTGTTCGATTAAAACTGGGCGAAGTTTGACTCCTAAAGGTAATTCGACCATGGAAGCCAAGGTCGCGAGTGCATCGGCAAACCGGTTCTTCAAACGGGTGATGTGGGTGAACGTCACTTTGTTGAAGTGAGGAATTAGCCCCTCTAAATCCTGATGGTAAGGCTTCAACCCCTCTTCACATACCTTCCAGTCCCTTTTGGCTTGAGATACAACGAGATTAGAGTCCCCAATGACTTCGAGCCTTTCTACGCCGAGCGTGAGTGCAGCCTCCAAACCCACAATACAGGCCTCGTATTCAGCTTGGTTGTTTGTAACATCGAAGTTAAGCTTGAATGCAAGCGGAATATGAGAACCATCAGGGGCGACTAGCAAGACCCCGATCCCAAATCCTTTCTGATTGGCCGCCCCATCGAAGTAAAGAGTCCAAACGTCTTCGACAACTGTTAGCATTTCCTCATCTGGGAACACAAAATCTGCATCTTCCGGTCCATCCACAGGGTGATCAGCCAAAAACTCAGCAATGGCTCGTCCCTTCACCGACTTTCTCGTGACGTATTCGAGATCGAATTCTACCAAGAGGAGCAACCAACGTGCTAACTTACCAGTGAGAGCTGGTTTCTCAAACAGATACTTGAGTGGATCCATTCGAGAAATCAATTTCACTGGGTAAGCCAGCATGTAGTGTCTCAACTTCTTAGAGGCCCAAACCAAAGCCCAGCACGTTTTTTCCAAGGCGGTGTAGCGCTCTTCGGACCCAACCATTTTCTTACTTAAGTAGTAAACGGCCTTCTCAACTCCCTAGTCACCCTCTTGAGCTAGCAAGCATCCCATGGATGTAGAACTCACAGATAAGTATAGAATCAAGGGCTTTCCGGGCACCGGTGGCATCAAGACAGGCGGGTTTTGGAGATAACTCTGAATGGACATGAAGGCCGCCTGACATCTGTCCGACCATACGAACGGGGTGTCCTTCTTGAGTAGACGAAACATCGGCTCGCAAGTTAAGGTTAACTTGGCGATGAATCTGCTGATGAACTGAACCTTCCCCAAAAAGCTTCGCACTCCCTTTTCAGTCACTGGTGGCTTCATTTCAAGCACCGCTTTGATCTTTGATGGATCGACCTCAATCCCATGCGAAGTGATCATGAAATCGAGCATCTTGCCTGCCGTGACCCCGAAGGTGCATTTCTGTGGATTGAGACGCATGCGAAACTTTCGGAGCCTCTCAAAAAACTTCCTCAATACAGGAACATGCCCCTCTCGAGTTTTTGACTTAGCAATCATGTCGTCCACGTAGACCTCAACTTCTTTGTGCATCATGTCGTGCAGAATGGTCGTAGCAGCTCTCTGGTAGGTAGGACCAGCATTCTTCAAACCAAACGGCATGACCAAGTAACAATAAGTCCCCCATTCAGTGATGAAAGTCGTCTTCTCACGGTCTTCCGGCGCCATAAGAATCTGGTTATATCCGGAGAAACCATCCATGAACGAAAGCAAGGCGTGGCCCGCCGTATTGTCGACTCGTACATCGATATGTGGTAGGGGAAAATTGTCCTTGGGGCTTGCCTTGTTCAAATCCCTGAAGTCCACGCACACTCGAATTTGTCCATTCTTTTTAGGAACTGGGACAATGTTGGCAACCCATGTGGGGTATTAAGAGACCATAAGAAAACCGGCGTCGATCTACTTAGTGACCTCCTCCTTGATCCTCTGTACCCAATCCGGCCTCATTCGCCTCAATTTCTGCTTCACAGGTTTGGCATTTGGTAGCAAGGGGATTCGATGCTCCACTATTTCTGGGTCGATGCCGGGCATGTCTTGATGGGACCACACAAAAACGTCACTGAATTTCGAGAGCAGTTCTTTGAAATCATGATGTTCCTCTGGGGATAAAGTGGAGCCCACCTGAACCATTCGGGGATCATTTTCGTCTTTCAAGTTTATTAATACTATTTCTTCTTTTAACGGCTGAGCATGCCTTTCGTCTTCCCTTTCGATGAGGGCACGAATTTCCTTGGGAATATCCCCATCGAAATCTATCCCTTCATCGTCGGGGTCGACACAGTTTATATAAAGATCATTCAAGTAGTCAGAAGAGGATTCCTTCATTTCATAAGACCCTGCAGGGTCGCCAAGTACAAGGGAATCAAACTCAAAGTAAAAGCCATGACGTGGAGGGCCGAGAGGCACAAACTCCGACTCAGAGCTAGACTTAGACTCAGACGACTCAACAGACTCAGTGTCAGACTCTGATACATCATCAATGCAAGTAAGGCGTGGTTTGAAAATGCAATTTTTAAGGCTACCCTTTGCTTCCGTGATGAGGGAGATGGGATCCTTGAGGTCGTCGGAACCGAGCATGAACACCTCGGCCTCTTCAGCTTCCTTGGCCAAACCCACTTGGGAGAACTCATAAAACAGCTGCTCCAAGCTCCCTTGATCAAAAGACATCAGCCAATCAGTCTTCAACTTGGGCTGGCTAAGCTTCCTTTTGAACCCTGCCCTTGTCGGTTCTTCATCACTAGAGGACCAAGTGTCATCAGCGAAAACCTCGAACCCTGGCAGCAATTCCCCAGTGACTGAATCGATGAAAGGCTCAGGCTGCCCGGTATAGACATCATTCCCCACCTCGCGCACAAAGTAGCTGCCGGGTTCACCATAGAGAGATCGAGGTTTTCCAGTGCATTTCCTTCTTTTGGCATCCTTGGTAGAGGAGGAGTACCCCAGACCAAAGCGGCCCTCGCAGGAAGGAAAGGCGGGGAACTCCGGGATCCCTTATTGGTGAATCCCAAGACCAAGACCAGGTAGATAGGACATCCTCCTCATGATGTCTAAAGCAACAGAGCTTATGATGAAGTCCCCATCTACGTTGATGGCCAAAACCGAACCAGAAGTGTCAAAAGAGAAACCCCCGAGATCAACATCTTCGTCACCGTGCGCTATCCCCAAAACAGGCGGGCCATCTTCCTTAAGCGGGCGAATGCCCGAGTCCCCGCAGATAGTCAAAGTACCAGTAGGGAGTCCCAACATAACTTTCTGATGAAGAGTAGATGGTACAGCCATGATGTCAGATCTGTGAAGCCACGGCCTTCCTAGCAGAAGATTAAAGGTGGCAGGGATGTCGACCACATGGAACTCGACATCCATTTCAAAACCCTCTGCATCCAGTTTGAGCACGAGTGTGCCCTCGACCATGCGACGAGTGCTGTCGTATGCCTTAATAGCTAGATTGGAAGGTGCAAAGTCCTTCTTGGCTAGTCCCAAGCGGTAAGCCACTCTCAACGAGCAAACATTGATTGCCGATCCGTTGTCGATCAAAACGGTTGGAATCCAGAGTCCCTTGCACTTAACAGTGATGTGCAAGGGGCGATTGTGATCAACCCCTTCGATCGGTAGATCCTTGTCGGTGAAGACCACGGTGTGCTTAGAAGTGGGGGGGAGGATTATAGATATCATCGCTTCAGGTGTGACATCCGGTTGAATCTCAAGACGAGAGAGTGTATGGCAGAACTTTCGACGATGCTCATGGGAGGAACAGATTAGTCCCCAGAGCGATATAGCAGCAGGGATCCGTTCCAGCTGCCTCTGAATCATGTCATCATTCGGGAAGCTAGGAGGTACCTCAAATGGTGCAGACCTTGAGAAAGCAGAAGGTTCGTTCCTTTGGTTAGAAGAATTGGACGAGCTCCCGGCCTGCAGATTGGCAGGCTGAAAAATTCGTCCACTTCTCGTAACGTTGAGAACGTTCTCCAGAGAGGGCACCACTTGAAGGTCTTGACTGTCATCCCAAAGGTCAGCGGGGACTTCCCCCATTTTGCGTTTCCCTTTGTCGAAGGGCAGCGGGGCTACAGGCGCTTCCATGTCCAAGCCTAGGTCTTCAGCCAAATCGTTCAACAACAGTGACTCCCAGAAGTCTGGATCTTTAACAGGTACAGCCTCCTTGATAGGTTCCGTATTAGCAATAAACGGGACATCCCAAAGTCCTCCATTGGCAAAAGAGCGGTTGACAGTCCAAACCTTGGACCCGACTTGGATATTAACTACATCATCAACATCCCAGAGGTCAGCCGGCGGAACAAGGTCTGTAACCATAATGCTGCGATCTTCCTCGGTCAGATAAGGCGGTGTGGGGCACGAGAGTTCCTCGCTAACGATGTAAAATGTAGGGTCGTACTCAGTGTTAGTTACAGAGTCAACCAGCTTGTCAAGAGTAGAAGGGAGAAAGCATTCCCCCAAGAAACGAGTTTCCTCCTGGATGAGACCTCTTCTATGAACTGAATCTCATGATTGGGAAGAGCGTATCCTTGAAGAGGATTGAGGTCAAACTCCAATGGAAACTGCCAAGCGGGCTCGGGATCCCAATAGTACTCCTCCTTAGGCAGAACGGGTTCAGGCTGTTGAAATAGCATGCTCAACGAGAATCCATCCAAAGGGTCAAGCATATCTGCCTCATAATTAGCCATCCAGGCGTCATACCAAGCATGGTTAAATGGAACATATTCGGGGTTCTGGGGGAAGCCGTCTAATTCTAGTTCTGTCCATTCATTGATTATGGGGGCTGCATAGTCATCATTATCGGCAATAACCCACCCCACTGCTTGCATATCAATCTGTTGTTCCGGTAGAAGAGGGACAACAGACCTAAAATGGCTCATCAAATTTGGAGAGGGGTTTGGATCCGTCACATCAAAATACGGGCTATCCAAGGAAGAGGTAGAGTTGAGCTGCACGGAAGGGATGGACTGGTGAAACAGGTCGCTGATGGAAGCATTAAACACAAACGTTCCATTCTGCAGGCGCGCGAGGGGCGCATTGGGATTGGACGACTGCCCTTCTTCAAGATGAATATAGAAGATCTCGGCTTCGGGTTGAGAAGGTATGGGCACGACTGGCTTGGGTTGGTCTGTTGAGGTTATACGGTCGGTGGGGTTGAATATAGTGGAGTTAGGGTTGATATAAGTGGAGCTGAGGGATATTTGGTTGATGTGGGGAGCAGCATTGTGCTTCGGCAGGGAGTTGGAAAGGATGTTTGGTTTTTGGGTCGGTGGAGGTGGAGCGTGGAGAGTCCCTTCATCTATGAGATCCTGGATCGCATGTCGGAGACGGAAACATGAGTTCGTAAGATGTCCAGCCCCTTGATGGTAGGCACAATAAAGATTGGCTTTGAAGTTGGGTGAAGGGTTCTTAGGCAGAGGAGTCGGGTCGAGGGGTTTCAGATGCCCTGACTGGATCAACTTTTCCATAACTGATGACAATGGAGCTTCAAATGCAGAGAAATTGCGGGGCTGATTGCGGGGCCGGTTATTTTGAGGGGTTTGCACCTGGTTAATCTCAGCGATGCGATTGGCTGCATTGGAAGAAGAGGCATTAGTACCGCTGGTCGCTGCGTTAGAAGATGTCCCACTGCCAAACAACGCATTGGTGTTTCCTGAGTAGACCCGGGGCTTTGATTTCAGAGGGTTAGAGGACTCCCCTCTTGACAGAATCCCACTTTGTAGAGCATCCTCGATAGCCATCCCAGATTCGAAGAAAGTATCAAAGTTCGAGGAGGCCTGGACAAGAACCAAATGCCTAGCATAATCGGGCTAAAGATTGCGAGAGATGATTCGGAGCTGATCTCTCTCACTCGGGCGATCGGTCATCTGAGCAGCCTTCGTCCTCCATCTTTTGACAAAATCCGCGAAGGATTCCTTAGCTTCCATTTTTGTGGACTCAAGCTCTCGGGTTGTCATCTTGAGTTGGGAGTTGTAACTATACAGCAAAATAAACGCAGCACCGATGTCTTCCCACGTCCTCCTTTTAACGATGTCAAGCGACAGAAACCAATGAAAAACGGGTCCCGAGAGAGTCTGAGGGAAGAGCTGGGACATGGCCTCAGGTTCAACAGCCAAGAGTTTCATGGCAGCATGGTAGCCATAAAGATGAGTCTTCGGGTCACCACTCCCATCAAACTTGGCGAGGTCAGGCATTTTGAACTTGTCGGGAAGCTTAGCATTGGGATACAAGCAGAGGCGATCTAGGTCAATTCCCCCAGCGTTGATCTTCTCGGATTTGGACACAGATTCCTCCAGTTTGACGATCTTTGCCATGAGGGCAGTCATGTTAGGGTCCAGAACGGGTCTTGCCACAGCAAGATTCAGATTCGCTGCCTCCGGGTGAGCCTTTCTCGGGTTAGGCTGAATTATGATCCGCCCTGCATGGTTGGGGTCTTCAACAAAGATTGGCTCCGCATGGTCATCCTCATCGACCTCGCCTCCCGCTTCTGTAGCTGACGGAAGACGAGTGTTGATAAGGTCATTGAGCCTGGTGAGATTTGCATCAGTCTGAGCACCCCTTTGCTGCATGGTGGTGATGCTGTTCTGGATGTTCATGAGTATGGTTTCGAGACTCAGTGGTTGCAGATGATCAGCCATAATGAAGGTTCCGGATGAACTTGACGATAACGAAGAGGTTGGTAACGCCGGAGATTCAATTTCCTGGATAACTGACGGTGATCCTGACTGTAAAGCGGCCAACAGGGAACACGGAGAGTCTTCCGTTGTGACTGATTGAGCTTGCAACCTGACTAGCCTTCGAACGGAATTCTGATGTAGACGTTCCCAAGTGGGTTTGGCTTTCTGCCTCGATACTTTCCTTGGCGGCGCAATGGTTCAGAATTCTGCTTTGCTTTGCTGTAAGAGAAGGTTTGATAAGGACCCTGCAGCAACCTTACTCTAAACAAAAGACTTAAAGTGATAACACAGCCATCGTCGTCGGTGTCGCCCCTAGACTCTAAGACTACAGACAAGTCTGTCTCATGATGTTCGGACGCTGCCAAAATCCTCGGTCTTTTCTTTTCGAGATGTGTCCTTTGAATGGATCGGCTAACACTAAGAGATGTCAAAACAATCTAAGCCTTTGACTATTCCGCTTTTTTGAAGTTTCAACTTTGAACTCGGAATAACTTGGGATGGATGACGTGAAACCTTAACCGGGGTGGCGTAGGTGACACAGTGCCATAGCCTGAGTGGTGTACGTGCTGCGCATGATAACCAGGGCGGGATAAGCATCACGGCATCCTCTCCGTCATTCCTTGTTTTCTGTTTGAAATTTCAACTGGGTATATAGACGAGGACTTAGAAAGTCTAGATTTCCCAAAGTCTTGCTGATCCTAGGACTTTTGAAAATTTGATAACACGCACCGTCAAGATGCATGACTCTTCATCGGGCCTAGCAGTGTCCTAATAAGCATAAGACAGGCTCGAAAGAGAGAGACAACCTAGAAGCCGCCCTAAACATGCCCCTACGCAAAACGGTATGTATGTACAGTGCATGCGATAGGGAAAGCAGTAACATGTAGGCAGTATATGGGGTTAGATGCAAATAGATCTTAACCTGTAGGTACCTGTCCTAGTTTGGAGAGTTCTAATGCTTTGTACATGCAAAGGCTGGTTTTGGCTTGTAACGGGTTCCTCGGACTAAAGCCAAAGATATACCTCCCGTTGCCCGCGTAATCGCAGAGCAACAGTCGAACGGTAGAATGACCCATCATCGTCGGAGGTTGTCGGTCATTCAGGGTCCCCGGGCTCCGGTAAACCGTGCCGGATTGCCAAAACGATCCAACAAGGCTTATCCCACATCGACGCAAATGAGAATGCCAAAATTTTGATTAATTTGAAACAGAATAGTAAATTCGCAAATGCCTTTTTCAAATTTGGCTCACTTTATTCAGTCAATGCTTAGAAGAAACTACACGAGAGAACAATCGGAAAAGCCCCAGATTGGATTGGCCGGACACGAGGTCCCGTTAAATCACCATTCCAACCTTCGGAAGCGCGAAGCTCACCGTTTTGACAAACTTTTGTGGGATTGTTCTCAAGTGCATTAAAATCTAAGCATAGACCAATATTGGTTCATTCCCCAGCAGAGTCGCCACTGTGGGCAGCGTGCCCTTGGAATTTTCTGGATTCCAAAATGCAAGGGCCCAGATCGAGGGAGCGCGAGCGGGGAAGCAAGCACTCGCAAAAATACAGAGTCGCCACTCGGGTTTTGAAGGTCCGACACCCAAGAAACCGTATTTCGAAGCACTTGTCGCGCTGGTTGATTTGAAAAAGTTTAAGGAACCAGTTCGTCATAACCATATTTGGGTTCGGGAGCCAGGTTACGAGAGGGGAAGGGTTTTATGGCACCCCTCTCGCCCAATCCGGAGATCGGTCTCTACTTAGGCATTTGCGAAAAACATTTGTTTGCGATTCTGTTTCATTTAATCAATTTTTAGCCAATTAGGGCAGGGGAACAGTTAATCGGGGATTTAAAACTGTGACAGTTTGCAGGATGTGATAGATATGGCATGGATGGGCGAGATAACAAATAGTAAATGGAATAAAGTCCAAAACGTCGATCATACATCAAGACGGTGCTGTGTATGACTTTGGCACGAACAAACGGTCAGCTTGCATGCGTGAATCCATCTGCATGCAAGCAAACCGTCGCGCGACAAAACCATACACTCGCGCGAGTGTTGATGCCTCACCAATGGTTTGAATTTTACTCCCTTCTGGGCTCTGGAAGGACCAGTGCTCACCCAGGTGCAAACCAAGCAGTTTATGAGCACTTGAAAGTAAACAATATTACAACAGACAGATGGAAATATTATGGAAACACGACCCCTAAACAGTGGGGGTGTCTAAACAGAGGCCAAGGTCAAGCTGCTCATGCAAGGGCAGTCCCTGGAAAATGAAGAACCGTCGCACGAGGGAGTGATACACGCGCGCGATTGTTCAGACTGGACTTCCAAGAGTTGCTTTGCATGCTTAGGGCTCTGAGACATATTCAAGAGCATCCCAAGAGCATTCCGAACCAAGAGAAGTTATAAACCAAACTAAACTGTGATTTTTAGCATACAAAGTAGTGAGCTAATACTTTTAAAAGACTTGAAAGTGACTATGAACACGACAAGAAACTTAAAGACCAGCATTGTAACGCCCCGAATTTTGGGTACGTTAAAAGGACATTTTATTGATAACATCAAATGGAGTCTGGCTCTTATTACAACAAATACTCTCACAAGAGTTCAATATTTACACAAATGGAGGGGGATTCTAGGGTTCCTAACTACAGCTCCTCAGCTCCTCCATTCTTGCCAGCTCCTCAGCTCCAAAAGCCTCCACGGTGAACTGCTTATCCTGATTATCTACAAAATCTGACACATTATACCAGCGTCACCACCGATATAATATGTCAGGGTCACCAAAAAGGCAACACCGTGAGCTACAAAGCTCAGCAGAGTAATCCCATACTCGCTAACCCATACTTACAAACAACAGGAAATAACACATCGATTTCCACATGATACATATATACGCAGTTTAACAATGACACATCCACATTCGTTAATCAACTATCGTTGGTGTCCAAGAGTCTCGTGTTTCTCCTACGCGACTCATCGTAGACCGTGTCAACATTTTCATTTACAAAACAATCTTTCAAAAACCATTTGTTTAACACAAAACATTTGCATTGGCTCCGTACCGCGGATAACCACGCTACACACCCAACCTCGGTTCCGCCGTTCCAGTCTCCCGAGTATCCTCACAATGGTTCCGCCGTCTCGGGTTCCCATTGGCACACAAAAATATTTGCATTGGCTCCGTATCGCGGATAACCAAGCTACACACCCAACCTCGGTTCCACCGTTCCGGACTCCCGAGTATCCTCACAATGGTTCCGCCGTCCCGGGTTCCCATTGGCACACAAAAAATATTTGCATTGGCTCCGTACCGCGAATAACCAAGCCATACCTCACCATGGTTCCGCCGCTCCGGATTCCCATGGGAACGCACACAACCTCACAATGGTTCCGTTTTTCCCGGATTTCCATTGGAACACACACAAAAACACACACCACACAATGGGCTACCATGTCCGGCCACATTGCGGTTTTCAAAATATATCACCCTTTTCAAAAATCATTTTTAACACACCCGACCTCGGTTCCGCCGTTCCGGACTCCCGAGTATCCTCACAATGGTTCCGCCGTCCCGGGTTCCCAATGGCACACAAAAAAATTTTGCATTGGCTTCGTACCGCGGATAACCAAGCTACACACCCAACCTCGGTTCCGCCGTTCCAGACTCCCGAGTATCCTCACAATGGTTCCGCCGTCCCGGGTTCCCATTGGCACACAAAAATATTTGCATTGGCTCCGTACCACGGATAACCAAGCTACACACCCAACCTCGGTTCCGCCGTTCCGGACTCCCGAGTATCCTCACAATGGTTCCGCCGTCCCGGTCTCCCATTGGCACACACACACACACATAATGCCACCTAAAACTGGTCATTATGTAGTTTCAAAAATATTTTCTTCCTCGAAAAATATTTTCTTTAATCACACCCTAGATGTCATGTTTCTACTTTCTCGGTTCTCGTGTCTCGTTTACATGTAAAGACTCCGCGGTAGGACAAACGTAAGCAAGAATCATCCTAACAAGATCATCTAATTCTATATTTACTTAACACGCTCAATCACTACTTATAGCATAACGCCACATATACGGACGCCTTTGGAGTGTATCACTTATGCTTTATTCAAAGCACAACGCCACATGTACGGACGTCTTTGGAGTGAAATCACTTATGCTTTATCACATACCACAAGTAATACAAGCAACTCATATACGCATATTCATAACCATCCTAAATATCAAAATACGAATACTTAAAGTAAATAGGTAAAGATACACTTCATATAATTTGCGGTTCAAAATAACAACGTTATACTTGAGTTAGTGGACACGGGACTCTACCTTACTTCTTGGCGGTAGTCGGCTACGGAAGGTTAGTCGGCTACGGAAAGTACGTCGGTGGTCGGGCGGAGTAACTTCCTACGGTGGTCTCCGGTAGCTTCGAAAGAGAATGGTTTCTCTCGAAACTTCTACTTGACTAACACTACTCTACTTTATGGATCGAGGGGGTGGTCGAGTGGCGGTCTAGTGGCGGCTTAGGTTGAGTTTCTTGAACAACTCAAGAACAAGAAGAACAAAAGCAAGAACACTAATTTTCTAGAGAGAGAAGTTGCTAGGTGAAGGTGTGAGTTCAATGGCATGGGATGGCTTGCTATTTATAGGCAAAACTCTTGGGCTCTCCCTCCCTCTCATGGCCGCGCCCCCCCCCCCCCCCCTTCTCTCTCTCTACCTCAAATTTTGACACATGGCATGCACTTATGGAAGATCAAAGGCTAAACCCTAGGTTTGCATGGCTAGGTTAGGCTTGCATGGCTAAGATTTGTCTTTGGATGGGATTTATGGAAGATTTGATGCAAGGAAAGGAGACAAGAGTACAAGATTTGGTTTTAAACAAAGTAAGGAGGTACAAATGGGGAGTTAAGTTTGGTTAGGAGAAAGATATTTCCAAGGATTTGAAAGATGTAGGAAAGTCAAGTCAAGGTACAACCCATCTTCCTCTCTCCTTGCTCTCTCTCTCTCTCTCTCTCTCTCTCTCTCTCTCTCGGGTCTCTCTCCCTCTCTCTCTCTCTCGGGTCTCTCTCCCTCTCTCTCTCTCTCTCTCTCTCTCTCTCTCTCTCTCCCTAGTACACACACACACACACACACACATATATATATATATATACATAACAAGAAAGAATAAGAAAGTACAAAGTACAAAGATTCACAAAATCAAATACCTATTAAAGAAATCCAATTAGGCACATGCCCCTTTAAATAAATAAACTAGGGTACTTGTAATCTAGGAAGATCAACTCCCCAATAATTTAATCCAATTGGGTATAAAACCCCAATACAAAATAATAAAAAGGTACTTAGGAGAATATTAGGCCTTAAAGGCTACAAGGCTACTAAGTACTTTTAAATTAAAATATGGGTACTTCATCACATGGGCAATAAGGAAAAATGACTAGTTAAAAGAATAACTCTTTTACCCAATGGATAATAAATACCCTAACTTTTATTATCCAATGGACAATAATAACTAGGGAACTTTTATAGTAAAATAATCAAGGAGTACTTTTAAGCAAGTGACAAAAGCCCTATATTAAATATAGGTGTGGTACCAAGTACCCCAATTAAATAAAAAGGCTAGGATTCTCTCTATTAAAATAATAATAAAGTACAAGTCAAATCAACTTTATTGGAAGGTTTTCTTGTCACATCGGTACTTTATTTGGTCAAAAGACTATATTACCCAAGGGTTACTAACTTCCCTAGCGGTTATTACCCAATGAATAATAATTCCCCTTGCGGTTAATAACCAATAGACAAAAGAGTACAAGTACTTTTTATTTTAAAATAAGATTTTAAAAAGACTACATGTACTTTTATAATAAAAAGTTTATTATCCAATGGACAAAAATTACCCTTGTGGTTATTAACCAATGGATAATGGAGGGGTGGGAGAATCCCCAATAAACAATGCATATAAGTACTAGCACATGTTTTTATAAACCATTAAAATACTATATCTTGTACTTACCAAAATATTTTAATAGGAAGCCTATTGTCCAATGGATAAAGATTACCCTAACCATTATGGACCAATGGGTAAAGACAAAGGTTCAAGAGTTTCAAATGGTCCAAAAGGTTCATCTAGTAACTAGGTAAGTTGGTTGCTCGGTTCCTCCAATTAGTCGGTTGGAAACTAACTAAATTGGTCACGTAGGGTTTCTAGTCGAGACAAAAATTTTAACTACGACGAAAATTAACAAGAAATCACATAGCCACTCAAGAGAAAATAAGTAATTCAATAAAATTCAAATATTTAACGAAATTTTTACTGACCAAAATTCAAGGTCGTTACAAGCATCCCTTCCCCACGAGGTCCAATCTCATGCAGACAGAACTGTCACGCGAGTGTGTGGGACCATCGCGCGAGGGTGTGCTTGGTAACGGCTCTTGAAACCTTGCCAGCTTTAGGGCCAGAACTGGTATTGATTACTAGCCTTGACCCTGCCAGCCCCCCTCAGGGGTTCGAACAGTGAGCAGAAAGGTATTATACCTTTGCTTGAGTGCCTTGGAGATGGCTTGAATGAGGTGGTGAGACTTGGAGGCTGATTACGTGGGAATGAGTGTGGTATGGGGTGTTTGTGCTTGAGCTTTCCTTCTTCTTTCTTGGAGAGAAATTGGTAACCCTTTGAAATGAAGGATGGGGGGGTTCTTATAGAAGGAGGAATTGGTTGGTGGCTAGACAAGGCCATGCAACCAGCCAACAAGGCTGGTCACAATTGCTTGGTGGAAAAGTGGGGTGGCAAAGGTGATGGGAGAATGGGGTTGAGGTGGTGCAAGGGGAGCCCCCCAGAACGCTGTTCAGTCGACGAAACGAGGTCACATAGGCCTGTAGCCCCCTGATCACCACGCAAACCGGGTGAAAATGACAGGTGTTGACCATCGCGCGAGTCAGTAAGACCATCGCGCGAGGGTCAAGCTAACCCCGCGAGGGTCAATAGTCAAAACTTTGACTTTGACCACCACCTGGCAAGTGAATCATCGCGCGAGGGTCCCAGTGCATCGCGCGACTGTCAAACCTGAGGCCCAGGTTTGGACTCAAGGGTTTTCAGGGCTAAGGATGGGTTTCACACACACGCCAAACTCAAGCCATTCCAAGTTCTCGAGACTGTTTTCGACCTGATTCATCATCGGGGAAACAAGAAACCGAAAAACAAAGTAAAACGATCGGGAAATCAGATTGGGGTGTCTACAGCGTGTTTTGGCCAATTATCGCTCGTTGCTAGCACCTGAGTACTTAAGACCAACACCCCTACTAGAGGATGACATTGGAGCTCTATGAGGTCCCAATCACTTGGGAGATGCCCCCACCAGTTGCAATTACCGAGAACTCTCCGCCTACCCTAGTCCCGCGCCGTTTGTGCAAAACTTTGAGCAACCCAACAATTATCTGATGTTTGACCCAGAGCTAGAAGCTGCGATACTAAACCTCTCTCAGTACTACCCGGAACCAGTGGAGGAGCCAAACATCCCGACTATGGAAAAACTGCTCGCACAAGAACGTGAGTGTCTCCTTAGGGAAGAGACCGCAGCTGAAAGGAGCTACAAGATGTGGCTGAGGGAAGTCTTCGGAGTCCAACTACCCTAGAATATTGCCCTAGCAGTATGGAATAAGGCTTACTCAACTGTAGGACTATGTAGGACCGTCTCAGCTTGTAGTAGGAAATCGTGTTCTAATCTATTTGTTTTGTAGTAGAACTCTATGTTTGTGTTTGTAATTCTATACTTATGTTGTATGATGTTCTTATCTATGAAAAACATGCTTTATTTTTTAAAGAGTACCGTTGCATACTATTTGTTAAGCTACTTTTGACTTTTGAAAGATAGACCATTTGCAAAAAGAAAATTTGTTTTAGTAAACAAAAACCCCCTTTCGATTTTCCCTCGTAGATTGTTAATACACGCCGCGGATTAGGATACAATAACGGAGAACCCTCTAACGCAAACCCCGACCTAGCCCAAATCGTGCAAGCGTTTGTGACTGCCCTGAATGCCAACTGCCAAAACCAAAACCACGACGATGGACCCATGACCCGAACCCGAGCGATGAACGAATTCTGCAAACGCCAACCTCCGACCTTTCATGGAGACACCAACCCCGTCGTAGCCGAGACTTGGCTAAATGAGGTCAAGATGATCCTCAGAACCCTCGGAGTTACCAGGACGGAGATCGTATGGCTTTGGCCACGTACCAGTTGAAGGAAGTATAGCTATTAGTCTAGTGTGTAGAGAGTGCGAACTAGAGGTAGCCAACTTGCGCCTGATCTGCGATCTTAGAATGATCGGCATGGCGAATTTTGACGTAATCCTATGGATGGACTGGCGATCTGCACGTCGTGCGGCCAAAGACTGCCATCAGAAGATAGTGACAGCCTATACCCTAGGAAGGACTCGTTTCCTTTTAAGGGGGATAGACAGACGACGAGTGCGGTGACGAAAGGATCGTGCTAAGGAAACATCTGAAGGATATGAGTCCGCATGATGATTTGGTAGAAGTTTTGCATTTGGCGTTGGTATTTACGGTGGAGACCTTACCAAAGGCATACGACGAGGCAAGCTGTTCGACGGCAGAAGCAACTTTAACCCCATCTCGTTAAGCAAGTGATGAGGCTTAATTCGATTGATGGAGACCTACTTCTAATTTTAAGGGGGATAGTCGATGATTCCGAGATCGGTTTAGCGACCTAGCCTAATCTGTAGTCGCGCGCCAATTTCGGGGATGAAATTGTTTTAAGGGGGATAGATTGTAACGCCCCTGAATTTTGGTCAATAAAAATTTCGTTCAATATTTGAATTTTATTTGAATTACTTATTTTCTCTTGAGTGGTTATATGATTTTTTGTTATTTTTCGTCGTAGTTAGATTTTGGTCTCGACTAGAAACCCTACTTGACCAATATAGTTAGTTTCTAACCGACTACTTGGAGGAACCGAGCAACCAACTCACCTAGTTACTAGATAAACCTTTTGAAACTTTTGAAACTTTTGAACCTTTTGCCTTTACCCATTGGTCCATAATGTTAGGGTAATTTTTTGTCTATTGGACAATAAGCTTTTGACTAAAGTACATATAGTCTTTTCAAATCTTATTTTAAAAATAAAAAGTATTTGTACTCCTTTTATCCTTTGGTTATTAACCGCAAGGGGAATTATTATCCATTGGTTAATAACCGTTAGAGAAGTTAGTGACCCTTGGGTAATAGAGTCTTTTGACCAAATAAAGTACCGATGTGACTAGGAAACCTTCCAATAAAGTTGATTTGACTAGTCAACCTTTTCAAAACCTAGACTAAAGAATTACTTATTTATTTTCTTTTATTGTTTTAGTTTTATTCTTTATCCTTTGGACGATAAATGTTAGGGAAACTATTATCCATTGGATAATAGAAATCCAATTCTTTATATTAAAAGGGTTAAATGAAAGATTTGAAGAAAGTACTATTATAGACTTTTATAAAATTATTTTAAGGTACTTTTTGATTATTTTACTATAAAAGTTTCCTAGTAGCTATTGTCCATTGGACAATAAATGTTAGGGGATTTATTATCCATTGGGTAATAGAGTTATTCTTTCACCAAGTACATGGGATTATTAAACTAGTCTTTTTCCTAAATTGCCCATGTGATGTTGTCCCTTTATTTTATTAAGTATGTACTTTTGACTTAAGACCTAAGTTTTCCTAAGTACCCTTTTATTATTTTATATTGGGGTTTTGTACTCAATTGGATTAGTTTAATGGGAAGTTGATCTTCCTAGAGTACATTAGTACACTAGTTTATTTATTTAAATCAAACATGTGCCTAATTGGATTTCTTTAAAGGGATTTAAGATTTAGAAAATCTAGTACTTTGGTACTTTTGACTTATTCTTTCTTGTTATATATATATATATATAGTGTACTAGGAGAGAGAGAGAGAGAGAGAGAGAGAGAGAGAGAGAGAGAAAGAAAGAGAGGAGAGAGAGGAGAGAGAGGCCGAGAGAGAGAGAGAGAGGAGAGAGAGGCCGAGAGAGGGAGAGGAAAGAGTGAGCCGAGAGAGGAGAGAGAGGGAGAGAGAGAGAGGAGATTTGAGTGTACCTTGATCTTTGATCTTCTTTGTACTTCAAATCCTTGGCCATGAATCTTCTTCCTAGCCAAAACTAACTCTCCATTGTACTTCTATGATTTGTTTAAGACCAAATCTTGTACCATTGTCTCCTTCTTTCCAAACAAATCTTCCATAATCAAATCCTTGGTACAAATCCTAGCCATGCAAGCCTAAAACCCTAACCCATCAAGCTTTCAATCAAGTTTGACAAGTGAAAGATTGAGTTATGGAGCAAATCCATGGGAGATATAGAGAGAGAGAGGGGCCGGCCATTAGAGAGGGAGAGGGAGCCAAGATTTTTCCTATAAATAGGACCCCATTCCAAGCATTGAACTCACACCTTCTCATTGCTCCAACTTCTCTCTAGAATTCCTTTGTTCTTTCTTTGTTCTTCATGTTCTTAAGTTGTTCTTGAGTTCTTCAAGAAACTCATCCAAAGCCGCCACTAAACCGCCACTCGACCACCCTTCGATCCATAAAGTAGAGTAGTGTTAGTCAAGAAGAAGTTTCGAGAGAAACCATTCTCTTTCGAAGCTACCGGGAACTACCGTAGGAAGTTACTCCGTTCGACCGCCGACTAACCGTCCGTAAGCCGTTACTACCGCCTAGAAGAATGGTAACGAAATCCTTACTTCCTATTTACTTACTTACTCAAGTATAACGTTGTTATTTTGAATTGATAAGAAGAACGGTAGATTCTCCCTATCTATTACTCCGAATTATATGAAGTGTATGTTTACCTATTTACTTGAAGTATTCGTATTTTGATCTTTAAGATGATTATGAGTATGCATATATGAATTGCTTGTATTACTTGTGGTGTGATAAAGCATAAGTGATTTCACTCCAAAGACGTCCGTACATGTGGCGTTGTGCTTTGAATAAAGCATAAGTGATACACTCCAAGGGCGTCCGTACATGTGGCGTTATGCTATAAGTAGTGATTGAGCGTGATAAGTAATATAGAATTGGATGATCTTGTTAGAATGATTCATGCTTATTTTTGTCCAACCGTGGAGTCTTTGCATGTAACGAGACACGAGAATCGAGAAAGTAGAAACATGGCACCTAGGGTGTGATTAAAGGAAATGTTTTCCCGAGGAAGGAAATTATTTTGAAACTACATAATGACCGATTTTGGGTGGCATTATGTGAGTTGTGTGTGTGTGTGTGTGTGTAAAAGTAAGATTTGTGAAAAACCCAATGAGAACCTGGAGCGGCGGAATAACTGTGGGGATACTCGGGAACCCGGAGCGGCGGAACCGAGGGTTTAGTTTTTCGAAAACCCAATGAGAACCCGGAGCGGCGGAATCATTACGGGGATACTCGGGAACCCGGAGCGGCGGAACCATTGTGGGAGACTCGGGAACCCGGAGCAACGAAACCGAGGGTTTTGAATTGTGGCTTGGTTATCCGCGGTACGGAGCCAATGCAATTGTGTGCCAATGGGAACCCGGGACGGCGGAACCATTGTGAGGATACTCGGGAACCCGGAACGGCGGAACCGAGGTTGGGTGTGTGGCTTGGTTATCCGCGGTACGGAGCCAATGCAATTGTGTGTGTTAAACAAAGTGATTTTTGAAAGGTTGATTTGTTTATGAAAATGGAGACACGGTCTACGATGAGTTGCACACCAACGATAGTTGATTAACGAATGTGGATGTGTCATTGTTAGCTGTGTATACATGTATCATGTGGAAATCGATGATTGTATAACCTGTTGCTTGTAAGTTATGGGTTAGCGGGTATGGGAATTTTCTGTTGAGCTTTTGTAGCTCACGGTGTTGCCTTTTTGGTGACCCTGACATATTATATCAGTGGCGACGCTGGTATAATGTGTCAGACCTTGTAGATTATCAAGATGAACAGTACACCTTGGAGGCTTTTGGAGCTGAGGAGTTGGCTAGGATGGAGGAGCAGGTGGAGCTGTAGTTAGGAACCCTAGAACCCTTTCATTTGTGTAAATATTGAACTCTTGTGGGAGTTTTGTTGTAATAAGAGCCAGACTCTATTTTGAGGTTTTCAATGAAATTATCTTTTTAACGTACCCCAAAATTTGGGGCGTTACAAAACCCGTTGGTTGTAAATGGATATTTAAAACCAAGAGGGATTCAAAGGGCAATATCGAAAGATATAAAGCACGTCTTGTTGCTAAAGGCTTTACTCAAAAGGAAGGCATTGACTATAAAGAAACTTTCTCTCCGGTATCATCGAAAGACTCTCTCAGGATTATTATGGCACTTGTAGCTCATTATGATTTGGAGCTTCACCAAATGGATGTAAAGACTGCTTTTCTTAATGGTGACATTGAAGAAAACCATACATATGGTGCAACCAGAAGGTTTTGAGACAAAATAATCAGAACACATGGTTTGCAAACTAAAGAAATCCATTTATGACTTAAAGTAATTTCCTCTTTTGGTTTTAAAGAAAATGCTATGGATCAATGTGTTAATCATAAGATCAATGGGAGCAAATTCACTTTTCTAGTATTATGTGTCGATATCTTACTGGCAAGCAACAATATTGGCTTATCACAAAAGTTGTATATTGATAAGGTGCTTTGTAGATTTGGCATGCAAAGTTGTGCACGATGAGTTTGCTCCAATGCCCAAAGAATGATTTGAAAAGAAAACAAATGGAAGACATCCCTTATGCATTAGCAGTAGGGAGTTATGTGTATGCTCTAGTTTGTACGCATTCGGATATAGTGTGCGCAGCTGGAATGCTTGGTAGATATTGGCAAATGACATGCTCACATATTGGAGAATCTAATTTTTGGACATTGTTGGATATTCGGACTCCGAGTTTATTATTGCTTGCTATAAAACAAAGTAAGCAATATGGTTGTAGAATTTTATCACCTGGCTTCATATAGTGAGTGACATAGAGAAGCCACTAAGGATTTATTGTGATAATAAAGCTGTTGAACTGTATTATAAGAATGACAAGAGTTCGTCAAAATCGAAGCATATTGACATCAAGTTTCTTGTCGTTAAGGAAAGAGTTCAGAATCATCTTATGTCAATTGAGTACATTAGCACAGAACTCATGATTGCGGATCCGCTTACTAAGGGCTTACCACCTAAAGTGTTTAAGGAGCATGTTGCTCGTGCAGGAGCAGTTAGTTCTAATGAAGTATTTTGTTAGCAGGAGTTGTGCTACTCATATTATGGATTATTTGACATTTGTGGTGATCACTTTGGGTTTGTTGATGATTCTGAAATAAAGTTGCGTATTTTTCAAATTGTGGTTATACATGAAGTTTTGAAAATATGCAAGATACAGAAACTCTATTGAGTTATAAAGTTGGGCCAGTTGGAAACAAGCATGATAAAGGATCACATTGCATGTGTTTTCCATGCTACATATCCGTACTTGATCTATGTCATTGAATACATAGGTATTTGTGACCATGGATAGGTCCTGTCATGATAAATATGGCAAAGGCCGCCATGATCCTATATTTGTGTTTTCAATGGACCGGATTGTTTTGAGATGACACTCCTAAATTTTGACAACAAAAGTTTGAGCTCCTAAAGTTTATAATGTCTAATATCAGGATGACCTATGTGGCCCAAGTGGGAGATTGTTAGCAATTTTCTGTT
This sequence comes from Rhododendron vialii, assembly GCF_030253575.1. Taxonomy (NCBI): domain Eukaryota; kingdom Viridiplantae; phylum Streptophyta; class Magnoliopsida; order Ericales; family Ericaceae; genus Rhododendron; species Rhododendron vialii. Next base: position 3,009,332 of record NC_080567.1, read on the forward strand.
GGTGGGCCTACATTGCTCATAAAATTAAACATTGTATGATGTCGAATAAGGCTTGAGTGATGTCGGTATTACCCATAAGGTTGTGATCGTTCAATTAATGTGACCTGGGTAATGGACACATCTCTATTAGCACGTATTTAGGTCATATCAAGTGCGTTAAGTGGTGAGGGCTTATTTTATATGTAAAGACCAATTAAAGGGCCCAATATGGTTCCATCTATTATGATGGGCTATGATGGAAGTAGGGCTTATAAATAGATGGTTAAGGTCCCCACTCCAACCCTAGCCTCTTTTCTCATACCATCCCATCGTGTGTGAGACGAAGGTCAAGATCAAGAAAAGGGTTTTGGAGGCGGAAGACCAATAATCACACACTAAGATTTTCACCTCCATGGCGACAGGTACGCATATGGTATCATTATTTTCTTCAATGGTTTGACATGAGTTCTTGGGTTTAGGGTTTCTTACGAAATCCTACACACCCCACCTTCGGTTCACCACTGAACCGCCACCACCTCTCACGGCAGCCACCTCATCTCCCCACCACCTGACTCCTTCACCTCCTCTGGCCTGTACCTACCACCATCCCGCCTTCTGTGACCCACCATTTTCAACCGTGGGTTTGTGCACAGTGCACGCGCCAATTGTTTCGGTGTACGCCGTGCCGTAGGCCCCGACGGAGTACTGCCGGACGCCGCCTCGAGATTTCGGAACCACCTCGACAATCTACGGACACCATACAACACTTACCCAGACTTAGAATCGCATTTGAGGTAGTTTTCCCAAAACCCGTAACTCAATCTACGTTTTAATGGAATTGGGACTAAAACTTAATTTTGGATGAAGATGATGACTTGTTCTTAAATTTTTAATTACTGTTTAGTCCTATTTTCTTTAGTATTTAGTCCTATTGGTGTTTAGAAATTAGTGGTAAGTCTTGAATTATTATTAATTAAATTTTCATGAAATACTTTTTGTTATTCCATGTGTTGGACTTATTATGGCAAATATTGTACGATGTTGTATTTTGTGAGTTTTATTAAATCTTTGATGATGTTGATCGTCACGTGGATTATGGTGATTTGAATTGCTACGTGAATGTAGAAATTGGACAATAGGTATATTGGGTGGTACTCGAGATTGTGACAAAGTTGATTAGACGTTAAAAATTAAGGAAAGTGAATTATTGGAAAGTCACTATGGTGACAGTTTCGCGACTCTAACTTATGGTACGCCATGGGAAGTTCCAAAGGGTAATCGTGCCCTTGCAGAACAAGCAAGGGGGGATTGTCCCATAACACGGTCATAGTTAGTGGTTTAAGTATTGTGGCGACTTTGACTTATGGTACACCATGGGAAGTTCCAAAGGGTAATCGTGCCTTTGCAGAACAAGTAAGGGGGGATTGTCCCATGACACGGTCATAGTTGGCGTTTTAAACAATGTGGCTAATTGGCACTTGTGGTTAAGGCCGGTGGATTATTGATTTGAAATCCTAATTATGGCACTGTAGGATTTATCTTTCGAAATTCCCAGGGGTGATTGGTTTATCATTCGCTCCTTGTGATGGTACAGCCGAGTTAGACCCGACATGTAGTTAGGTCTTATTCGTCTGGGACCCCAGGCTGGGCAAGCAAGGAGATGATAAATCTGCAGAGCTGCCATAGTTCAGAGATTGTTTGGGAGGAGTATTTCTCATGGTAGAAAAATCTAGAATTCACTTAAAGACAAGAAAATCATAAAAGGCTACTATGACTATGTATTGTAATTGTTATATAATTTTGTGTTATTTCGTTGAAACTGCATATTGAGGTATTGGGTTGTAGGATTTCTACTCGGTGAATTATCACTCAAGATACGTTTATATCCTGGCAAATTGTTTGCTTCGGCGATCAATTTGCTAGAACGTGCAGGATTCTACAGTGGAGCCATTGATACAGGTGGGACCCTTGGAATGGAGCCTGGGCCAACGTCGCTTGGAATTCGTGTCAAAACTAGAGTTGCTCAAAAGTTGTTTTTGTTAAATAAAATGTACATAGATTTTTTTTTGTATTATTTTGAAAATTGTAATTTTTGTATAAGGACAAATAGGGGCCTAGAAGTTTGTAAAATTCAGCATATTTTAAGAATAATGCGCCCAAAATTTCTTGAAAAATCGGGGCGTTACACAAACTCCAAAAAATGCTTAAACACATAGGAACGGATGGAGTAGATCAAACAAAAGATTAGTGGGCCCATAGTATTGCTAATCTCATTCCAACTCCTTACACACTTATCAAACAAGCCCTAAGAGTCCCTTTATTAGCAAGAAAAAAATTAATAGAAAGTGAAAATGACAGAAAGTGAAGTAAAATAAAAGAAAAAAAATGTATTTTTTTCCTCACACCCGTTTGATTATTATGAAAGTTTTGCAAGAAAATAAAAAATTCAAAGTAATTCTTGTTGATTCCCACTAGAAAATTTAATGTTCTTTTTTGCAATTTTTGTGAGAAAAGTAAGGCAAGCTCTCTAACTTCAGAGTGTTGTACGGAAAAATTTGTATTCTACCACTTTTTATGACATTCTTGCTAAGTAAACAACAGAAAAAGTGTGTGTGTGTGTATATACATATTATCTTTCTTGAACTTTCTACCATTATCTCACTGATAAAATGGATTCTAAAAGTGTTACGGGGAGAGAGATTTATAGAATTGTTTTTTAGTTAGAAGTATTGCTTTTGGGACATAAATGACGGAGTTGTTCGTATTCTCTAGTCTATCTTAAGAGTTAGTCCTACTTGAATAATCAATTATCGTTTGGTCCCTGAGCACCTTGGAAGCAAAATCACTTACATTCAATTTCCTTATTTTCTCTCAAATCAAAAGAGTTGCCATTTTTGATTAAATAAACCCATGTTTTATTAAAGGGCGTGGAATTACTTTTACTCAATAGTTTGCAATAATCATGGGATTCAATTGAAGGAAATCATAAACAACATATTTCTCTATCATATTGCAGTAAAATAACACTATCCGAACAAGAGGAGTCGATTGAGCGGCGGTGTTTTTTCATGGCTAGAGTGCGCATGCAAGTCAGTCTCTCCTATCACAATTCATTTGGGGTTCGGGTAGCTCGAAATCTATCATAATGGATTTGATCATAATCCAATTGGTATTTGTGTTAGTCGATTGAGACATTGTTTTAAAATGGATAAATTCCAGATACACCCCCTGTACTTTGGTCATTTTTCAACTACACCCCCTCTACTTCATTTTTAATCACTCACACCCCTTGTACTTAAGACTAGTTTGGAACTCTTAGTATTTTCGTCCAAAGTAACGAAAAAGCAGGTAATGGCTTGTTGGCGGGAATTTTCCCTCCTAAAACATCTTTTCTAAGACCAAATTGCCCCCAAAACCCATTTACATCCTAAATACACCATTTTTACACATGTTAGAATGAAAAATAGAGCATCACCCACCCATGGCCTCTTCTTCTTTCATCATAGTTAATATCCATTCATTGAGTTGCAAAGACCAAATCTTCATCTGTTGCATCATTCAAAACTGTTGGGCGTGACTCGCTTGAGGCATCATTGATAAAAGGATGGAAGACCTCTTCTGATGTCACAGAAGTATCTCTTGAACCCGTATTATCAGCCAATATCTCTTGATATGGAGAAACGTCCATAGGAGAATACACCTCAAAGGAGTCTGGATTATCTCGTGAACTACTTTTTGTAAAGACAAAATCTTTTCCAAGCAATGGTTGAGATGAGGTAGGTTTCTTCAATTTTCCTCTTCTTTTCTTTGACCTGGCATCTTTAGTTGACTCCAATTTTGCACTAAACTCCTGAACTCCAGAATCATCTAAAACGGGTCGAAACAGGTTAAACCCATAATTATCTATACCAGTTTCCATCCTACCCTTTGGTTTTCTCAATTTCACTAGTCTCGGCCTCGAATGGCCCGATGCCGCCTTGCCAAATGCCAGCTTTCCAAATCCTAACGGCTAACCCAAGCCAATATCTGGGTTAACTTCTTTTAAATTGGGAAACCTAGAAGAAGGCTTTGTATTTGAATTCAATGAATACATAATCAATAGCCTTTGATTGAAGAAAATCCAGAAAGAGTGAAAATCTGACCGTTAGGATTGGATTTGTGATCCAGCAAAGCCGGCAAAATACCAAGATTGGCGTCATCAAGTCGGAGTGCTGGTGTTGCTGGGTCTCAATCAGTTTTTCAATCAATGATAACACGAAAGAAGGAGGATGGGTTGTCGGGTGATTTAGAGATGAGGGCTGTGGCAATCTTTTGTTTTGATATTTGTCTCAGCTGTCTACCTTAGGTTCGAAGGAAGAGAGAGAGAGAGAGAGAGAGAGAGAGAGAGAGAGAGAGCTGTGGTTGGCTCTTTCCTAGTATGAATGGCGTAGAGAGAGAGGGAGAGAGAGAGTGTGTGTGTGTGTGTGTGTGCAGGCTGGCTCTTTCATACAGTATAAACGCGCAGATGTTTTCCTATGTTTTTCTCTCCACCATTGTAGAACCAGAGCTCAGAGCTTTGGAGAGAGAGAGAGAGAGAGAGAGAGAGAGAGAGAGAGAGAGGATAATATGCAAATGAAAAAAGGGGAATAAGAAAGGGGAACACGAATGGGTATTTCAGCCTTTTTGTTACTTTGGCCAGAAATACTGACAGTTCCAAACAAGTCTTAAGAATAAGGGCTGTGAGTGAGTAAAAATGAAGTAGAAGGGTGTAGTTGAAAAATGATTAAAGTACAGCGGGTGTATCTAGACTTTACCCTTTTAAAATCAATCACAATCCAATCAATTTTAAGTCATTTATTTAGATTTATCATAAGTTCTTGAAAACTTTAAATTCTCAACAATGTGTTTATTTATTTATAAATTTATGATTATGTTGTTAGTAACCCATTGAAAAAGTGTTATAATTTTATGATAAAGTAATCTATAAAAAGCATTCTGAATGTATCAGTTATTTGTTATTATGTCAACATTAACTATATGATAAATTTATAATCAAGCTGTCGAAAATAATATAAACATCCATGATAAATTCCTCATAAGGCAAACAAAAAATAAACCTAAAATAATACATTAATATAAGGATCCTCAGTTTTATAGAAAATGAAGGTATTTGGAATCTTATACATATTCCATCAAAATTTGAATTTCACTTATCGTCCAATTATCTCCCTTTATTTTATACAGGTCTAGAACTAGAAATGCAAATAAATATTTTTATTTTCTTCATAAATAAGTTCATACATCTATAAAATTATAAAATCAAATTAAATTGAAGTTTATAGTATTTTTAAAATACAAGTTATAGAATTTTGATTGTACCCGTAAAACTTTATACATATTCAAAGTTATGTACGAAATTCTTAGGAGATATATACACACATATACATCTATATAATTAGACAAGACTGATTTTGAATCCAAAAGATAACCAACGCTCCAGATGTATCCCCTGCATAAATCTCCACCCTTCATTCTACAAAAGACATGTCCGTAAATACTTAACTTTTTTTGACAATTTTCTAATCATCGGTCTATTCCCAGTCTAATTTCCAAACCCTCTCCATTCCATTCTCTCTCTCTCTCTCTCTCTCTCTCTCTCTGCGAATATGACTTTCCCCCTCAAGCAGCTTCTTCTCCACTACCTCCTCCCCTCGCGCATAGCCAGAGACAGACGGTGCAGCCGCTGCTGCCATTCCCATCCATCCCGTTGCTCTCCCTACTATATTTTAAGTAAGCACTTTGCCTTTTAAGCTTCTTCATTTCAGATTCCTTATCTTTCTTTAGTTAGGTTCAAACTTAGATTTCAAAATTGAATCATTATTATTTTTTTCTTCAGAAGATGCGGGCACTAAATGCCTCATACCAAAATTATGCACTAATTATCTTGAATGGAGGGAATTACGTACATATGCAAGACAAAATTTATTTGTCTAAATATGTTTTTTGGGTCTAAACCACCCTATTTTAGGCAAATCATTCAATACAATAGCCTAAAATCCAAAATCGAAAATTATGTTGGGTAGAAGCTTAAACAAAAAACGGAAGGGATTTTGGGTCATGACTATTCCATGCAAAAACTTGCACAATCAAAGTGGTTAACAATGGCTTGCGGCCGGGAATGAAGCAACAAAAATAGACAGTTAAGAAAAAAGGGTTCTATTGTTAGTCGTTCCTTCTTCGAATGGAAATTTATTCTATTGTTAGTGGCTAACCCAAATTTGACGGTGGATTTGATTACACTTTCTATTTAGTTGTTTCATTTTTTGCCTATTAGGGTTCTTAATTGGTCTGAAAATACTAGGTGCGTTATCAGGTCTCATTATGTTTGATTTCCGCCCTCCTTTTCGCAGGTATCATTCGATGACCAGATGGAGCCCTAACTGCATGTGTTAACTGGAATTTTTTGGGAGCCCAACCAAGGTAGCAGTTTATAATTTATATTCGGTTGTCATCTGTTGCCCTATTTTGAACTAAAATAGATAGTTTGCTCTAATTTGTAGGCCTAAGGATGTTGATTGAAAAGATAGAATGAATGTTAGTGATTTTTGCCTTTGCTAACCCTCTAATGTGTTTTCACTTTTTCGTGTCACGTGTTGTAATGAGCTTAAATGGATTTCTACTTCAATTTTGGATTTGCGCAAAAGCTATAGTAAGTCTTGCATATTCTCTAACCAGTAACCTATGTCCTTGGGTTCATTTAATAAAACACTCATCCCATGTTCTAACCAGTAATCTATGTCCTTAGGTTCATTTAAGAAAGCACTCATCAATTAAGATTTCTGCTGGATATATTCTTGCACATGGTATTTATTGCTGCTTATATCATAATTTGTTAGGATGTCAAGGGGGCAGAGCGAGGGTGCTTTTGTTTGAAGCGATCATGTGCTTTGATTCTTAATAGGGTACGATGAATTAGAGACAATGGCTAGCAAATAGAATCCAACACATGTGGCTAATGGAGAAGAATATTCACAGGCATGAGCCTGCACATGTGGCCAATGGCTATTTCGAAAAAAAATCATTTTTCACCTAACTAAGAAGTTTTGGGACAATATTGTATGACCCTTTGACCTACTTTCTTGAATAGTATGGGATTACAATAATGAATCAAAGTTTCTACACATACTTTTAGGCACAATCTGGTAAAGAAATATCAAAATCAATTATAGCGCAACGTGCACGACGAGAATGAGAATGTATTCTAAAGCAAAGCACTACGGTCAGTAGAAAGGAAAACTCAGAGGTATTCACTTTGACACCTATCTTTTATCTTCCATTTGGAAAATAGATATTACTGCTTTATGAAATAAAAATTTCTTATACACTTTCTTAATTTAGCCACAAACCGGTACAAAAATATGAAAATTAGCAATGGCACAATGTGCGCGACGGGAACGAGAGCGAATCCTGAAGCAAAGCACTGCTCTGCAAATAGAACAACACTTGCTAGGGGATACAAGGGTAAGATACAATAATTATGATAGTCAATACATGTGGGCACACACCCCTAAAATCATATCGGGTGCGCCCTTTTTGGAAAAGCGCAATAAAACGCTCAATTCAGAGTCGCCACTTGGGTTTTGAAGGTATGCCACCCAAGGAACCAAACTTGAAACGCTTGCTACGTTGTTTGATTCTGAACAGGCGTAGACTAGTTTGTTGTCACCTTTGAAATCCGAGGTTCGGGAACCAGGTTACGAAAGGGGAAGGGTTTTAAGGCACCCCTCTCGCCCAATTCGGAGATCGGTCTCTACTCAAGCATTTGTAAAACATTTTATTCTCTCTCATTAATCAATTTTTAGCCAATTAGAGCGGGGGGATAGTTAAAGGCGATTAAAATTGTAACATGTTGGCAGGATGTGACAAATGGCATGCTCGCTTATTGAAACAATTAGTATAGGATGAAAACAAATTACTGTGGGAGTTTTAAACAGACTGGAAGGCATTGTTCTGGAATGACGTGAGCAGAAAGAAACCAGCATGCACTGATCAAGTCATTGCATGCTGACTAGACTTGCGTATGCCACTATAGAACACGTGCACGCCAGTAAGCTCAAACCCACAGTTTCTTATTTTCAACCCTCTGGGCTCTGGGAATGACCAGTGCACACCCAAGATAAACCAAGCAGTTTATATGTAGTTTATTATATAGTTCTAAAGCAATTGAATGGGCTAAAAGGCCACCAAAAGAATAAAACACCCTATAAACAGTGCGGGGATAAAACAAAGGCCGAGGCCTAGTTACCCATGCAAGGCCAGTCACTGGTCAAAAGGGACCTGCGTGGGCGGGTAAACCACTACAGCACGCAGGTTGAACCTTCTGATCAATGCTTGATTTTACATTTTTTGGGTGATGAGACATGTTCAGAAGGACCTTAGGGGTATTCCATTACAACAGATATGAGTATTGAAACTAGACTAGTAGTTTAATCAAAAAGAAAGCAATAAACTGATTTTTATCGTGCTCACATTGAGATATATGTAAATGAGAACAAAAAATAACAAGGCACCAAACCCCATGTTGTCCTGCGAGTGCAGCCATAGAGTGGTGCATGCGTGTAATGGACTGGTGCATGCTGGTCCTTGCCATGATGGTTTTTGAAACCTTGCTAGCTTTAGGGCTAGGGCTTGGTATAGATTACCAGCCTTGACCCTACCAGCCCCCATCAGGGATCAGAACAGTGAATAGATAAAGGTGTTATACCTTTCATTTTTTGAATTTAAGAGGTATTTAAGCTTTGAACTTAAGGTTGGATGGTGGTATATGGATGATGATGTATAGAAAACCAGGTGTATAACTCATACTTTGGTGAAGAAGAGAGCTTAGGGTTTTGAAACTTGGTAACCAAACTTGTAACCTTGTAACCCTTTGCATGGAACACAAAGGGGGTGTATTTATAGGAGATATGGAAGGTAAGAAGCGGAGTAACTAGCTGAAGGAGGGCCGGTTGTGTTAGAGTGCAAGCTTCCCTCTCATTAATGAGATGGAAAAGGTGATGGGGGACTTGTGTGAGGGGAGGGAACATCCCCCTGTCTGAAGCCTATCCTCAGATGGATAAACAGAGTCTAGGGATGCCCTAAAAGTCCTGTGATCATGGCTGCATAAAGGTGATGGGACAATGTTTGACCAGTGTACGCAGGTAGAAGACCTGCGTGCGCGGGTCCAAGCCTGGTCAACGGTCAAAGCTAACCGATGACTGACACGTGGCAAGTGGACTAGCGCATGTTGGTGTGGGACTAGCGTATGCAGGTAAGGTTTTGGCTGAGGCTTCTTGGGTTAGGTTTAAATGGTTTTAAAGGGGTTTAACCTCTCAAAGCTCAATTACACTAATATTCCTGGGGTGTTCTTGATCCATTTCATCATCGAGGAATCAAATACCATAAGTAAACTAATTTGGAAAGTCCAAAATAGGGTGTCTATAGTAGCCCCCCTTTGACGACACTTAGAGCATCAGTCTTAGTACAAGTAACATCAAAGGTTTCTCGACACCCCTCAAGGCTATACAGAACAAAGCATGCTAGCAAAGTAGACACGTAAACTTAAGAAACCTGATTGGCAGATTGACATAGACCGGCTATCCGCTGTTGGAAATAAATTGGACGGAAGGACCGCCGCTTGATGATTTGAATTGACTTGATGGATGGGCGGACCGTCATTGATTTGAATTGATTGATGGATGGGCGGACTGCCGTTGATTTGAATTGATGGGTGGACGAGCAGACCATCGTTGATTTGAATTGAATGATGGAAAGGCGAACTGTTGTCGATTTGAATTGATGGGTGGACTCCGTTAACCCGGGGTATGATCTCCCTTTGATAAAATCATGAATTGTGGCAACATGGGTTGTAATTGGGGAGAATTTGATGGAGAACATTGACTGGGCCCCAAGCCCAAAATCATCTTACGCACGTGGGTGGGTAACCTACGTACGTAGGTCCAAAACCGTGGGCCTAGTTCTAGAACTAGCCCAAACCCGACCTAATTCTCTTCTTCTTCTTTTCTTTCATGGGACAACTCAGAAACTGTCACTCGACAGTTTTCAAACACAAAACTTCCCCTCTCTCTCACAAACTCTCCTATCTTCTTCTCTTCTTTTTCCTCACTCAAAAACTGAAACCCATACAACTCTCACACCATGGAAGATGGTAGAGGCGGCAATGGTGGTCGTGGCGAAAGTGGAGTTCGGCTAAGGGATGAGGTTGAGGCTTCGGGGTCTCTAATCGTCGATCAAACGGTAGTGGGGGCCTCGGCAAGTACCGGTGCAGAGGGTTTGAGCATCGATAGTGGCGGCGAAGGCTATTTGCAAGAGGGTGGTGATAGTGAGGATCGGCGTGCGCCGGTGACCGAGCAATGTACGCTGGTGGTTTCAGAAACCGAGGGGACTTTGGTTTGGCCACTGGACCCACACACTGCGGTTGAAGGTTCAGTGATCACAACAGGGGGTTTTGGTGCCGGAGGTAGCGGTGGTGATGGTGGTGCCCGAATGGGGTCTCTGCCGAGGGACCCGGTGAAGGGTAAGGGTCCGGTGGTTGCAAAAAGGTGTCCGGAGAGGTACCGGCGAGACCGGTTGAGTTTAGGCCAGCCGCGGAGTTCTCATGGCATAGGCCCATCACACGAGGCGACTTCGCGGAGTACGTGGACGAGGAGGTGCTTGCCCGCTTGCTAGAGGAGAACCCCGCAATGGTTGTAGCGGTTCTGATAGCCCGTGAGGAGAGACAAAGGGCTGTAGAGGTGGCCCAGGAGGAGGAGATGTTGAGAAGGGAGGTTGAGGAGCTCGTGAGGGAGACCAAGACGGCCGAGAGGGCCCAGGAGGAGGCGGCGTGGGCGCAAGAGTTAGCGGTGGCGCTGGCTAAGGCTAGGGGAGAGGTGGCACTCGCCGAGTTCGGGGCAGAGACATTCGCGCCACCAGAGCCGCACATGTTCATCCCTTCGGGGTTTGACAGCTACATGCCCCGGCGGGAGGACAACGACCCTGAGCTTATCTTGAGGGATCCCATAGAGCACCTTGCAGTGACTTGGGTGGAGGTATACCTTTAAAACTTGCTTCAGCTTCCATTCAATTTGTTGTATCTGCGCAAGCTTGTATTTGAACTGACTAAGTTTGTATTGCATGACATTTGAACTATCACGCCCCACCCCAGAACAACACCCGAAGTGGGCCCAAACTTACATGGCCACGTGGCATTCCACACAAAAGAACAACAACTAAACGACAACCATACACGTAACAGAGTTAAAAAAAAACCAGCGAAAGACTTAACATTAATATAAACAAGATGTCTACGATAATTACAAGCTTGTATTGTACAAAAGATACCCAACATATTCACAAACTTGAAGTCATAAAGTACTTGACAACATTAGTCACAAAATGAGTTTAGTAAAAGTAAGAGTTTGACCCATTACAACCAACTCGACCACAAACACCAACACTTGATATTAATCCAAGTGTCTCCAAAACGTTGACCGGTAGTGGACCAACTCTACGACCACCTGTGACCTGGCAATCCAAAAAGAAAAACCAAAGTGTGTGAGATATAGAATACATTCAATAAAATACCATAGAACCCAAAGGAATATCTCACTTGAATGTAAATCACACAAACTCAACATAAGTACTCAATTGTACAACCACAAGCATAAACACCAACGTAAGGACCCGTAATTTTAGAAAATATTTAAAGGACTATTTAATGTTGAAAATTGCAGAAAAATATGGAATTTGTTAAGTTTATTTGATTTTGGGGTTAATATGAAATGATTGTTAGTGGAGGGAGTGCAAGTGTGATTAGTGTGTGCCCTAGTATAAATATGTAAGTGTGAGGATGTAGGGGATTAAAATCCCCATCTCACTCTCTCTCATCCCTCCCGACCTCTCTCTCTCTCGTCTCTACTCTCTCTCCACTCCTCTCCCTCTTGCTCCCAACCGAAACCCACACAAAACCCACCTCCATTTTTACCTTATCTTCACATTTTTGAGCTTGAATTTCGTGGGTCAAGCTCGATGAAGGAGGAACCGGTTGATTTCGAAGTTTCCAGAGTCTAAGGCTTGGGAAGTCTTGGGGTTTTGCTCTCCAAACTCGAGGTGGGGACTTCTTGCTCTAGTTATATGTTTATGAGTTGATTTTGGATCTAAATCGTGCCTTGAATCATTGGTAGTAGACTAGTAGTGTTATGTTCTTCTTTGGAAATCTACAAAAAAATCTGCTCGAACTGAGCTAGTATCGATACCATTTGGCATTGGTATCGATACCTTTGTGTTACAAATCCTGAAAAGCGTATGGTATCGATACCATTAGTCCCTAGTATCGATACCCTTGTGTCTGGAAAGCTTATTGGTCAAATGGTATCGATACCATTTTGCTAGGTATCGATACCTTTGGCTTAGGAATAGTTTTTTAGCTTTGTTCTAAACTTCATCCTTTTGACCCCCGATCAATTCTAACACCTCTAAAATACCTTTAAACCATCTCTAAGCTTGGTTACTCGTCCTTTGATGATTTGTTGATCGTTTCCACTCTTTAAACAATCGTTAAATGTCATCTTAGTTTCTTTGTAAATGGGAAATGTATCGTAAAGCTGGTTAGGAGTACCGTAGGCTATATGGGGTGCCGTAGTGAGTATTATGGGTAGACGTGAGCATGTCTAGCAGGATCTCTTGTCCTCTTGATTCGTTGAACTATTAGTTCCCAATGGCATTCATTATCTAAGGTTTAAGTATCGATACAGACGGGCCGTACGTCATATAGTTACTATGGGTTGGTAAATTACTTAGAGTATGGTGACATATGTGGGGAATGGTATGTGTTTATTCATTAGTCGATGTTATGATATAGTTGATTGTTTAGAATGCTTGAAGTGAAATCGATGTTGTGAAAGAACTGTTTGGGATGATTAAATTGTGATTTTTTGATCGACACGTACGGATATAATGAGATTTGACACTACGGGTATTACCATTCGGTAGAACAGCTGAAATGGTAAGATGACTAGGCTAAAAATGAATGGATGGTTATGCGATGTGCGTTTCCGCTAACCAGCGAATTACGACATAACGAATGGACGATTATGCGATGTGCGTTTCCGCTAACCATCAAATTATAATATGACGAATGGACGGTTATGCGATGTGCATTTCCGCTAACGAGGGATTTATGATGCATGGATTGATGTTTGCTTATCGATGAAGGGATAAATGGTTAATTTTATCAAAATTTTGTTTTAAGGATGGATTTTGGTTTTGGAAAGAGAGTTTTTATTAAAAATCCTCCGGTATTCTTGAGCGAATCAACGATTTTCGGTATTCGTGCACTGAATTAATGGACTCCGGCTATTCAAGCTCGAATCAACAGAATGTGACCGTATTGGTCTTGTTTTTCACAAATCATTTTGCAATCAAAAAGGAAAGTTTTTATGGGAAAGAGATTTGGTAATTGAGAATGTGAAATCGAGATTGGTTGTCGAGTCCATACATGGAGTAAATGAAGTGGTTGAGAATCCGTTGTAGGTTTGTTCAGTTAAAGGTGAGCTTAGTACAACTTCTAGTTTGAATTATGCATCGATAGGAATCCTGATAAGATGATTTAAACATTGAAGTCGATGTCCGTTTGTTACTTGGTAAACCATCGTTGCCTGTGTTCGTTCGTTAAAACTCATTCATTCCTGGTACATATTCTTCGCATTTTCATAGAACTTGAGTATAGATTTTTCTACTGGGCTAGTTTAGCTCAACCTATCATTTTCAAGTCATTACAGGTCACTGTCATGGAGTGCATGATGTTGTTATCAAGTAAAGCTTTTTTTTTTTTTTTTTTGGAGAATACTTGAAAATCTTTGTGTTAACCAAATCGCATTGTAATGTTTTTTTATCTACTTTGGAATTCTGTAAATTTCTTGGGCAAGTTTGCGGATTTGGGGAATTGAGATTATAAATTGTAACTCCTGTGAGGATTTAAATTATCAAATGTTACTATTATTTATGTTTAAAAATCAAGGGCGTGACACCAACATATAGTGGCACATCTGCCGCAGCCCATGTATCTAAGGTATTGTGTCCCGCACACCAAGCTCACATTCACCGTTAATTAGACGGCACGACACCATGACTTGGCGTGACTCACTCCACAATCCTTTCGCGTGTACAATCAACACACAACAACATGCATATTAATAACTAAACCTCAGTTAGCATGATATACAATCTCCAAGCATGTAATATCTCATTGAACATAATCATATCAAACACACTCACCTTTTTATCGACCGAAGTATGCCAACTAAGGTTTCGGCACCTCCCGAATGACCGGCTCTTTACCTAGCCACAAGTTAACTCATATTAGCTACGAATTCCACGAATACTCGGCACAAAGTTATAAAGGTAATAATAAGTTAAATGATGTTCAACAAACCCAAATAAGTCCAAATCAATACTTAGAAGTGTCCCACAATAAGTGCGAATCTCAAACACCACTCAATTCTCCGAAAAGATAACATATTCCACAACCAATCTGTCTTAGAATGAGCATAACATTTTATAGGTTTAGAATTAGATCATGAAACCACCTTTAGAAAGTACGCTTTTAGTACATGAATTTTGATATATAGTTTGCCCAAAACAGAGTCCGGATGAAAAAGATATGATCGTTCGAAGTTCCACAGTAATTGCTGAAAAGTTACCCGAGAGGTACCGGTACCACGAAAACTTGGTACCTGTACCAACACAAAATTGACACAAATGTTTCAGATTTGCCTTGATGGTACCGGTACCAGAAAAAAGTGGTACAGATACCAATTCCAACGAAATTTCAGCATGTTTTTCTTCCGATTCCCAACCTTTTCCTCTACTCAAACCACATCTAAAACTCCTCAAAATTACACCAAATCATGCTTTAACTCAGGAATAACAATGAGCTACTCAATAACATCAAACCCCATGAATCAAAGAAGCTTAAAATACAACTCAAGTTATTCAAGTGGTGTTCTTCTCCTACCCAAATCAACTTGCATCATCTAATTAAAGCATGAACCCAACTATTAAAGCATGAAATTAAGCTTACTCAAACATGAAATCTAATAATTAAAACATGGAATTACCTAGATGATCAACAACCTAGACAACCAAGAACCTCCAAGCTCTCCTCTCTCATTTTCCTTCTTCTTCTTTCTATTCCTCTCTCTCTCTCTCTCTCTCTCTCTCTCTCTCTCTCTCTCTCTCTCTCTCTCTCTCTCTCTCTCTCTCTCTCTCTCTACGTTAGAAACAAGATGGGAATAAGGGAAGAAATATCTCCCAAAATATCCCCCAGGATATTGATAAAGTCTTAAGGAAAACTTCTCCAACGCAAGTGAAACCACTTGCTCACTTATGCTCCACCCTTAAGTCACACACAAGACCCTCAAACTTCCATCATCTGCAAATCAACCCATAAAACATATAATTCAATTAAAAGAAGAATTAAATATTCTAATATCCGGGACAGGTATTACAACTCTCCACCCCTTAGAAAATTTCATCCCGAAATTGAATTACCTGACTAAAACAAATGCGGATACTTTGTTTCATCAACTCCTCGCCCTCCCACGTGGCCTCCTCAACTTTGTGATTCTGCCACAACACTTTCACATAGGGTATCACCTTAGAACATAAAACCTTCTCCTTTCGATCAAGAATCTCAACCAGTGTCTCCTCGTAGGACAAATCCTCAGAAAGTTCCAACGGTTTCGAACCCATAATAAGTGATGGGTCTCCCATGAATTTCTGAAGCATAGAGACATGAAACATGTGCAACCGAGCCGACTCAACCGGTAATGCCAAACAATAAGCTGTAACGCCAACTCTTCCGACAATTTCATAAGGACCAATGTATCTTGGTGCCAATTTCCCTTTCTTTTGAAAATGAATAACCCCTTTCCAAGGTGAAACACGAATAAATACAAAGTCGCCAACCGCAATCTCTAGATCACGTCTCCTTTTATTCGCATAACTCTTTTGTCGGCTCTGCACAATTTTCAATCGTTCCCTAATCAACCTAACACCATCAGCTGTTTGTTGTATTAACTCTGGACCCAACGTTTCCCCCTCGGTGGCCTGTTGTTCCAACTCTCGAGCCAACATACTCTTTTCACCTACATCCTCCCAACAAATCGGTGTCCTGCATCTTCTGCCATACAAGGCCACATACGGTGGCATGCCAATACTACTTTGGTAGCTGTTATTATAAGCAAATTCTGCCAACGATAAGTTCTCCTCTCAACCGCCACTGAAATCCAGAACACTCGCTCTCAACATATCCTCTAAAATCTATATAGTCCGCTCTGACTGACCATCTGTTTTGTGGGTGAAATGCAGTACTAAATTTCAAAGAAGTCCCCATAGCATGTTGTAGACTAAACCAAAATCTAGAAGTAAATTTAGGATCCCTGTCACTAACGATAGATATAGGTGCCCCATGCAACCTAACAATCTCATCAACATATAACTTAGCATATTGATCTGTGGTGTACGTAGTCTTAACCAGTGAGAAGTGAGCCAATTTTGTCAACCGATCAACAATAACCCAAATAGAGTCATATCCCCCTTTTGAATGCGGCAAACCTGTCACAAAATCCATCATCACATGTTCTCATTTCCACTCCGGTATAGGTAGATTCTACAGTAAACTCGCCGGTCTCTGGTGTTCCACCTTCACTCGTCGACAAGTTTCATAACCAGCCACAACTCTGCAATCTCTCTTTTCATACCACTCCACTAGAAATATTCTCTCAAATTACGATACAATTTAGTGCTTCCCGAATGCATAGCATATGCAGAACAATGAGCTTCATCCAAAATTTCCTTCTTTAAAACCATGTCATTTGGCAAACACATTCTCTTTCCAAACAAAATCATACCATCATCTCGAACACTGAACCCAGGCATTTTCCCCTTCACTACACTGTCTAAACTTTTGCAAATGAGGATCTTGCCACTGCCCATCTCTGATTCGATCTATAAACAAAGGTCGAACACTGAAATGAGCTAACAAAGCCCCACCACCCCCCAATGAAAACTCTACCCCCATTTGCTTCAACTCAGTAAAAATTGAAACTCTCGAACACTATATACATGCCAATCTCCCTGCTATTTTTCTACTTAAAGCATCGGCCACCACATTTGCCTTATCTGGATGATAGTGTATAGAACAATCGTAGTCTTAATCAACTACATCCACCGTCGTTGCCTCAAATTTAACTCCTTCTGCGTGAACAAGTATTTTAAACTCTGATGATCACTAAAAATCTCACACGATACTCCATACAAATAATGCCTCCATATTTTGAGAGCGAATACCATGACCACTAACTCCAAATCATGCGTAGGATAATTCTGTTCATGAACTTTCAACTGTCTCGATGCATAAGCTATAACCTTACCCCGCTGCATCAAAACACAACCCAATCCTTGCAATGAAGCGTCAGTGTAGACCACCAAATCCTCTGTACCAATCGAAATTGTCAAAATCGGTGCCAATACTAACAGTTTCTTCAACTCAAGAAAACTGCCCTCACACTCTTCAGACCATACAAATTTCACATCCTTCCTAGTCAATTTTGTCATCGGTAAAGCAATCGCGGAAAGGCCCTGAATAAACTTCTGATAATATCTTGCCAAGCCAAGAAAACTTCAAATCTCTGAGACACTTTTGGGACTCTCCCAATTAATCACCGCTTCTATCTTCTTAGGATCTACACAAACTCCATCAGCAGAAAATCACGTGCCCCAAGAATTCCACACTATCCAACTAGAATGTACACTTGCTAAGCTTCCCGAATAAATGATTGTCACGTAAGACCTATAGCACGATATGTAGATGATCCTCATGTTCCTCTTTGGTGCAAGAATAAACCAGAATATCATCGATAAACACGATAACGAAAGTATCCAAGTATGGCCGAAATCCTTGATTCATCAAATCCATGAAAACCGCCGGAGCATTGGTCAAACTAAATGGCATAACCAAAACCTCATAATGACCATACCTGGTATGGAAAGCTATCCTCGATACATCACTTTCCCTTACCTTAATCTGATGATAGCCCGATCTCAAATCAATTTTGGAGAATACCGTAGCCCCGTGCAATTGATCAAACAGGTCATCTATCATCGGCAATGGATATTGGTTTCGAATTGTCACCTGGTTCAACTGCCGATAATTGATACACATATGCATGGAACCATCCTTCTTCTTAACAAATAAGACCGGTGCACCCCATGGTGAGATACTAGGCTGAATGAAACCCCGATCTAGCAATTCTTTCAATTGCACTTTCAACTAAAGCAACTCTGTTGACGCCATATGATACAGAGTAACAGATATCAGATTAGTACCCAGCAACAACTCGATAGTGAACTCAACTTCATGGTCCAGCACGATACCCGGCAACTCATCCAAAAATACATCCACAAACTCATTCACAATTGGTATCTCCTCTAGTGTCGGTGCTTTCTTTTCGGTGTCAACCACATAAGCAATATACCCCTCACAACCCTTACTCAACAAAGATTTGTCCTTAAGTGCCAAAATAAGACAAGTACAACTCACTACTGAATCACCACAGAATTTATCTTCATCACTATTCGGCAATTGAAATACAACTTCCTTACTAAAGCAATCCATGACGGCATGATACTCCGACAAGAAATCCGTACCCAAGATCATATCAAAGTCGATCATATCTAATGGCAACAAATCTACCAACAACATCTTTCCCCCAACAACCAACTCACAATTTGCATAACTCACATTAACAATAACTATATCACCCATCGGTGTAGAAATAGCTAAAGCAATATTTAACAGTTTAGCAGGCTTGTCTAAATGTTTAATGAAAGCATTAGACACAAAAGAATGCGTAGACCCAGGGTCTAGCAACACACACACATAAATACCAGAAATAACCAGTACTTGCCACCACCCTGGCGAAGCCTGCACCCATTGACGTGTGATCGCAAACACTCTGCCCGGTGCCGTAGAACCACTGGCTCCTTCACCTGTACCTCCTTAAACACTACCCACAAAAGATGCCGCCGACGTTGACGCCCGAGGACATTGCACGGCCATGTGTCCCACCTTTCCACAAGTAAAGCACTTGAAACCCTTTGCTGCTTGTGAACAATCTCTCATTAAATGATTCGTTGATCCGCAGTTAAAACATTGACGAGTCATCGTTGTAGCACCACTCACTATTTGCCTATTAGTCTCTTGCCCCGATTTCCCTTTCCACCACCCCACGGAACCCCCTTGCAATTTCCCAAAATTTTGAGTTTTGGTAACTTGAGATTTTTGACCCCCACCCTTACTATTACCATTTCCGGACTTACTAAATGCTGCACCTTTCATCTTATTTTTCTTTTATGACTCACGGCTTTCATTATAGTCTTGAATATCCTTCCCAACCCTCCTAGCCATTTCCACCAACCAAGCATATTCCTCTTGTTCGTAGGTAGTCAACCTTGTAGCTACCTTCGATGAAAGCCCAAGTCAGAATTGCTGACATCTTTTTTCTTCCGTATTCACCAAGTTTGGAGCATATTTTGACAATTTTGCAAACATAGCTTCATACTCTAGAATAGTCATACTGCCCTGCACCAATTGAATAAAATGCTGCTTCTTGGTCCAACTTCCAACTCTTCGAAAAGTAGTGATCATTGAACCCTTTAACAAAGCGCTCCCACGTCACCACTCCCGGTACCGCTGGTATAATCCCTGGCAGAGGGGCAGTATACTGCCTCTCAAATGACTCCCACCAATCTCGAGCATCACATTTCAAGCTAAAAGTTGCCAATGTCACCTTTTGTGCGTCTGTCACGCCCATAACATTCAGCACCCGCTCCGCAGCCTTAAGCCATTCCTCAGCATCATTGGGGTCAATTGCCCCCTCAAACTCCATGGTGAATAGCTTTTTGAACCTTTCAAGTAAACCAGTGCCTGTTCTTCGAGACATTGCGTCTGTAGTCTGCCATTGCATAAGAGCTGCTTGTTGTTCTGTGAGCAAGTCCACAGCTGCAAGAAGTCTATCAATATCCCCTACCACCGGCTGCTGTAAAGGAACTTCAGGTTGACGAACCTCATTACCACTAGACGCAACATCCTCGGTATGAACTGTATGCTCTGAAGCCATACCCCAATATCTGTTTCAGTCACTTAAACAACCAATAGCAAATGCAATATTAGAGATATAACTCACACATTAGTGAATACTACCTTCGACAACCACAAAACTCCTATGGTCCACTACCAAACCCCAAACGACTCTCCACACAGAGACTAGAACATACTAGCTCTGATACCAAGCTGTCACACCCTGCCCCAGAATAACACCCGAAGTGGGCCAAAATCGACACAGCCATGTGGCATTCCACACAAAAAAACAACAACTAAACGACAACCATACACGTAACAGAGTAAAAAAAACCAGCGGAAGAATTAACATTAATATAAACAAGATGTCTACGATAATTACAAACTTGCATTGTACAAAAGATACCCAACATATTTACAAACTTGAAGTCATAAAGTACTTGACAACATTAGTCACAAAATGAGTTTAGCAAAAGTAAGAGTTTGACCCATTACAACCAACTCGACCACAAAGACCAACACTCGATATTAATCCAAGTGTCCCCAAAACATCGACTGGAAGTGGACCAACTCTACGACCACATGTGACCTAGCAATCCAAAAAGAAAAACCAGAGTGTGTGAGATATAGAATACATTCAATGTAGGTGGAGAAAAATGAATAGTACCTAGAACAACACTGGTCTGCAGTGACTACCCCTTGTATTCGATCGAAACCCTAATGCCTTCGCCGAAACCCTAATCTACAAAACAGACAAGGGATGAGCACACCTTTGCCTCTTGTGGCAAAGGCCCTCCGATGCCTAAATTAGTATCACGTACCAGAAAAAACCCTAATTATGAGTAGGAGAATAATATGAAAGCAACGTATTGCGTACCTTTTACCTTTAGGTTTACCTTGTATTTATAGATTCATAGATGCTTGCTACCCAAGCATCCCTGTTGTCCTAGGATTTCTATCTCGTATAGGATACCTAGGATATCTTGGATTCTCGTTCCCTTATCAATTCATTACTTTAGTCCTTTTAGGACTCTTTTCCATAACTGGCTGAGCATCCCACTCCTGTTGGGTATCTTTCCCAGATCCTATATTCTCAAGATCCCATTCCTTTACGGAACACCACTGTCCTGGAACCTTCTAGAGTATTCCTTCTGCTCCAATACTTGATTGGAATTCTTTCCTTGTTCGGCTATCTTTTCACCGAACAGATTGCCTGGACTAGTCACTTCAAATGTAACTGGTCCTTTATCAATTACTTAGATCAATGTCTTCTCAGGAGCTCTCCTTCTGTTCAGCCTTATCACTGCCGATCAAACTACTTGGACCAATGACTTCACATGTCACTGGTCCATATCCCCGAACACCGCCTTCCATGGCGACTGTCCCTATTATTTTTATAGCATGGTCCCTCGTACCACGTATTTGGGCTTTATTTGTGCCTGTTCGGGAATACCTCCTTACAATTGCCCCCCAGCTTTGCCTTTTACCTCTGTTCGGGCGCAATTGGTAAAGCTATTGATAATTTTTGGTGGCTTGGTCATTACTTTTCTCTTGGTAATGACCCCTCATGGTGTGTTTCGTACACTCTACATTTAATTTCGACTGATGTTCTGTTTGAACAGCGTCAGAACGGCATCTACTGAATCTTATTTTTTCGTTACTTTTCATATAACGGTGTGAGAGGAGACGTTTCGTCTCCGTCTCTTTCACTTAAACTCTCAAAAGGGATGTTTTTGGCTTTTTCCACCCAAAACTTCAAATCTTCTGTTTCTCTCTCTAAAAACCAGGCGAAAGCTTCAATCACCATCATTGCCCTCTACAGCTTATTCTTGCACCCCCAGGAATCGGCGTAACCAACATCGTAAGGCCTTTCATTCTTTCTTCTTTTCGTGTTTCAATCTGAGATTCCTTTCTCAGATTGTGTGTTGCTCCTAGGGTTTCAATCGTACCCATTTCTAGTTTCTTGTTTTACTTCGAGTATATCCATGGCGGATGAGGGTGATAGTGGCCCTAAACCTAGTAAATTTAGGAAACTTTGTGAGACTCCCACCGCCATGGCGGCGTTTAGGGCTGAATACAACATTCCTAACAATGTTGGGCTTGAACTCGCCCCATTAGGAGCAAATAGGGATGCTGGCACTTGGGATAGAATGTGTATTCCAATCGTTGCCATTGTTGAGGGTGGTGTTCGCTTTCCCCTTCACCCATTGCTTTGCCATGTCCTGAATTGGTATCATCTTACCCCCATGCAAGTCTCAACGAACGTATTTAGGCTTATAATGGGAGTTGTAGCTCTAAACAGGATCATGGGAACTCAACTAGGAATTTGGGATATCCAATGGTGGTATAGTATTGTATTAAATCCTGAATACAACACCTATTAATTCAAAGTCAAAAGGCAGAAAAGCGTCTCGTGCTAAACCTGCAAGACTCTGCTTGTGATCATGAAATCGATTTCCTCTACGTCACTGGAGGTTTTGAGCCACTAAGGGAGGATGGTCAAGTGGTGGGCCTCCATTGCCCCCACATATGGGGCTACCCACGCATGCTCTTGATTTACTTCTTGCTTTTTGTAATTTCTTTTTACTACTTTCCTGCACTTTCTAACTTCTGTTTGTATTTTAATCTGCAGCGGATAATGCTAACAAGTGTCCCAGACGAGAGCCTAGTTACGTCCGAACAACGGAGATCAACATGATCCTAAAGTATATAGGTGAGCCTGGTACCTCGACAGCTGGTCAGGGTCGTGACGCAAATGTCTTACTGGGCTACGACCCTACTTACAAAGGTTTTATAGACAGGAGACTCAGCAATCCTAGTACCAGTGCTACTTCAACTTCATCTGCTCCCCAATCAAGAAACCTAAGATCTAGGGCTGGAGTTACGATTGTTGGACAACCTGGTAAAGTAGCTATCTCCGAAGGTATTCCATTTCCTCGTCTAATTGTCAGAAGATCCTCTCAACGACTAGTCGAGCAACCGGTTCCAGATCGTGATACCAGCCAATTGTCGTCATCTGGGTACTCTCCTTCTCCACCCCCTCAGGTAATATGTCTCACCAACTAGTGAACCTCAGTTCACTTCTTACAGTTTCTGCTCGAGGTTGCGGCTCTGGCCGGGTGGCATCGATCGGGCATGCTCCCCCTGCACCTCATCGTAACAGAGGGGGTTATTTCCGTTCTTCTTCGTCTCCTCAGGGAGCAAACACTGCTCTCGATGCCAGTGACACCCACCGAGACAAACGTCCTAGATCCGAAGACCCAACCGGTGCTGTCGCACAGGCTGATGCAGATACCCATCACCCCCAATCACCAACTACTTAAGTACTTGCCCAGACATGGGCTCCCCCACTCATTAGGGGAGACCGTCCCGTTCACGTCGGGGATAGTGCTAATTCCTCGAAAATAGTGTTCGGACTTGCTCAAGGGTTGCTGCTTCCAGTGGACATGCAAAAACAATCTAGATCGCCGCCTAATCAGCTTGTAGCCACTAGTATTGTTAGTAGTATTAAGGTAAAAAAATTCTTTTCCTTGATTAAGTTACAACTTTTCTCGTATTATATTTGATCATTAACTCATTTTTTCATACTTGGTACCTCTCAGTTCATTCAAAAGATGGTGGTGCTGGGTCAGAAACTTCAGGAGATCGAGCCAAAACGCAATAGGCTTCTGAGAGACAACACCATGTTATTGCAGACAATCTCCAGACTCGAAAGAGAAAGACACAAAGCAGAAACAGAGCTTGATGGGACAAAGAGAAAACTTGAGACTGCTGAGGACAGCCTTAGCCAGGCATTATCAGAGATTGATAGTACAAAAAATACAACTTTCGAAGAAGGGTATCAATACAGCTACGGCCAGCTGTGTGGATCAGATGCCTGCCATCCAAGATAAGATTTGGGTTGCATGCTCGGAGGCGTGCTTGACAAAGGTGGGGGTTGCTGAGGATTCTCCCCTCTGGGAGGACAATGATCTGCCGAGCACCCGTGCTCACACCTTTCATGAACCAATGGAGCATCTAGAGGATGATATTGAGCAACAAATTGAAGATTTTGCTGATGCTAAAGAAGATACACCAACCGACACTCATGATGTTCATCCTGTTCAATCACCTGTCCGAGAAACAACTAATGAACCTATCAATTTGGAGGAGAATGTAGTTGGAGGTGGTTCCACCACTGAAGTCAGTGCAGAGGTCCCAGATGAAACTCCTCCAGAGGTCCAGAATCTGGATTGATAAGTAAGTGCTCCTCTTAATACTTTAGAACACTTATGCCGGTCATGCGTGACTATAGTGGTTAGCCCTTCGTGGCATCAACATATTAAAACTTTTGATAACACAGGTATTCAGCCCCTCGTGGCGTAACATTTGTTTTGCTCGGTCCTTCGTGGCCATAAACTCTTGTCGTAGTTTTTCAATGTTTGTTGGCATTTCATGCCATTTCTGTGGATATTTCATGTTTGCTTATAAGTGTTTCGTACTTTGAACAAAAAGTTAAGTATTTGTCGTACTTAGCATCCATGCATATGTACATATGCATATCTAAGTTTCTCGTACTTAGTCTAATTTTAAGTTTCTTGTACTTTAAACAAAGTTTCTCGTACTTTACCTTTTTCACATTTGTACAAAAGCTAAGTATTCTCGTACTTAGACAAATTTGCTCAATTTGGCATGTTTTTCGTATGCACTCCAAGTTTATTCATACCTGGCTAACATACTTAACTAAGGCATTCGTGCCTAGTCCCTGCTCCCCAATACGAAAGAGGAAAAAAGGAGAACAATTTCGTATTCATAAAATAAAAGAAAACCAGAAAGTTTAAGAAACATAATTTCTGAAATATATATTGCAAAAAATGGGATTTTATTCATAATCTTTTGAACTCAAGGGGGCGTTATTAGTACCCCTTGCAACTAACAAATAATAAAAAATGTGTGGGATTCGGTGATGGCCTCGGTGGTGTAACCGGACCACCATTAACCGAAGTCTCATATCAGGCAGGACAGTGTATATTCTCCTCTTTACTCGCTCGGTATCAAGTCTCCTGTTGGCGCTTCGGTTATTACCGAAGTACAAGCATTCCGTTGAGGTCTCTTGAAAGATTGTAGCACACCAAGAGGGGACCAAGAGCGACACATGGCGGAAAGAATCATCTAGGCCAGGTCTGGCCATGTGCTTCGTAACCGTCTTATCCGGTGCGTCATCTATGACGTAACCCGAGGTGGTTACCTAAGCGTGACCTCCACGCACTAGCTTGGAGCCCAAGTTAACCTAGGTCTATAAATACAAAGGGATACTCATCTTTGAGAGGTATGTCATCTTTCCCTAACCCTAGACCTAAAACGTCTCTCCTTACATCTAACTTGATCGTCGGAGGGTCACTAGGCTATTCCAGCCTTAGTGACTTGTTGTAGGTTCAGAGGCGGAGGAACAGAGCAGCGGAAGAGGAATACTAACTCAGGTCAAGGTCCCTCCTAAATCGAACCCCTACAAAAAATAAGGAAATTTTATTCGTAATTCCCACACAATCACGTAGTGTATCCTAAAAACAAAATGAAATAAAACTAAATTCTTTTAAACAAAGAATTTTCTCAGATTGTGGACATTCCAAGGCCTTGGCACTGGGTTTCCGTCCAGATCTGCCAATCTATAAGCCCATATGCCCACAATCTTAGTTACTCAATATGGGCCTTCCCAATTAGCCCCCAACTTGCCTTCGTTTGCCACCTTGGTATTGCCGAGCACTTTTCGTAATACAAGGTCCCCAACACCAAATTCTCGTGGGTTGACATGCTTGTTGTAGCTTTTCATCAGCTGTTCCTGATAGGAAACCAAATGCACCAGGGCCCTCTCTCTCCTCTCTTTGGTAAGGTCGAGCTCAATTTCTAGGGCTCTGTCATTTCCCCCACTTTCAACCAATGCTGTCCTATTGGTCGGCAGACCAACCTCTAATGGTATAACTGCCTCTATACCATATGCCAATGAATAGGGGGTCTCTCCAATAGACCTCCTAGGAGTTGTTCTCGGTGAGCCCATAAGACCAGAGGCAGCTCATCAGGCCATTTTCCCTTTGCCTTATCCAACCTCTTCTTGATCCCATCAAGAATGGTTTTATTCGATGCCTCCCTACCCATTACTCTGAGGGTAGGCTAGGGTCGAGTAATAATTTCTTATGCCATATTGGGCACAAAAAGCCTTAAACTTCTTTTGAAATTGGGGCCCATTATCCGTAATCAACAAATAAGGGACCCCAAACCGAGTAATAATGCTCTTCCAAACAAACCTTTCTATCATAGGTTCAGTGATTTTGGCCAATGGTTTTGCCTCAATCCATTTGGTGAAATAATCTGTTGCTACCAATAGAAATTTCCTATTGCCTGTTGCCTTGTGGAGAGGACCCACGATGTCCATTCGCCATTAAGCAAACGGCCAAGGACTCATCAAAGGCACCAAATTTTTCTCTGGTGTTCGAATCATTGGTGAGAATTTCTGACACTTCTCACAAAATTTCACATACACCTTTGCATCTTCTTGCATGTGTGGCCACCAATAACCTTGGGTAATTGCTCGATGGGCAATGGATCTACCTCCAGCATGGCTTCCATATGTCCCTTCGTGGAGGAATTTCTGCACCATCTCGTGGTGCACACAAAGTAAATATGGACTGGTGAAGGATTTTTTGTATAGTTTACCTTCTGGTGACAGCCAAAACCGTGCAGACTTGGTTTTTATTTTGTGAGCCTCCTTTTTATCAAAGGGGAGTGTTTCATCTAGTAAAAACTCCACAATTGGATCCACCAACTTGGTCCTTGGCTCACGTCCAAGACCAACTCTACACTTCTTCCAATGCTAGGCTCACTAAGATAGTCCATGACCACCCTCCTCTTAAGTTCAGTTGGTACAGCTACGGCTAACCAAGCTAAGAAATCGGCATGAGCATTCTGTCTAGAGCTTATCTGTTCGATGTTAACCTTTTCGAAAGTATCAAGTAAATCCTTGGCTACTTCCACATAGGCCGCCATCTTCTCACTCTGGGCTTCGTACTCCCCGGATAGTTGATTCACCACAAGTTGTAAATCACAATATCCTAATTCTTGTTACCTTCAAGGTCTTTGCACTCCTTAACCCAGCTAAGAGTGCCTCATACTCTGCTATGTTTTTGATGCACTGAAACCAAGCCGAATAGATAGCTTCAACATTACTCCTTCAGGAGGAAAAAGCACAACCCCGATTCCTGAACCAGTATTACATGCTGATCCATCAATAAACAATTTCCATTCTAGGGGATCCTGTTCGGCTGGGGCTTTCTCCTTCTTAGATGGTGGTCCAGTCGCCTGCTCCTTTCTTGTAGGAGGCAAGGGTGCTATTGCCGGTGAGAACTCCGCCACAAAATCAGCCAAAACTTGGCCTTTGATTGCCGTGCGCAGCTGATAGTCAATGTCATACTGGCTTAACTCAATGGACCAAGTTGTGATTCTTCCCGAAAAGTCTGCTTTTCGTAGCAGCGATTTCAATGGGAACTCAGTGTAAACCACAACCCTATGGCTCTGGAAATAATGGGGCAATTTTTTTGTTGTTGTCCTTAACGCTAGGACCAATTTCTCGAGGGGCAGATTTCTTGTTTCTGCATCTAGTAATGTTTTACTTACATAATAGACAGGGATTTGCTTGGATCCCTTATCCCTTAACAACACTGCACTTACAGCATGTTCAGAAACAGCCAAATACAAAACTAAAGACTCACTTGGCTTTGGAGTTTACAAGAGTGGAGGCTTCGAGCCACTAGGGGAAGATGGTCAGGTGGTGGGCTTTCATTGCCCCCACATATGGGGCCATCCATGTATGCTCCTATTTTGCTTCATTTTTCAACAAATTTTGTCTAACATTCCTCTTTGTTGTTTTTGTTTATAATTCGTTTTGTGCTTTTACTTGCAGCATCCAACACCTACAAGAGGCCAAGAACATAACCCAGCT
This sequence comes from Rhododendron vialii, assembly GCF_030253575.1. Taxonomy (NCBI): domain Eukaryota; kingdom Viridiplantae; phylum Streptophyta; class Magnoliopsida; order Ericales; family Ericaceae; genus Rhododendron; species Rhododendron vialii. The sequence continues at coordinate 3,037,441 of NC_080567.1, forward strand.
ACATCCGAACAGCAGAGATCAATAGGATTCTTAAATACACAGGAGAACCTGGTACCTTGACCGTTGGTCGGGGTCGAAATGCAGATGTCCTGCTAGGATACAACCCTACCTACAAAGGCTTCATAGGTAGAAGACTCAGCAACCTGAGCACTAGTGCTACTTCAACTTCATTGGCTCCCCAATCAAGAATCCTAAGGTCCAGTGCTGGAGTGACAGTTGCCGGGTAACCATGTGAAGTGCCTATCTCCGAAGGCATACCACTACCTCACTTGATCGTTAGAAGATCCACTCAATGACAACCTGAACAACCATCACAAGAACACGACACCTATCACGCCCTCAATTTTCAACATAATTAAATAATACATTTTAATAAAAGAACCTTGCATATCATACATATTACCCAAAAGAGTTCCCACTTGTCTTAAATTACAAATCATGTCCCCAAGATTAAAGTCTTACAACTTAGGCACTTCGGCCCCAAATGTACAGAAATACAAGTACGAACCTATTTAGAGTATTTCAAACGATTAATCAAAAGGATTGAAAAGATAAGTTACAAATACATCTCTGTCAAAATAATGTTAATACAAAGATGCTTAAGTAACTACATGAGGTTAGCTTCCAAAAAGTCTTTCATTCCCAAACACACATTGCATGCGAGCTATTGTCCAGCATTTTGTCCTGAAAAGAAAGATTAGGTTGAGCTACACTAGCCCAGTAGGAAAATCTTTACCAAATCTATGTATAAATATGAAGCCAAGTGCAAAATGAGATGACAATGAGATGTAGTTCAATTAAGAGATAACAACGAAATCATAGGTGTATCGACATTCATTACGATCGCTAAAGGAGATGCCATTATCACAAAAAGCCACACAATTCATAAGACTCATGCACTCTACCAACTCAACACGACTTGTTATCCCAAATTTCCACCATCGGTATTTCCACCCCTTGCATTACCATATAACACTACGAGGATTACCGTGTTACCACCCCTTGCATCACAGTGATCCCTAATGACTCGAGTCACCGTATTACCACCCCTTACATTATGAGACCCGTCTAAGTCTCCGTATTATCACCCCTTGTGTTATGAGACTCCTTAAACCAACTTCCGACTCAAACAACTACTTTCTCACATAATATGCAAGTTAAGACTCACCCGTGTTCACATTCATAGATGAGACTTCATACAATATGCTAACGGTATCACAAGTGTACATAAACATTCACAAATGCCAACAATCCATAGAAAGTATTTAAACAAAATTTCAACTAAGCAATTCCTTGTTCGTTCCTCACTAACGGAAGGCCAATGGGTCAACAATATCATCCACTAATCATTGGAAGTCATAATGACAAAACAAGAATCATAGGAGTAGCCATCAGATGTTGGGAGACTGACACACCCCCACTCTAATAGTCATAACTTTCTTTGTACTTAAATTATTTAGGTGATTTTGGTGGCAATGAAAAGGTAACTTTAAGACCTTCAAATCGATATAAAGTTTGCATGAATCCGACATCGGAAAAGAAAGTTATGGCCATTTGAAGTTGCGTTGAAACCCAGAAGACGAGCAGAAATTCCAGAGAGGGGAGGGATCGATCCCCCCATTCACTAGGGATCGATCCCTAGGCTTGCTGGACCAGAAACGAAAAGGGGGATCAATCCCCCAAGTTTAGGGATTGATCCCTATGTGATTTTGGGTAATTTTCTGCAGATTTTGACAGCTTTCAAAATGAACGAGGGGAGACAATCAAAGCCCCGATTCTTACACCAAACCAACATATAAACACATAAAAGAGGTAAAGAAGTCCCTACCTCGCGACGATAACCAAGATCCAAGCGATTTGAACAAGCCCAAACCTCTACGAACTCCAAAACTTCGCTTCAAGCTTGACCCAAGGATTTTCGAGCTCAAGAACACAATTGGGAGGCCAAAGGGAGGTTGATTCTTGGATTTCTTGAGAGATAGAGCAAGGTTTTGTGAGAGAGAGAGAGAGAGAGATCCAGCCAAAGAGAGAGAGAGAGAACGGATGAGAGAGAGTGAGAAGGGAGAAAATGATCTCCTACACACCATACACCCACTATATATACCCCTATATCTTTATATCACACCCATACTCCCTCAATCTTCTATTCTTTCACTTCATTCCTCAATTCAATTAACCAACAAATAAACCATATTTTCTCAATTGAGCATTTAATAAGCATTTCAATAATAAAATTATCCAGGTCTCTACAACACCAGCCAATCCTCATCATCTGGGTATTCTCCATCCCCACCAAATTCAGGTACAATGTCTCGTCAACCCATGAACCTAAGTTCTCTTCTCACTGTGTCTGCATGGGGACGGGGTACTTCTGGTCGGGTCCCGTCTACTGGCCATCCCCCTCCGCCGTCTTGTCACAATAGGGGAGGCTCTACCCGTTCCACTTCATCCCCTCAGGAATCCGACATCGACCATGGAGCTGGTGACGCTCATCGGGACAAACGTCCTATGATCAAGGACCCGACGGGTGCTGCCGCCCAGGCCGATATGGACAACCAACAGCCCCAATCTCAAACCACCCAAATACTACCTTAGACATGGGCTCCCCAACTCATAATGGGAGATCGGCTTGTTCACGTTGGGGACAGTGCTAGTTCCTCGAAAATGGCACTTGTACTTGCTCAAGGGCTGTTGTTACCAATGGACATGCAAAAGGAATCTGGATCTCCGCCTGATCGACTAGTATCCACTGGTCTTGTCAGTGGTATCAAGGTACATATTCTTTGAGCAAATTACAATTCTACCTGTACCATAATGAGTTTTTACCTTTTCTATTATCCTTGGCATTTCTCAGTTTATCCAGAAGATGGTGGTGCTCGGCCAGAAGTTGCAGGAGATAGAACCCGAACGGAACAGGCTCCAAAGAGACAACACAAGGCAGCTGTAGACTATTACAAGGCTGGAGAGAGAGACAAGGCAAAACTGGACTCGGATTCGATGAAGGTGAAGTTGGAGACCAGAGAGGACAGCCTTAGCCAGGCTCTGTCTGAGATCGACAACACCAAGAAGGCTGCTTATGAAGATGGGTATCAGAAAGGTTTCGACACGGCAATGACCAGTTATGTCGAACAGATGCCCGCCATCCAAGATCAGATATGGGCCGCATGCTGGGAGGCATGCTTAATAAATGCTGGAATTGCAGATGACTCCCCCCTGTGGGTTGAAAATGATCTTCCGAGCAATCACACTCTCGCATCCCACGATCCTGTTCAACAACAAGCTGATGATGTGGAACAGCAGATTGATGAGTTTACTGATGCTGATGAGAGTACACCTAATGAATCTCTGGGGGCCACGGCTGAACGTTCACCTGTTCGGGAGGGAACCAATGAGCCCATCAACCTAGAAGAGAATGCTACTGGTGGTGGTACCAGTACTGAGGTTAATGCAGAAGCTACAAATGAGTCTCCTCCAGAGGTCCAAGATTTGGACTAGTTTAGTGAGTACTCCTCCTAACACTTAGAACAATTTGCAGGTCCTGCATGACCGTAGTCTTTAGCCCTGCATGGCACTAATATACTTTAAAACTTTTGGTAATACTTTGACAACACAGGTATTCGGCCCCTTGTGGCATAACAGTGTGTTTTTGTGGCAGTGCTGGCCTTATATTTTGCTCGGCCCTTCGTGGCCTTGGAATCATGTTCTATTTGATGCTCTGAGTATTTCGTATCAGCATTGATAAATGCCCTCCAATTCGTCGTTTTAACAATATACTTACCAGGTTTAGTGTGTATGCTCGTATACACCTATTCGTTTCAGATGCATATGTTCAAATGCATCTAAGTATTTTCATACTTAGATATTATTAGCATTTGCTCGTATGCTATGACTTTTAAGTTTCTCGTACTTTAAACAAGTTCAAGTTTCTCGTATTTAAACAAAATTAAGTCTCTCGTACTTAAACAAAATTAAGTCTCTTGTATGTAATTAAGTCTCTTGTACTTAAACAAAATTAAGTCACATGTACGTAATTATGTCTCTCGTACGTAAACAAAATTAAGTACCTCGTACTTAACTATTGTGCCCATGAACCCAAGTTACTCATATTTGGTAAGTCTCCTGTACTTAATTAAGTCTCTCGTACTTAAACAAAATTAAGTCTCTCGTACTTAACTATTGTGCCCATGTACCCAAGTTACTCATACTTGGTAAGTCTCCCGTACTTAATTATTTTGACCATTCCTGCCCAATCCCAGCTCCCCAATACGAAGGAGAAAAAGGGAAACGAATTCGAGGTTTGTATTAAAATATAAGGAAAGAACAAAGTTTCACAAAATTGCAGATGTACTTGCAAAAATAGGATTTTATTCATAAACTTGAAACTCAAAGGGGCATTACTCGTACCCCTTGCAACTAATGAGTAATAAAAAACAAGGGAATTTTATTCGTAACTCCCACACAATCATGTAGTGCATCCTAAACAGAATGAAAATAAACTAAAGTCTTTTTAAACAAAGAACTTTCTCAGATTATGGACATTCCAAGGCCTTGGCATTGGGTTTCCGTCTAGATTTGCCAATCTATAAGCCCTTATGCCCACAACCTCAGTCACTCGATATGGACCTTCCCAATTGGCCCCCAACTTGCCCTCGCTCACCACGTATTGCCGAGCACCTTTCGTAGTACAAGGTCCCCAACACCAAATTCTTGTGGGTGAACGTGCTTGTTGTAGCTTTTCATCAGCTGCCCCTAATAAGAGGCCAATGGACCAGAGCCCATTCTCTCCTTTCCTCGGCTAGATCTAGCTTGATTTCTAAGGCCCTATCATTTCCCCCACTCTCAACTAATGTTGTCCTGTTGGTTGGCAGACCAACCTCCAATGGTATAACTGCCACTATACCATATGCCAATGAATAGGGGGTCTCTCCCGTAGACCTCCTAGGCATTGTTCCGTGCGCCCATAGGACTAATGGTAGCTCATCGGGCCACTTTCCCTTTGCCTTTTCCAACCTTTTTTTTGATCCCATCAAGAATAGTTTTATTAGATGGTTCAGCTTGCCCGTTACTCTGAGGGTAAGCTGGTGTTGAATAATAGTTTCTTATCCCATACTGGGAACAGAAAGCTTTGAATTTCTTCCAGAATTGTGCCCCATTATCTGTAATCAAAGAGTATGGGACCCTGAAATGAGTAATAATACTCTTCCAGACGAACCTTTCTATCATAGGCTCAGTGATTTTGGCCAAGGGCTCTGCTTCAATCCACTTCGTGAAATAATCTGTTGCTACTAACAGAAACTTCCGATTCCCAATTGCTTTATGAAGTGGACGCACGATATCCATTCCCCATTGTGCAAATGGCCAAGGGCTAGTCAATGGCACCAGATCCTCAGCTGGTGTTTTAATCATTGGTGAAAACTTTTGGCACTTCTCACAAATTTTCATTTAAACTTTGGCATCCTCTTGCATATGTGGCCACCAATACCCTTAGGTTATTGCTCGATGGGCAATGGATCTCCCCCCTGCATGGCTCCCACAAGTCCCCTCATGAATTTCGTGAAGAAATTTTTGCACCATCTCGGGATGCACACAGAGTAGATAGGGCCCTATAAAGGACAGCCAAAACCTTGCAGATTTGGTCTTTTTTTTATGAGCTTCCTTCTTATCAGAAAGGAGTGTTTCATCTCATAAAAACTCCATGATTGGATCCATCCAACTTAGTTCTTGTTTCACAACAAAGACCAACTCCACACTTCTTCCAATACTAGGCTCACTAAGATAGTCCACGACCACCTTCCTTTTAAACTCAGTTGGCACAGCTGCGGCCAACCAAGCTAGTGAATCTGCATGGGTATTCTGCCCATAACTTATCTGCTCAACGTATACTTTCTCAAAAGTGTCAAGTAGATCCTTGGCTCTCATTACGGGCTTCATATTCTCCGGACAATTGGTTCACCACAAGTTGCGAGTCACAGTACACCCTTATTCTTTTCACATTTAAGGTCTTTGCATTCCTTAAACCTGCTAAGAGTGCCTCGTACTCCGCTACATTATTGGATGCACTGAAACCCAGTCGAACAGATAGCTCAAACATTACTCCTGCAGGTGGAAAGAGCACAACCCTAATTCCTGAACCAGTGTTACATGCTGATCCGTCAACAAACAGCTTCCATTCTAAGGGATCCTACTTGGCTGGGGCTTTCCCCTTCTTGGCTGTTATCCTAGTTGCCTCTTCCTTTCTCATAGGAGGCTGGGGCGCCATTGCAGGTGAAAATTCCACCACAAAATCAGCCAACACTTGGCCCTTGATTACAATGCGTGGCTAAAAGTCAATGTCATATTGGCTTAACTCGACAAACTAGGTTGAGATCCGTCCTGAGAAATCTGCTTTTCATAGCAATGACTTCAATGGGAACTCAGTATAGACCACAACCTTGTGGCTCTGGAAGTAATGAGGTAACTTCCTCGTGGTTGCCCTCAATGCCAAGACCAATTTCTCAAGGGGCAGATAGCTCATTTCTGCGTCTAGCAACGTTTTACTCACATAATATACTGGGATTTGTTCGGATCCCTTATCTCTTAACAGAACTGCACTCACAGCATGTTTAGAAACTGCTAAATATAAAACTAAAGACTCACCCGACTCTGGGGTTGATAGAACTGGGGCTTTTGCCAAATACTTCTTCAAATCCTGGAAAGCCTACTCACGAGCTCCCCATTCATGTCCTTCCCTTTTCTTTAACAATTGGAAAAAGGGCCTACACTTGTCACTCGACCGGCTGATGAATCTATTGAGGGCTGCGGCCATTCCAGTTAACCTTTGGACTTCCTTTGTTGTCCTGAGTCTTTGTAACCTTTGCAAGGCTGTTATTTGATTAGGATTTGCTTCTATTCCTCTTACGGTCACAAGCTGGCCCAAGAATTTCCCAGAACCAACTCCAAATGCACACTTCGAGGCATTGAGTTTTAGTTTGTAGTTCCTTAGGATTTCGAAAGCCTCCTTCAAATCCTCTATGTGTCTTTGTTTGCTTCTACTCTTCACCACCATATCGTCTATATAAGCATCCATGGTTTTTCCAAGCAGCTTTTTGAACATGATGGTTGCTAGCCTCTGGTACGTTGCCCGTGCATTTCTTAGCCCAAAGAGCATGACACTATAACAGTATAAGCTTCGTGGTGTAATGAAGGAAGTCTTCTCCTGATCAGGCCCAAACATGGCAATCTGGTGATATCCTCGATATGCGTCGAGAAAATTTATCCGTTCGTGTCTAGCAGTTGTGTCAACCAACCGGTCTATCCTTGGAAGAGGGAAGCTGTCCTTTGGACATGCTAGGTCCGTGAAATCTACACGGACACGCCACTTCCCATTCTTCTTTTTTACAACCACAGTGTTGGATAGACACTCCGGGTTGTAAACCTCTCATATTGCTTTGGCCTCGAATAAAGAGTTTACCTCTTCAATAACAGCATCAACATGCTGCACGACTGCCCTTCTCTTCTTCTGAATCACAGGCTTATGCTGAGGATCTATGTTTAAGTGGTGGCTCAGGATTGGGTAATTTGCGCGCCTGCTGCCTTCCTTGGATGTGGTAGCCGTTTCTCAGGCTCCCTCTCCGGAATCGAACCCTAATTCTCCGTCACCCGTCACCACCATAGTAGGCCACTATCCTACCATCGAAAGTTGATAGGGCAGAAATTTGAATGATGCGTCGCCGGCACGAAGGCCGTGCGATCCGTCGAGTTATCATGAATCATCAGAGCAACGGGCAAAGCCCGCGTTGACCTTTTATCTAATAAATGCATCCCTTCCAGAAGTCGGGGTTTGTTGCACGTATTAGCTCTAGAATTACTACGGTTATCCGAGTAGAAGATACCATCAAACAAACTATAACTGATTTAATGAGCCATTCGCAGTTTCACAGTCTGAATTAGTTCATACTTACACATGCATGGCTTAATCTTTGAGACAAGCATATGACTACTGGCAGGATCAACCAGGTAGCATTCCTTTTGCGACGCTGGCACCTCCCATGCCCATTGAACAAATCAAAGAGGCAAGGGCGAGCACAGCAATCATCCGCAACAAGCGACGAACGCTTTTTGGGTAAATAACAATCGCAAGATGTATACCCACATAAGTTTCAGCATCCGAGAATACGAGTCGCAACTATTGGCCATGATGACCGCACAATGAATGCGCAATTTGCATGAAACACGAGCAGCACTTTGAGGCTCACCTCCACCAAAGGTGGTGCAAAGAGAGAAGAGGGACTTTTACGATCGAATTCCATCGCATTGGGTATGTGACACAGGAACCCATGATTTCACAAGGAGCATTTGCTTCTCATGAATATATTATTGAAGAGCACTGTACGAGATGGACTTCACCGCACAAGCAAAGAAATATCCAATCCCGACAAAATCAACTACAACCCACACGCCATTACGTACACTATGCACCCACTACTCCGACCAATTGCACCTCAAAGGACAAACTTGCCCTACGAAAAGCAAAGAGCCAAGAGTAGCAAGCCAAGCACCGTTTAGCATGAATTCACAAGGGACACAACATTAGGCAAGAATTTATACAAACGCAACGAGCTTACCCTTGCGCAAGGGTGGGACTGCCCCCAAGGGATTCACACCAATTCATCATCGAGGAACTTTACCAAAGGGACGGTGCCATAGCCAATGAAGAACCATCAACCGGCGCTCACCGCCGAAGCAACAAGCTTCTCCCTCAACAAGGAGGCAACACCTGGGCTACGCAACGTGGCATTAGGAATCAAAGACCATTAGCCAATTTCGCATTTCCGTGCGGGGACACCAATGCACCATCGGGACTGTGCCATAGCCGAAGGATATCCATCAGCCGGCGCTCCTCGCCAAGGCGACGAGCTTACCTCTCAGCAAGGAGGCATCCTCCGAAAGGGACACCAATGCATCATGGAGGAAAATTACCCAAGGGCCAGTGCCATAGCCAATGGAGAACCATCAACCGGCGCTCGCCGCCTAAGCGACAAGCTTCTCCCTCAACAAGGAGGCAACCCCTGGGCTACGCAACGTGGCATTAGGTATCAAAGACCATTAGCCAGTTTCGCTTTTCCGTACGGGGACACCAATGCGTCATCGGGATTGTGCCATAGCCAACGGATATCCATCAGCCGGCGCTCACCGCCAAGGCGACAAGCTTACCTCTCAGCAAGGAGGCATCCCCCGAAAGGGACACCAATGCATCATGGAGGAAGATTACCGAAGGGACATTGCCGTAGCCAATTGAAAAGATCAATCGGCCGGCGCTCGCCACCCATCTCATTGAAATAGACGACGAGCTTACCTCTCAACAAGAAGGCATCCCCCAAAGGGAACACCAATGCGTCATCGAGGAAGAATTTTCGAGCAGCAACGAGCTTACCTCTCCGCAAGGGTGGGGCTTCCCCGAAGGGTTACAACACCAATGCATCATCAAGGAAGCTTTCCGACGGGACATTGCCATAGCCAATGTAGGACCACCGGCCAGCGCATGACGCCTAAACGACATGCTTACCCCTCAGCAAGAAGGCATTCCCTAAATGAACACCAATGCATCGTCGAGGAAGAATTTTTAAAACATAACTTTGCTTACCCCTCAGCATATAGGCAATCACCGAAGGACACGCCAATGCGTCATCAAGGAAGATTTTTGCAAATTCATTTTTTGATTTTTTGATGAACGATGAATTTAGAAAACATTTTGGCTTCACATAAAAGCATCTACAAACTTACCTCTCCGCAACGGTGTCCCCGCCCCTAAGGGTTTCAACACCAATGCATCATTAAGATAGTTTTTTCGAAGGGACAGGGCCGTTGCCAATGGACGAGATCCATCGGGCTTGTGCCATAGCAAATGGATATCCATCAGCCGGCGCTCACCGCCAAGGCGACGAGCTTACCTCTCAGCAAGGAGGCATCCCCCAAAAGGGACAACAATGCATCATGGAGGAATATTACCAAAGGGACAGTGCCATAGCCAATGGAGAACCATCAACCGGCGCTCGGCGCCTAAGCGACAAGCTTCTCCCTCAACAAGGAGGCAACCCCTGGGCTACGCAACGTGGCATTAGGAATCAAAGACCATTAGCCAGTTTCGCTTTTCCGTGCGGGGACACCAATGCGTCATCGGGAATGTGCCATAGCCAACGGATATCCATCAGCCGGCGCTCACCGCCGAGGCGACGAGCTTACCTCTCAACAAGGAGGCATCCCCCGAAAGGGACACCAATGCATCATGGAGGAAAATTACCCAAGGGACAGTGCCATAGCCAATGGAGAACCATCAACCGGCGCTCGCCGCCTAAGCGACAAGCTTCTCCCTCAACAAGGAGGCAACCCCTGGGCTACGCAACGTGGCATTAGGAATCAAAGACCATTAGCCAGTTTCGCTTTTCCGTACGGGGACACCAATGCGTCATCGGGATTGTGCCATAGCCAACGGATATCCATCAGCCGGCGCTCACCGCCAAGGCGACAAGCTTACCTCTCAGCAAGGAGGCATCCCCCGAAAGGGACACCAATGCATCATGGAGGAAGATTACCGAAGGTACATTGCCGTAGCCAATTGAAAAGATCAATCGGCCGGCGCTCGCCACCCATCTCATTGAAATAGACGACCAGCTTACCTCTCAACAAGAAGGCATCCCCCAAAGGGAACACCAATGCGTCATCGAGGAAGAATTTTCGAGCAGCAACGAGCTTACCTCTCCGCAAGGGTGGGGCTTCCCCGAAGGGTTACAACACCAATGCATCATCAAGGAAGCTTTCCGACGGGACATTGCCATAGCCAATGTAGGACCACCGGCCAGCGCATGACGCCTAAACGACATGCTTACCCCTCAGCAAGAAGGCATTCCCTAAATGAACACCAATGCATCGTCGAGGAAGAATTTTTAAAACATAACTTTGCTTACCCCTCAGCATATAGGCAATCACCGAAGGACACGCCAATGCGTCATCAAGGAAGATTTTTGCGAATTCATTTTTTGATTTTTTGATGAACAATGAATTTAGAAAACATTTTGGCTTCACATAAAAGCATCTACAAACTTACCTCTCCGCAACGGTGTCCCTGCCCCTAAGGGTTTCAACACCAATGCATCATTAAGATAGTTTTTTCGAAGGGACAGGGCCGTTGCCAATGGACGAGATCCATCGGGTTTGTGCCATAGCAAATGGATATCCATCAGCCGGCGCTCACCGCCCAGGCGACAAGCTTACCTCTCAGCAAGGAGGCATCCCCCGAAAGGGACACCAATGCATCATGGAGGAAAATTACCAAAGGGACAGTGCCATAGCCAATGGAGAACCATCAACCGGCGCTCGCCGCCTAAGCGACAAGCTTCTCCCTCGACAAGGAGGCAACCCCTGGGCTACGCAACGTGGCATTAGGAATCAAAGACCATTAGCCAGTTTCGCTTTTCCGTGCGGGGACACCAATGCGTCATCGGGAATGGGCCATAGCCAACGGATATCCATCAGCCGGCGCTCACCGCCAAGGCGACGAGCTTACCTCTCAGCAAGGAGGCATCCCCCGAAAGGGACACCAATGCATCATGGAGGAAAATTACCCAAGGGACAGTGCCATAGCCAATGGAGAACCATCAACCGGCGCTCGCCGCCTAAGCGACAAGCTTCTCCCTCAACAAGGAGGCAACCCCTGGGCTACGCAACGTGGCATTAGGAATCAAAGACCATTAGCCAGTTTCGCTTTTCCGTACGGGGACACCAATGCGTCATCGGGACTGCGCCATAGCCAACGGATATCCATCAGCCGGTGCTCACCGCCAAGGCGACGAGCTTACCTCTCAGCAAGGAGGCATCCCCCGAAAGGGACACCAATGCATCATGGAGGAAAATTACCCAAGGGACAGTGCCATAGCCAATGGAGAACCATCAACCGGCGCTCGCCGCCTAAGCGACAAGCTTCTCCCTCAACAAGGAGGCAACCCCTGGGCTACGCAACGTGGCATTAGGAATGAAAGACCATTAGCCAGTTTCGCTTTTCCGTACGGGGACACCAATGCATCATCGGGATTGTGCCATAGCCAACGGATATCCATCAGCCGGCGCTCACCGCCAAGGCGACAAGCTTACCTCTCAGCAAGGAGGCATCCCCCGAAAGGGACACCAATGCATCATGGAGGAAAATTACCCAAGGGACAGTGCCATAGCCAATGGAGAACCATCAACCGGCGCTCGCCGCCTAAGCGACAAGCTTCTCCCTCGACATGGAGGCAACCCCTGGGCTACGCAACGTGGCATTAGGAATCAAAGACCATTAGCCAGTTTCGCTTTTCCGTGCGGGGACACCAATGCGTCTTCGGGAATGTGCCATAGCCAACGGATATCCATCAGCCGGCGCTCACCGCCAAGGCGTCGAGCTTACCTCTCAGCAAGGAGGCATCCCCCGAAAGGGACACCAATGCATCATGGAGGAAAATTACCCAAGGGACAGTGCCATAGCCAATGGAGAACCATCAACCAGCGCTCGCCGCCTAAGCGACAAGCTTCTCCCTCAACAAGGAGACAACCCCTGGGCTACGCAACGTGGCATTAGGAATGAAAGACCATTAGCCAGTTACGCTTTTCCGTGCGGGGACACCAATGCATCATCGGGACTGTGCCATAGCCAACAGGTATCCGTTAGCCGGCGCTCACCACCAAGGTAGCAAGCTTACCTCTCAGCAAGGAGGCATCCCCCATGGGAACACCAATGCATCATGGAGGATGTGAGTCTGCAAGCATTCCCAACGGGACTCGAAAGCACGAGCATTTTGAGACCAAACGGCCATGGAGTTCTAGTTTCTGCCCGATAGTGTCATTGTTTGCTCTGCCATTCCTTGGCTAGGCCTTGCCTTTACCCGGGCATTTTTTTCTAGCGTTACCAACGGGTCATCTCTTTACGGGTTTCTGTGGCCAAACCGCCAACATTTGCCCGACATAGTTTTTCTTTGCCCGATAGAGTCATGCTTTGCCCCACGGGACGGGTAAAAATAACATTTCGCCTCCGGGGTATTTCGGTCTTTTTTCCGAGCATTACCCACGGGTAGTGCTTCCAGGGGTAACCAAGGCCAAATGGCCAAGAATTGCCCGATAGAGTCCTGCTCTGCTCGATAGAGCTGTGCATTGCCTTGCGGGACGACTTAATATAGCATTTCGATTCAGGGGCATTTCGGTCTTTTTTCCGTGCATTACCGACGGGTAGTGTTTTCTCGAGTAACCGAGGCCAAATGGCCAAGATTTGCCCGGGTGGTCTCGATAGCAACGTGCCTTGGCACCCGGCGTCGGGTGGCCTCGGCTTCCCCAATGGAGGGACACCACCCCCCCCTATAGTAGTAAAATTAGCCTTTGCCCTTGTGGCAGGAAGGAACATCAATGTGTCCGAACTGAAGCAATAGGGGTTTTTTTGAGCATCGCAACTTTTTTTCATAAACTTTGAATTGGGACATCTTCACAAAAATATGAAGCAACTCCTCCAAAAAATTCAGAATTTTTTGCCAAAAGGATAATTTTATATTAATTAAACAAAAAATAAATAGATAAAAATCATAAAAAATACAAAAAAATACAAAAAAAGTAAGAAAAAATCACAAAAAATTATAAACAAGCTACACAATAATTAGGTAAATATATTGGGTTGAAAAATAAGGCATCTATAATAGAAAATGTTTAAATTAAGACTTAAAAACATCTAAAAATAAAAATTAAAAAAGATTTTAAACTAACATTGCGAAAGTCCCAAAAGATGGCGACTAAACAAGAGTTTTTGGGGCGTTTCGACAAGAACATATTGGTGCTTGCATTGATTTGCCCGGCGACAAGCTACTTTTTAGCCGGTACCCAGCAAATTCTTAGCCGTTAACCAGCAACTTTTTAGCCGTTACCCAGCAACTTGCTTGCCGTTGCCTAGCAACTTCTTAGCCATTACCCAGCGTTACCCGTCATCTTGGTTGTTGTTGCCGATACCCAGCATTACCCGACAGCTTGGTTGCCATCACCCAACAACTTTTTAGCCGATAGCCAGCATTACCCGACAGCTTGGTTGCCGTTACCCAGCAACATTTTAGCCGATACCCAGCAACTTTTTAGCCGATACCCAGCATTACCCGACAGCTTGGTTGCCGTTACCCAGCAACATTTTAGCCGATACCCAGCAACTTTTTAGCCGATACCCAGCATTACCCGACAGCTTGGTTGCCGTTACCCAGCAACATTTTAGCCGATACCCAGCATTACCCGACAGCTTGGTTGCCGTTACCCAGCAACTTTTTAGCCGTTACCCGGTGAGCCAACTTGCCATGCCTTGGCTAGAACAGTCAACTGTTGTTGCCTACATTCATGTGCGATTCCCGATGCCTTGTCTAGACCGTCGTCTTGGCATACGCCCAAGTGTTTGCCCAAGTGTTTCCCAAGTGTCCAAGTTCCAAAGTGCCTAAGTGCCGTGCCGTGCCGTGCCGCGCGCGCGCGGGTCTTTGATATAAGAATATTTAGAAAAAAAATTCTAAACATGCTATATATCAAAGACCCACGCGCGCGCGCGCGCGGCACGGCACGGCACTTAGGCACTTTGGAACTTGGACACTTGGAAACACTTGGACGGCTAGGCGGTGGACGATAACGACTGGTACAGCCTAGCCCAAACGGCAAAGAAAATCTAGTTTCGCCTTTGCCGAACCCGGTTATATTAGCATGCCGTTTCAAGGGCCTTTCGGTGCTCTTTCCGAGCATAACTGACGGATCGGGTTCTCTTGAGTAAGCGAGGCAACGAGGCAGAGGAAATCTAGTTTTTGCTCGATAGAGTCGCGTCTCGGCTAAAAGAGCATGCCGTTTCATGAGAATTTCGGCCTTTTCTTCCGAGCATTACCGACGGGATGTGATTCGAGGGGTATTCGAGGCCAAACGGCCAGCAACTGCCCGATAGAGTCCTGCTCTGCCCGATAGAGCCGTGCTTTGCCTTTCGGGACGGCTTAAAATAGCATTTCGATTCAGGGGCATTTCGGTCTTTTTTCCGGGCATTACCGACGGGTA